>NW_006290680.1:3692301-3701734 GCF_000327345.1 Myotis davidii | reverse complement strand
GTCAGGAATTCTTCCCTTCTTGCTCAGCAACTCCGTTACATAGTAAAGATCTCTGAACATGTTGTTAAACGCTATCAACTCTGTCCCTGTGTTCGTTACATTCCCCTTTGTCCTGAAGGTGGACCCAGACATCTTTCCCATCAAGAATTCAGTGGGAACCTTACAAAGTGACAGTGGATTAAATAGCAGCATCTATGATGAGGTTTCCCCCCACACTCTTTTTTTTTTTTTTTTTTTTTTTGGCACAGCACCAAAAACCAAAGGCCAAAAAGGCAACCGATCTCAGCTGCTTTGAAACAGGCTGTGTCCATCCAAAGGTTGTTTCACTTTGGACACGGCGTTCGGGCCTCCTATTAAATTAACAGCCACATGAGGATCACAGGGCTGCGATTCCGGCGCTCCGCCCCGTGTCCAGCACACAGCAGGTCCAGTAAACCCAGGATACAAAACCACCTGAGCCTCTGAGAGGCAGCGAATTCGAGTTGGCCGAGAAAACTGTGATTTGTGATTTCCCCATTTATTTTTTTAATTTATCTTTGTTGTTGAAAGTATTACAGATGGCCCCTCCCCCCCCATTGACCCCCTCCTTCCTACTCCAGCCCCTCCCCAGGCCTTCACCATACTAATGGTTGGGTCCATAGGTTATGCATATATGCATACAGGTTCGTTGGTTAATCTCTCCCTTCCCCCTCATGCTTCTGGCTCTATTTTGTCAGTTTATTGTGTTCATTAGATCCCACATATAAGTGAACTCATGCGATATTTATCTTTCTCTGACTGGCTTATCTCACTGAGCATAATAATCTCCAGGTCCCTCCATGTTGTCTCAAAGGGTAAGAGATCCTTTTTTATAGCTGCATAGTATTCCATGGTGTAAATGTACCACAGCTTTTTTACCCACTCCTCTACTGATGGGCACTTGGGCTGTTTCCACATCTTAGCTATTATAAATTATGCTGCTGTGAACATAGGGGTGCATATATTTTTGGGAAACTCCACATTGTTTTCCATAGTGTTTATACCAGTCTGCATTCCCACCAGCAGTACACTAGGGCTCCTTTTTCTCCACATCCTCGCCAGCAATGGTTGTTTGTTGATTTATTGATGGTAGCCATTCTGGCAGGTGTGGGGTCATTTTATTGTCATTTTAATGATTAGTGATGTTGAGCAATTCTTCATCTGTCTCTTGGCCATTTGTACGTCTTCTTTGGAGAAGTGCCTCTTTAGATCCTCTGCCTGTGTTTTAATTGGGTTGTCTTCCTTCGGTTAAGTTGTGTGAGTACTCTATAAATTTTGGAAATTAACTCCTTACCTGATGTACCGGTGGTAAGTATGTTCTTCCAAACCATAGGTTCACTTTTCATTTGGATGGTTTCTTTTGCTGTGCAGAAGCTTTTTATTTTGATGGAGTCCCATTTGTTTATTTTCTCCTTAGTTTCTCCTGCAGAGCTTTCTATTTTGACGTAGTCATATTTGCATATTTCTCCTTGGTTTTCCCATTTAAATCCAAGCAGTCTCACATTGCCTTAAAATTTATAAACACATCAATATGGAGAGTACCCCCAGGACCTAGCTTGGTGTGGATTAGAGTTAAATAATCCATAAGTCGTTTGTTGAGTTTATGAACCCATTAAGTAATTAGTTTCAAGATGGGCTTTTCATGAATAATAATATTTCCTGAAAAGAGGATATGAGAGTAACTTTCCTGTAGCAAAGGAAGCATGTTGCAAATCGGAGGATTGGAAGGTGCAAGTGACAGCGCTAGGACCTGCGACCCTCCACCTCTGCTTGCCTCTGAACCCTCCCTGTCTGTGGCTCCCACCCCCAAACCTCCCCCTCCTGACAGCCTTCCCCACTGCTGCTCCCAGCCTCCACCGCGCTAACGGTAAGTGCACACAAGAAATTAAGCAGGTGAATGGCATGCAGTACGGGGGTTACATGTGCGGTGGACTATTCAGGAATGGACTCTGGTGAAGGCGACATTTGACTAGGGCAGGTCAAGGGTGAAAACAGGGAGACTGTTTAGCTGTTACAGCAATTATTCATAAGAGAGGTGATGGTGGCTTAGGATAGAGTGGTGGCCATGAGTATGGTAAGCTTTTCTTGAAATATATATAAGTTTTCAGTTGCAATTAAGTTGCCATTGAGATTGAGGGGGAGGAAGGTTCAGGGGGACATCAGGAATTCAATCAGGACCAATTCCCTTGGGGATGTCTATTCAGTTCCGTGTGGAGAGAGCAGGCCAATAGCGGGATACCTGGGGCTGGAGGTCAGAGAAGGGGCTCCGACTAGCAAGACAAACTTGGGGTTAAATAAGAGAATCAAATGAGGTGTCTAGGACACCGAGCATCTTAGAAAAGAGACACACAGGTCTATGCTGGTTCACTCCCTGCTAACTCGCTCCAGTATTTCAGGGTACACACTTTAAATTGATGCCGCAGCAACATCACCCATATTGTAGGGGTCTAAGTCCTTCCAGGCCTCTCAGGGATGGGTTTTAACAAACCGTGTCTATCAGGGGGCCTGCAGAACTTTCTCTAAATACCCATTCCTGAGTTAGTTTTGCCCTCATAGATTCCAACTCAGTGGATCTGGGTCTTTATTTTGTAAAAGTATCCCAGACGGCTTTGATGGGCACCCCACGTATATCCATTGGTCAGAGTCTTGAATGCTAAACTCCTAATGCCAAGAATATTGTAAAGGAAGAACAAAAGTGGAAACAATCTGAATATCCAAATGATAGAGGTGGGTGTTCTCATCCTCATTCTATAGACGAGGGACCTGCAGCTAAGAGGTTAAACAATGTTCCAAAAATCACATAGATGGTGACTGGCAGCAAGGATTTGACACATGTTTTAGGACCAACTGTATGGGTTTTTTAATTATGAGAGAGAGAGAGAAACATATATTTTTGTTCTACTTATTTATGCATACATTGATTGATTCTTGTATGTGCCCCGACTGGGGATCGAACCCACAACCTTGGCCGATGGGAATGCTGCTCTCACCAACTGAGCTACCCAGAGAGGGCTGCAAGTGTGTGTTGTGTCACCGCACCATGACACTGCTGCTCAGGCGTGTCGGAAGTAAGCCGCCTGCCCTCTTGGCCAGCTTTCCAGCCTGGAAGAGGTGAGGATTTAGCCAGCGCGGCTCCAATCCTGGTACAATCAGGAGACCCCAGAGGAAGCCGTGCCTCAGCCCCCCAGGTGTGCTTTATTCATTCTGAGTGAGACACAGCCTGAGGGGCGACATGCTGGCTGCCCCCAGTGCTCGGTCATTCCAGGGTCTCTCTCCCGCTCCCCTGGTGCCCAGCCCCAGATCCCCGCCCTCTCCCACCTCAGCGCCAGTCCTGGGGTCCTGGCAGGAGAGGGTTAAAGTGCTGAGAACTCGGGGGCTCTTCTCTCATGAGAATGGAATGTGGAGGGGAGTGAGCTGAGCGGGATGTGGCTGCCCAGTGCTGAGCAGGCCATTGTCACAGAACAATCGACCCCCGGGAACAGGACAGCAGACACTAATTATGGGCCACTTGTGTAGTCGTGTAATTAGGAGGCCTCTGTGACCATCAGCACAAGAAGCTGAGCTCACCGGCTTGCTTGCTTTAGTGGTAACTTTCTCCAAACTGCTCAGGAGTTGGAAGAACTAAAACTGCTAACGCTGGGCATCGTAAAAGACAGCCCTGTTCACGTTACTATCATCCAGACGCTTGGCAAACATGCGGACGTTCAAGCCCCAGTTCCAGAAATGTGGTGGGTCCGAGTGGAAATGAAGGTGGTCTGTTGAGATTGCTTAAAGTCCAAATCCAGCCCTCCTTGGGAGCGGGCAGAAGTCCCGGCAACCTTCTTGGAGCTGCTAAGAACCCTCGCCCCTCAGCAAGGACGTGGGTGCCCTGCTAATGTTGCCTGAGCCTTGTGAGTTCAGAAATACGTCCTCAAATATTGCTCACCAGGAAGACCAAGTCGGGGGCCTGTTTCTCTGCTCACACAGAGCCTCGGACCTGATGGGAAGATATCACAGAGAGGACAATAATATAGGCCTGGAGTGATGTGGGCTCTGAGGAGGAAAGGGAATGCAGGCGGCAAAAGACTTCAACGGAGGGTTCCCCACCCCTGACCCCTGGAGTAGGTGACTTCATGCAAGAATCAGGGCCCTATGGTAGCCCACCCTGGGCAAAAAGGATAACTGATGGCTAAGTTTGCTAAACGTGGAAAGAGCTGCAGCTGGCCTCAGAAATAACCAGAACCCAAAGTTAAGTGCGCCAGGACTCTCTCCTGACTGCATTCTTACACACTGGCTTCCTGGGCCACCGATACACCAGTTCCCTCCCTCACATCTTCCAAGCTATCCCATCCGAAAGCTGTCACACCTCTTCCCTTAACTCCAACTTGAAAATTCCCAGGAAGGCTCCTATTGCCCCAACAGGATCTCTGCCCAGACTGTGGTCCAGCTGGGGAAGTAAGCTGCAATGATTGACAGCCCACAGAGCCAAAGGGGAAATAGGATGGGAAGCCTCTCTCCCAACAACAGGAGGGTGGGACCAGATAAAACTCGTTCCCTACAGCTTTCACAGACCGTATTCCACTTAAATCTCACAACCACTGAGTGGGAGAGGTGGGCCTATTCCCCATTTTGACAGATAAAAGAATTAAAACCACCCGGCCGGTGTGATGCAGTGGTTGAGTGTCGACCCATGAACCAAGAGGGGTCTGGTTAGATTCTCTGTCGGGACACATGCCTGGGTTGCAGTTCAGTCAATGTTTCTCTCTCATCAATGTTTCTATCTCTCTATCCCTCTCCCTTCTGCTCTCTAAAATCAATAAAACAAATATTTTTTTAAAAAAACTAAACTAAGACGTGGGAAGTTGAAGTGGCTTTCTCACAGTCGCACAGCTAGCCAATGGCAGCAGTGGCCTTCCTGGCCAGGTGTCCCTGTATCCTATGTCCACGTTGTCTGCTGTATTGTGTTGAGTGCATATCAGAAGCACGAGGGAGAAGTGCGGGTTCGCGGACTGTTGGTCCAGATGTACCAAAGAAGGAAGGGCGATGCTGGGGGAAACTGCACAGGAGAATGGACAGGTGAGCTGCGGTCTTATTCCAGAGAGATGTGAATGTGAGACTAAACTCCGTCTCTTGTTGAGAAGCCGGCGAGGTTTTCTGAGCGAGGGTGTGATATTGGACCTGGGGCGCTAACCTAGATCTCTAAATGCTGGGACTATGCTAGTCATTGCAGAGCGGGGGTAGGGACCACACACTGTTCACAGAGCTGTAGACTCTCAGCTCCTCCATCTCAGTCGCTGTCAGTCACCCTCCCCTGGATACCCTCTGTCCTCGGGCGGGCCAGATTCTGGACTCAATGTCTGTGTGTCCCTCTTTAACCTCAGAACAAGGGAGAAATCGGTGTGACGGTCCTTGTCATGGGACCCTGGCTAGTAGGTGGGAATGTAAAGAATAGCCCGTGCCCTAACTGGTTTGGCTCAGTGGATAGAGTGTCGGCCTGCGGACTGAAGGGTCTTAGGTTCGATTCCGGTCAAGGGCATGTACCTTAGTTACGGGCACATCCCCGGTAGGGGTTGTGCAGGAGACAGCTGATGGATGTTTCTCTCTCATCGATGTTTCTGACTCACTATCCCTCTCCCCTCCTCTCTGTAAAAAAAGTCAATAAAGTATATTTAAAAAAAAAAGAAGAAGAAGAACAGCCCGGTTGGTGTGAGCATCAACCTATGAACCGGGAGGTCACGGTTCGATTCCTGGTCAGGATACACGCCCGGGTTGCAGGCTCGTTCCCCAGGGTAGAGCATACAGGAGGCAGCCAATCAATAATTCTCCCTCATCATTGATGTTTCTATCTCTCTCTCCCTCTCCCTTCCTCTCTGAAACCAATACAAATACATTTTTTAAAAATAGAGCTCCCAAAGGAGCCAGAAGAAGGAAGGTGGGGTCAAAAGCTGTCAACCAGACCGGAGTTCAAGGCAGGACTCTGGGTTCAGAGGAGACCATGCTCTTGACTTCTTTATCTTGAACAAAAATCCTGTTTGGGGAAGAAACATCAACCTGAAATGACCTCAGTCAGTGGTGGTTTGGGATGATTCGGGATGGCACCTGACAGAATCAGTAAATAGGGCAGGCAGAGGCATTTGACAGAGATTTAGTAATTATTGCTGCAGGTAGCACCTCAGAATCGCGAGTGTCAGATGTCTTCGTAAACAAGCCTTTGAAAGCTCCCTTCAAAATCAATACAGGAAATGGTTGTCTGTGGAAATCATGCACAGATGCCACCGGAGCAAATTAAACAACCCCGAACCCGTCCTGACATAATGGATCACTGTGGCTTGGGATAGAGATTTCTGTGAGAGCAAACACACACAGGTTCAACCATGAATGCATCTTGGATGCCCCACATGGATGTGAGCACCACACGCCGTGGAAAACCGGGTCGGATGATTCCCAACACGGCTCTGTTGGGGCAGACACTGGCGTCCAAGATGCCGGTGAAGGGTGGGAATAGCACCTCTTCTTTACAAAGGAGTAGAAGACAGTATATCAGAATAGTTTATAACATATAAGTCACAATGTGTGTATCTAAGTGAAATTATTCCTGTAAGATTTATAAGTAAATATCTATTTCAATGATGACCTAATGGTCTTTGATATTTAAGTTGGCCAACATTTTGGAGGCTATTGTAAATTAGAAAATGGATTGGGGAAGGGGGGCTTAATAGTCTCGGTTGCCCGGTATTTAAACATATATGATACTGGATATTACTATGGCTGTGGCACTTCCCCAGCTCCGTGTTACCCAGCCGGTTCAACAAATATAGAAAAATGTACCAAATTTCAGTTAAAAATGATGAACTGAACCCAAGCTTTGAGGTCCGCTCCCCTTAGAAATTCTATTAAAGTGACAATAAGGAATCTATCAACAACAAATAAAGCCTATATTAATAAGGATTAACAGAAGAAAAAGCAACAACAATATTTTGGAAGCTGAAGAGCAGATGAAAAGTAAAACTTATTTAGCCCAGAACTAAGAAAGCTGAATTCAAACGCAGCGGGAAGTAAATTCAAGGACAAATTTAATTTACACACAAGAATTCCCCCCAAATGCCAGCCATTGTTGTCCGGTATGGGGATTCGACTAAAAGTTGGGGGATGTGCTGAAAGTCTGTTTAAGAGACAGCCGGAGCCCTAACCGGTTTGGCTCAGTGGATAGAGCGTCGGCCTGAGGACTGAAGGGTCCCAGGTTCGATTCTGGCCAAGGGCATGTACCTGGGTTGCGGGCACATCCCCGGTGTGGGTGTGCAGAAGGCAGCTGATCGATGTTTCTAACTCTCTATCCCTCTCCCTTTCTCTCTGTAAAAAATCAATAAAATATATATTTTTTTAAATGGAGAGACAGCTGGACTCTCTCCCCAGTCCTTCCCTGCCTCCTCACACCCAGGGGCTGAATGTCTGCTCTCTGGGGAAGGCCACCAGAGAGCCTAGTTGAACAAAACAAAAGAAGTAAATGTACACATCCTGGATCTTGAAGTCCCCACGCCTCTTCCCCGCTCAGCTGGCAGAACAGTGGTGGCCAATCCCCTTCCTCCGGGCAGGACACTCTCACCGTCTTCTCTTCTCCGGTGAGTCTGACCAGCCCAACGGGAGAGACCCCGAGAGCCTGACATTGGGTTTGTCCCAGGAAATGGCCAACTACCCAACGTGACACAGCCAACAAGCTCCACTCACTAATGTTTTTAAAGCTTCCAATAAATGTCTTAGTTCCCATTATTAAATATGTCCAGGTAACTAAGAGCTACCAGACATCTGAGGAAAACCTTTCATGTGGAAATCAGAGAACAAACCAAAAAAAGGGGAGGATATGGTAGGCAAGATCATGCCTTCTCAACAACTCCATGTCCTTATCTACAACCTGGGCATATGTTATGTTCCATGGCACGTTTGCGGGTTAAAGGTTGCAAATGCAATTAAGGTTGCCGATCAACTGATTTTGAGATGAGTTTAGCCTAGATTATCCCAATGAGCCCGATCTAGTCACATGCATCCTTAAAGGCCTGCAACCCTCCTGGCCATGGTCAGAGGGAGACATGCCAGCTAGAACCAGTCAGAGTGATGTGACGTTGCTGGTTTTGAAGATGAGGAAGCTATGAGAGAAGGAATGTGGTGGCTTCTAAAAGCTGGAAAAGGCAAGAACACAGATTCTCCCCAAGCGCCCCGGAAAGAAACACGGTCCTGCAGACAACACGATTTAACCCAGTGGAATCTGTATTAAACTTCTATCCTACAGAATAAGAAGATAATCAATGTGTGTTATGTTAATTTGTTACAGCAGCAAGAAAAAAAACCAATACAGGGGGATTTAAAGAAAGAGATAGGATTCAGGAAGAAGAAAATCTTTTTAAAAAGTCTGAAAGGAATGAAGCATTGCAGGCATGAAATAGCAAAGGATTCTGTTTTTTAAAAAGCAACATTCTGAGAGCAATAAGGTGCTGTTGAAGTTAAAAATATGATAGGAGAAATGTGTTCTTTTAAATCAACAGCAGGGTCAAAAGAAATATATGAGGAAGTTTCCCAGAAAATAGAACAAAAGGACAGAGATATAGAAAATAGGCAAGAAAAGAAAAGTCCAAAAGACAGCACCTGCAGAAAAGAGGAATTCCAGAGAAACAAAGGGCGTGTCCGCAACAAAACAACTACTTGCCCCAAAGAGAAACATCGATTCCCAGACTGAAAAGGGTCATTAGCACCCAGGGATGGGGACAAAAGCAGGTTCCCCATCTGCTTTTGTGTATCATCGTGAAATTTCAAAACACCAGGAGCAAAACCAAAACCAAAAAAAAACAAAACTCTGGGAGCAAAGAGAAGATTTTAAAAATATTCCTGATCACTTTTAGGCCACCTAACCTGTCCATTCTGAGAGGAGTGTGTTAAAATGTCCAACAGTAAATAATGACTAATCAACATCTCCTTGAGGTTCTGTCCATTGTTGCTTCATATATTTATAGCGTATACTTTTAGAAATTTGTATTTTTCAATTACAGTTTACATTCTATATTCTGTTGTGTTAGTTTCAGGTGTACAGCACAGTTGTTAGACAGTCATATACCTTACAAAGCGGTCCTGCTGGTATTTCAAGTACCCACCTGCACCGTACGTAGTTATTACGATATTATTGACTACGTCCCCTATGCTGTGTTTTACACCCCCAGGACTATTGTGTGACTACCCGTTTGTACTTAATCCCTTCACCTTTTTTACCCAGCTCCCCAACCACCTCCCCTTTGGCAAAGTGCATATATTTTTGTGTTGGTTATATTTTCTTCTTATATTGCTCCTTTTACTAGTTTACAACCTCTTGCTTTGCTCACTATGAAATATTTACATTCAATGTTATTTTGTCACATATTGAAATTACCCTCCTAGATCTCTTTTGATATTT
>NW_006290680.1:3677097-3691836 GCF_000327345.1 Myotis davidii | reverse complement strand
AGGCAAATTCATTTTCCCTTATTTGTGCATTGACCTTGACAATATTTATATCTATTCCTTATTTTCCATATTACTTCTTGTAGTCTCTTCATGTCAGTCTGATTTTTATTTGTTGGCAATCTACTTCATCTCCAAAAACATCTAGAATTTGTCCTTGCTGTTCTCCCTAATGCAGGTATAGGTTTCTTCTCCTCTCTCTCTTTTTTAATTTTTTTTATTGATTTTTAAAGAGAGAGGAAGGGCGAGGTAGAAAAAGACAGAAACATCAAGCCCACAACCCAGGCATGTGCCCTGACTAGGAATTGAACCATTACCTCCTGGTTCAACCCTCAACCACTGAGCCACGCCAGCAGGACATCTCATCTCTTTTGTTTGGTGTTCTATAGGCCTTTCAGGCCAGAGCCTCTCAGCTCCAATTTTAGAAAGTTGGATCATCTCTGTTTATCCAAACATTTCATCTTGTTCATTTTTCTCCTCTCCTAAAGTCCTTAGAGTCTGAAAATTAGCAATTCTACTTCCACTCTCTATATTTCAAAGCACTTAAATATTTTTTTCCTCTTTATCATTCCCTGAGACCTCAACATTATCGTCCATTTCATTGAATTTCTTCTTCAGCTGTTTCCATCCTGCTCTCAATCCCATTTCTTATATTCTTTACTTCAATTATTATATTTTTTCATGCTTCATATTTCCACTTGGTTTTTTAAAATATATTTTTATTGATTTTAGACAGGAAGGAAGAGTAAGAGGGAGATAGGAACATCAATGATGAGAGAGAATCATTGATTGGCTGCTTCCTGCATGCCCCACACTGGGGACTGAGCCCTCAACCCGGGCATATACTCTGACTGGGAATCAAACCATGACTTCCTGGTTCTTAGGTCAATGCTCAACCACTGAGCGATGCCAGCCGGACTCCACTTGTTTTGTGTGGGTTTTTTAAAAATCAATCCCCTACTTTTTCTTCATACTCTTAACATCTTCCCTTTTTTCCTTCTTCTTATAATGTTTATTTTAAATTCTGGATCCATTGGTCTCAGTAGTTCTGCTTCAATACATTGCACTCAGGTTCGTGTCGTTCTTTCAGAAGAAATGGACCTCTAATGTGTCCAGTTCTTTCAGCCTGAGAGGTCGCAGTCCCAGAATGGCCGCAGAGCAGCCAGCTGTTTACTGCACTGACACCGGACTCAGGGCTGCTGCTCCTGTCTCCACGGTGAAATGGGTGTCAAAGATGCTATTGGGACATTTCAGAAGGAGTGGCAGGAGCTGAACTTTTTTAAAACATATATATTTATTGATTTCAGAGAGGAAGGGAGAGGAAGAGAGAGATAGAAACATCATGATGAGAGAGAATCATTGATTGCCTGCCTCCTGCACACGCCCCACTAGGGATCGAGCCCGAAACCCAGGCATGTGCCCTTGACCAGAATCGAACCCAGGACCCTTCAGTCCGCAGGCCAATGCTCTTTCCACTGAGCCAAACCAGCTAGGGCAGGAGCAGAACTTTTAAAACCCAGTGGGTTTTCATCCTGGTTCTGCACTAGAATCACATATGGAGATTTTTTAAATGATGCTGCACCACGGACTAATAAAACCAGAATGCCTGAAATGAGGCCTGGAGGGGAGTATAGATTTTCTCAACATTGTATATGGGGTTGGGGGGGTTGGGGGGGGAGATTCAAATCTACAAAACAGTTGAAAAAAATAGTACAATGAATGTTTGTATGGTCTACACCAGGATTCACCAAATGTTGCCGGATTTGTGCTCTCTCCCTCCCTCCCCCACCCCCTCTCTCTCTCTCGTATTTTGTTTGGCTGAATCTTTTGAAACTAGTTACAGACATCAACTTTTCATCCCTAATACTTCAACATGGATCTCCTAAGAACAAGGACATCCCCCTACAAACATTGTTATCTAGCACATGAATATATAATGTGTAGTGAAGACGGAGATTCGCTGCTCTAACCTATCTCCCCACCGTAGCCTTTGCTTGCCTTCTCCCCTTGCCCTCAACATTCATGAGAGCACACACATTATACACACACATCACACACAACACACACACACACACACACCATACAGGCACACACACAGCGCAAGGTAGCCTTCAGCCTCCCCCGGGATTTCTAACCATTCCACAAATCCACGTTTCCTCACATTTCTACGGTCTCTCCAGGGTAGAGTTTGAGGGCAAGAGCCCCCAACCTGGGCTACAAGGTCACCTTGACAGGAACTGGAAGCCCTCAGGCTCTGTGTGTGTCTATTTTATAATGTAGATGTGTTTGGTCAAGTCCAGCTCTTGATAAAGCAGTGGAGGGATCAGCATTTTAGGCAAAACATAACAGCCCAGAAAAACTGAAGGCCATCCTAAGGCAAGTAAGGTCTGATCTTGAATTTGTTCAGAGTGTTCTTTAAAGTATATAAAATATTTCTTTAGTGAAAACAAAATACACAAAGACTAAATGAACGCACTCTGTCCACAGTCCCATCTCAATCTTAAAATGCCTGACGCAGTATTGAAAGTTACATAATACAGTCCTTAAAACATTTTTTTAAATAGTGCATCTTGCCCCATATCTTTGCCATATTAGATTTCATAAAATTTTAATGGTTTTTCCAATTGATGTGCCAGAGATGATGTTTCAGTGTCATTTTAATTTGCATTTCATTGGAGATCAGCAATGTCAAGCATCTTTTTACATGGTAATTAGTCACTTAAAATGTTATCTAATATTCATAATGTTCGTCTATTTTTTAAAAAAGAGATTTTTTAAAGAAAAAGTTAATAGTCTCTCTCTCCTTCCAATTCTGCCTTGAAGTAACCAGTATTTTCTGTTGGTTTTGTATCCTTTAAAATCTTTGTTTAAACACATCCAAATGTACAGACACTTATGTGGTTCTAGTAAGATAATTCAAAGCTACTCAGAACAATAGGGGTGGAGTGTGAGATGTATGGAATCATCAAAGGAAATCTGTCCATGCTAGTCTGAGGCAAATTAAAAACCTAAATAGAATTCTATTTGAAGTTGAAAAAAGGAGACATAAGCAAAAACTTTACAACAGAATGAAATAAACATAGCAGCACAAGAAGATGAAGAGTATGTTTCTGAAAAGTGAGCCCATAGGACAGATGTAAATTTGGGGCCAACCTACTTTCTACTCTCACTGGAATGGGGAAAAGGTCAAGGACTCCAAAGAAGAAAGGATGCAAAATGAGATCCTATAAAAACAGATCAGGATAACAGAATTCTAAGAAAAAATATTAAGGAAACACACAATGCTATTGTAACATTTTTAAAAATGGTATGAGAAGCAATGAAAAACAGCCTCTCATTGAAGAAACCCAGATCAGTGAAGTAGAGGGTAGACATGAGAAAAATAATGCAGAATATAGAGACAAATGACCAATAATGAGAAAACCCATGGAGAAAAGACAACAGTCAACATAAGATAATAGATATTCCTAAGAAAGAGATCAGAACATACTGGACAGAAAAAGTGTTGGAGACACGAAAGACTTAGAGATCTTTCCTAATATAAAACAGGACCTCATAGTGAAGCTCAAAGCAGTCCATCAGAGAGAGGACAAAATAAAAAACAAGACCAAGCCAAATTCTGATAAAAATTATTTCATTTCATGTAAATATCCATACAGAAGAAGCAGGACTCTGACTTTTCTGCCATATCATTCGCTGCCAGAAGACAAAACAAGGTTTAAAAGAATAAAAAGAATAATCCCAGAATTCTACACCCAGCCAAGGTGCCAGTCGCCTGTTAAGAAACAGACAAGATGCTAAACATTGGAGGACATGAGGAGGAGAGCGCCTAAACGATCTTTCTCTAGAACTAGTTGAATGAATCAGTATTTTTAAACATGAAAGTTGTGTTGTGGGAGGGCTGGGATGAGAGCCAGATCCATCCAAATTCTAAACATGGAAATAAGACTCAGTCACTGTGAGAAATATAGCTATAAACTGAAAATACTAAATTCATTGACAGAGTAAGGAACATAATGCAGAATTGATAATAATCTATATATATAAAAGCCTAAGCAACTGTTCGACCATTCAACCGTTCCACCATTCAACCGATAGCTCTGATGTGCACTGACCACCAGGGGGAAGATGCTCAATGCACAGGCATAGAAACATGGAATAGATTGATGACTCTCAGAGGGAAGGGGGGAGGGTGGGAAGAGATTAATCAAAGATCTTATATGCATACTAGAGACTTGGTGGGGTCCCTCAGCCTGGCAGTCCGACATCCCCTGAGGGGTCCCAGATTGTGAGAGGGCACAGGCCAGGCCGAGGGTACCCCACGAATCCGTGACCGGGCCTCTAGTTTCATTATAATACACTGGGACAGAAATTTAGGATACACAAATCTGGTGGAATAGATTTGGAGTTAAGCTTGACAGAGGAGAGAATAAAGGGAAGTTAAAAAGTGTCATTTTCTTCCTCTTTCAGAGAGAGAGAGAGAGAAAATGGAGAAGGTCTTGCTTATAAAATTGATGAATTGGAGAATGTAGGGCTAATTTTTATTCGGTTAAGAGATCTAAAAAACAGAATCTATATAGCCATTAAATTACTTTAAATAACACAGCAAAAGATACAAATCTAGCTTTCCACAATGAATCACAACAAAAAATAAAATAACCTAATGACACTTTTAAACAACAGAAATTATTATGACCATAAATGGAATAAACACACACTTTATGAAAAACTTAGTTAAAACACAAAATACAGCTTCAGAAAGCCAACAAAACACTAAGTAAAACAAAATGACGCAGAAAAATTATGAGTAAGAGGAAAAACAAAGATGTTCTAGGGAATGAAAACAAAAAAAGCAAAGCCACAGTGTTCACATCAGACCAAGTAGAATCCTCTCAGATGTTCACTATCATAGAAGTCTGTTGCCATTTAAACAATACCAATGCATAATGAAAGAGAATTTTCAATTATTTTTATCAACTATGCAGGACTCAATGTAAAAGTAGACAAAGCACAAAATCGCAGGCTCAGTTATGAATACACTGGCAAAAGACTAAGTAAAATATTAGCCACTAAATTAAATAGCATGTCAAAAGAATAAATGTGAGATTAAGTGATGATTGTTCAAAATTTGATAGAAGGTTAACATAAGAAGAAAAAGAACAATCTCAATAAATGCCTAAAAAACAATGTTTTAAAATAATATCTAGCCGCCCTGGCCAGTATGGCACAATGGTTAGAGTGTCAGCCCAAGTACTAAAGGGTTGAGGGTTCAATTCCCAGTCAAAGGCACATACCTAGGTTGCAGGTTGGATCCCCAGCTCTGAATAGGGCGCCTGTGAGAGGTAACCAATTGATGTGTCTCTCTTGCATCGATGTTCTCTCTTGATTCCGGTCAAGGGTGTGCACCTTGGTTGTGGCTCGATCCCATGTGAGAGAAACACATGGATGTTTCTCTCTCTGTCTCTCCCCCTCCCTTCTACTCTCTCTAACAAAAGCAATGGAAAAAAATATCCTCAGGTGAGGATTAACAAAATAAATAAATAAATAAATGACATCTAGCCCTGGCCAGTGTGGCTCAGTTGGTTGGGCTTCGTCCTGTACACCAAATGGTCCCCAGTTTGATTCCCCATCAGGGCACATGCCCAGGTTGTTGTCATCATGTCCAATGGGAACCCCCAGTAGGAGGTGTGCAGGAGGCGGCTGATCAATGCTTCTCTCTCACATCGATGTTTCTCTCTCTCCTTTTCCCTCTCTGTTTAAAAATAAATAAAAATAAATGCATAACATCTATCCCTGAGAGCAATGTTTCATAAGATTAGTATAAAAGGATATTTTTGTAGCATGACCCCCCAAAAAATTACACACTGCCCATCAAATGATTGTTGGCATCATGCTCAATGGGGAGCCATCAGGAGTATTTCCCTTCAATCATGAGAAAAGACAAGAACACTGCTATTTACCATCGTTTTTGCAATCTCTTCGGAAGTGCTCCTAAAGTCACCAGGCAAGACAACAAAATAAGAGGTGTATCAGTAGATATTAGGGGAAAAAAGCAAAATGATCAATATTTGCACATTAGATAATTTTCTCCCTAGAAATACACACACAAGAAAATCAATTAAAAACCTGTTAGAAATAACAATAGTTTCAGTAAAGCCAAAAAAAATTACAAAAATCAATGGCTTTCTTAGATTTCCAGCAATAATCAATTGGAAAATAAATATGCATGGTCTATATGAAAAAAGGAAAAACTACCTAACACTATGAAAGTATTTAGTAATAAAAAGGAAGGAGGGAAAGAAGGAAAAAGGAAGGGAGGGAAGGAAGAAGAGAGGGAGAGAGGGAGGGTGGGGAGGAGACAGAGAGAGAGAGAGAGAGAGAGAGCGCATTTATGGATAAAAACATTCGATTGGGTAAATACTTTTAGAAGACAATTTGGCAGTGTTTACCAAAATGGAAAATGAGCATACCCTTTTGTTCAACACACCCATCTCCAGGGATCCTACAGAAATCCTACAGATACACAAAGTGCAGCAGTACAACATGACTCAAGAACTTTGGTCTGAGTAACTGGGTAAATGGTTGCAATGTCCAAAAGTGAACAACATTTACAAACTGGCCATATGCGGCAACAGCCTCAGAAAGTACTTATCCTTCGAGCTGGCAATTCCAGTCCTAGGAATTCACTGTTGGGAAGCAGTCACGGCCATGCTCAGAGTTAGTTTCTGGGAAGTCTATTGCAGTGGCGTCCATAGTAATGAAAAAACAAAGCAAACCATTTCATTATTTAACAATGGAATGTTGTAGAGCACAGAACAATTAGGTAGAAGAATATTCAATGATATAGAAGGACATACGTGATACACCGTAACATGAAAAAATCATGCAGGACAGTATTCTGCATATATCATATGATTGAAATTTTGATGGGGGAAAAACACTACATGTGATTTGTGATTTGAAAAAAACATCACAAATGTGTTCCCCTTCATGGGGAAACTGAGTTCAAGAGAGATTGCAGGTTGTGCAAAAAGTTATTGAGCTGCCTGTGGGCATACACAGAGCACACACAGGGTCACTAGTTGGACGGTGAAGCCGGGAAGAATCCAGGATGAGTTTCAGGTCAAAGAGTTAGGAACAATTAGAGAAGATGATTGTTATGTGTGACAGACAATGGAAGTAAAACATACCGAGGAGTAGCCTTAAATAAGAGAGCAAAACAAATGCATCATAAAAAAATATAATCCATCATATAATAAAGGAAAAAACTGAATATGAAGATGGAAAGAGTATATGGCACTGCAAAACCATTACAGGAAGATGACAAACAAGATATATTCTGATCAGCACGCTCAACTTTGCCCTGGAGCGGTTGGTTGGGTGTCGTCCTGGGCACCAGAAGGTTGTGGGGTGATTCCCGCTCAAGGGCCCAGGCCCAGATTGCAATAAAAGATGCTCAACTGAAAGGACTTAAGGAGTTGTGTAAGCATTCAGGCCAAGTTATCAACAAGAGGAAGAATCCAGGATCCCCTCGGTTTCTCTATATTAACATTTGCTGTCAGAAGACCCAAGCAGCATCTGCAAAGTTTTGAGGGAGCAAAACTATGACTTAAGAATTTTATTCCCAAGAACTGTCTTATTTCTATTCATTTGGGGACCATTAGGTCCACCAACAATTTTTTAAATGTTTTTATAATAAAACTCAGACAATCAAAAGATAATTCAGAATAAGTCAGAAATAAGGAAGTTACTGAACAAAAGAACAAGAACTGAGTCTCGGCTTCTTTTAAATATAAAACTAAGGCTCCATAACTGTGAACATTAATTTTAAGTCAAAATGAAAAGTATATAATTCCTTTAGATATCCATATTATGTAAAAATGAATAATTTAAAAAGCATATAATGCACTGTGATAAAAATCTCAGATCATAACAAAATTGGGGTGGGGAGAAAATATGAATCCTTACATTGGGAATCTTTCTTAGTAAAGAGTTCCTTGATATTATTATCCACAGTTTTGTTTCTTGATAAATCAAGAAACGGAGGTTTGAGTATGTTACTTTTTTAAAAAGTAAAGACAAAAAAATAAAAATAATAAGAAAGTAAAGAGATATGATAAACTGCATCAGTAACTGGTGAGTTGAGTTGAGAGTAGAGAAAGTGGGAGGCAAGGACAAGGCCTGGACAGGAATTGAAAATAAAATGATTTTCAAGGATATGCCAGGCAAATGCAAAGTGAAAGAAACCAGGATCCATGGTAGGAATATCAGGAAATGGTGAATTGAAACCAAAAATTATTCAATGAGAAAAATCGTCACCCATAATGACAGAGGATATAAAACACAGTGACAATACATGTCATGACACTTTACGTTCCAGATAATGTAGCATCAAAATATAGGAAAGAAAAACTACTGATAAACAAAATGTGAAGCCAATAGAAATACAAAAGTAGGAAACTTTAACTCCTCTCTCAGTACTTGATAGTTAAGTCTAACCATTATACTGTACACCTGAAACGAATTCAAAATAATATTAAATGTAAACTGTATTTGAAAAATAATATAAAAAATAAAAGGTCAAAGTAAAAATAATAAGAATATAAATAATCCAAATAATATGCTTAATAGTAAAATTAATCAAATATGAGTATATATGATATATTAAATTCTGTACACAGGGAATAGGTAGGTAGACAGACAGACAGACAGATAGATACTTGGATCCATAGATAGATGGACAGATAGATACATAGATACACATACATAGATAGACAGAGGCAATGGCATCCCAGTAGCACGTGCATCGTGAGTGCCCATATCTTGGCTTTGAATATCAGCCTCCACTGAAATGAACCAGAGCTGATAAACGAAATGATTGATTCCAAGGCTGAGGTAGGGAAAATGCAAGATGAGCAGATGAACCTAGAATATCTCATTGTGCCAGAAAGTAAAGAAATAATTAATGAATGACGGACACGTATCAAAGGACACTGGGCTCCCTCCCGGGCAAATCTGGGACAATTGGACATCAAAATAACTAATGACAGAAAGGATTATAAAATAAGAATCCATGCGCTCCTGCTGATACCAATAAATGTGACAAAGGGAAGGCTTTTCCTTCCAACAGAAACCTAGCAAGTATAGTAAGAAAAATGGAAACAGAAAGTCCCACCTAGCAGCTGCCACCAAGGCAGTTGATCCTGCAGGAGCCATCCATCGGAGGAGGATGACTAGGAACCGAATATTGACATAAACTCAGAAAGAGTCCCCACCACAGACTGATCGGTTACTAAATGGAAGCGGTGAGCTTAAGGTAGGGATACAGAACAGACACCGACATAACCAGGTAGCAGGGCTCACATCTCCAGGATGCTATGGGTCGCTGCCAGGCACCTCCTGCCACAGGCACTGAGGGAGCACAGCACACGCCAGCACATCTGTGCACTGTGGTCTTCCTGCCTCGCGAGCATGGCCCGCGTCTGGAACTGAGGACGCATCAGGTGGGTCTGGGTTGCGGGTCATCGTAAACAATATAAGGCCCATCCATACCTTTCAAATTGTTGAAGATTCAAAAGACAGGTAAAACGGAGGAACTGTTCCAGTTTGGAAGGAACTGAAGATGCATATTCTTGGAGAAGATCCTGGATCACAGGGGAAAGGTGCGGAGTTGGGACGGGTATTTGAATGGGGTCTGTGCAGTGGATGGGGGTGGGTATTCTTGGAGGGTTGCATGGAGGAGATGTAGCAGAATAAATGTGGTTTGGGAAACACACTCTGCAATGTTTAGAGATGATGGGATATTATGTCTGCATCTTGCCCTCCAAAGATTCAGAAAAAGAATTATGAAGAGAGATAGCGCATGCCCGAATTGTGATAAAATATTAACAATTTTGGAATCTGGGTGAGGAGTATATGAGAGTTCTTTGTATTGTTCTGGTGACTTTTTCATAAGCTTGAAATTTCAAATTATATTATTTTTTGAATATTTTTTAAACATTAGTGAGAGAGCAGAAAAACAGATTGTCTAGTGACAGGTAATTTGGTTCGACCTATATAGAAAGAGCAATTTGGCAATATCTATCAAAATAAGCCTTTTTCTGAGTCTAAAAAATGCATAAAGAAGTATGCAAAGATACATATGTTATAAGGATAGTCAGGGCACCACAGATATAAGCTTGAAAAACTGAAAATAACCTAAGTCCAAGGATTCATTTGTTATTATTTAAAAAGTTAATCATGTTCATACAACTTAATTCTCAGCTATTCTGAAACAATGAAGTATCATTCAAAGGATAATATAAACAGGTAAACCAGCCCTAACCGGTTTGTCTCAGTGGATAGAGCGTCGGCCTGCGGACTCAAGGGTCCCAGGTTCGATTCCAGTCAAGGGCATGTGCCTTGGTTGTGGGCACATCCCCAGTGGGGAGTATGCAGGAGGCAGCTGACCGATGTTTCTCTCTCATCGATGTTTCTAACTCTCTGTCTCTCTCCCTTCCTCTCTGTAAAAAATCAATAAAATATATTTTTTAAAAAAGAGGTAAACCAAAGAACTTAAATACTTATATGCATAGCCCACCGACACAGGCAATAGGATAGTAAAGATGGGGGGGAGGGTGAAGATGGGGAGGGAGGAATGGAAGATAACTGTAATACTATCAACAATAAAAAACATATTTAAAAATTTTTTTAAAGTCAAACTGCTCTTGGATTAATTAATTAGTTAATTTGATTGAAATAAAATACTTAATTTTTTTAAAAAAGGACAAACATAGAAAGGTATGCTATCATTTTGAAAAAAAAGTATTTATTCATTAATTTGGTTATGAGTTCAGCAAACATTTATTGAATCCTGCTTTGCACAGGTTGTTGTGCAATGTATAAGATTTATAAAGATTTAAAAAAAGACTGTATTTCCCCCTTCAAACCTCAAATTCCAGCTGAGGAAACAGACATTTAGACAAATAATATTTGTGATGTATTAGGTGAAGAACACAAATTGTAGAACAATTTTCATAGGATGCTATTTGGAAATAAAGAATTACACGAGTGGTCATGCGTGTAAGTTACATGTATGGTGACAAAAAGCATGTGTGACATATTCCGCTCCATTGTCAGTGGTTCCCTCTGGGGAATGAGTTAACAAGGGGGAGATTTCACTTTCTGTCGTGTTTGGAAATTTTTACGACGAGCATGTATTGCTTGTATAACCTGGGGTGTGTGTGGAGGGCGGGGCACTTAGAAGAAATAAACAACCCGCTGGCACCTGAACACAGAAACAAGGAAAAGATTGGTTTCTGTCTCTGATATTGAAAAGCAGCTTCTCCCAGGAGAGATTGACCTAAATTATTATTAATTGCCGTTGTGGGCCTGAGCACTTTGCCATCTCTGCAGTTTTGAAAAGTAAACAAACATCTTGTTCTCAAGATAATCCTGAACTGTTTATATTTGGTCTTCCTGAGAAGGGATGTGTGGAACAGCGTGCTCAGGGCTGCTGGCTGCTGGGCCTGCTCCCTCTTGTCCCCATTTAGCTGCAGGCAGTACACTCCTCAGGGGCCCCTCTCTACTCTGAAAAATCCTGGGTCCATGCTCTTCTCTGCTTGCTGCTAACCCCTGTCACGGTGGGGAATCTAGTGGAGGGGGTTGGTAAACTCAGAGGGGAAAAAAAATTACATCTTTCTCTTCACTCCTCACTAAAATTCAGCACTTCCTTCCCTTGCGGAGGCCGACAAAAAACGACTTTTGCGTTGCCCAGGACTTTGTCACCAAGAGAAATCACAGATATTTTCATGTCACGCTACTGTCACCACAGCTATCTCAAAAGATCGTGTGTACTCACCACTGTTTCAAAATGATGATGCTAATTAGACCTGTCCCTCGCTCCTGTTACTTCGTGTGTTAATAAAGAAGCACATTTATTACTCAATCAAAAGTGTTTTTTAAATATTTTGATAACTGCATTTCAATATAATTGGAACCCTTCGTAATTGAATGCATTTTGTTTCATGCTTTTAAAAGCTGTGCTCAGATAAGAGGTCCATGGCTCCGAAAGGTTAGGGGTTTTTTTTGTTTGTTTTTGTTTCTTAAATATGTTTTTATTGATTTCAGGGAGAGGGAAGAAAAGGGAGAGAGGGGTAGAAAGATCAATGATGAGAGAGAATCACTGGTCGGCTGCCTGCAACTCAGGCATGTGCCCTGACTGGGAATCCAACCGTGACCTCCTGGCTCATGGGGCTAGCTCAACCACTGAGCCACAGGGGCTGCGCAGGTTGGGGGTTTGGTTTTGTTTTTACCTGGAGGATTGTAAGAGATTGAAGGTCCGAGGAGGCCTTGGATTGAATGTGTGTGTGCCCCTCCCCAAATTCATATGTTGAAGCCTAATAGTCAATGTGATGGTGTTTGGAGGTGGGACCTTTGGGGGTAATTAGGCTTGATGAGGTCATGGGCAGAGCCCCATGGTGACACCGGGGTCATTGAGAAGGTGAAGTGAGATGATACTCAGAGCTTAAGCGTGGGGCAGATGCCAGGTGGCAGGATTGGCAACGGGGCCCCGGGAAGTCGCCGCAGGAATCTGGTTCATCTCCAAGTGCCGTGCCCCTCAGGCCCTCTCTCAAGGGGCCCAACTGTGCTCATCGTGGAGCCCGCATGATAGGTAAAACAGACACTAGTGGCCAGGGCTTTCAGCAGCATTGAGCCCGAGCTAATGGGCCTCTGACCCACTTTCCTAGCAGACTCATTACCTCCTGTTTAGTCCTGAACACACGGGGGATGGTGGGCAGAGCCATCACGGAGGGGAGGGGCTGGGATCTGGGTCAGCCACCTTCGGTCAGTGAACTCTGGCCTCAGCAGCTGAAGGCAGAGCCTGGAACAGACAGAACCAACATACTGATCCCAGGACCGTGTCCACCAGGGAGGCAGCCTCCATGTTAATGCTGCAAAGAGGCGGGTCTGAGCTCATGAGGGGTCCACTACTAGATTCTTTGCTGTCATCTCTCCATCCCTGCCAGGCACACCCCACCAAAACCCTCTTCTGCTCTTCCCATTCATTCTTCCCACAGCCACTAGAGGGAGTTTTTCAAATCACAAATCAGATTTGGCATTCCCCTGCGGAAAACCCTTTGCTGTTACTCACCACTCTCAGGGCAAAACACCAAAAGCCCTAATAAAGGTCCCCGAGCTCTAACTGCTGTGGTCCCAGCTGACCTGGCCAGCCTCCTCTCTCACCACACTCCTCCTTGATCACGGCCCCATTAGCTTTATTCAGCTCCCCCAATGCACCACCATCCTATCCACCACAGGGCTTCTGTACATGCTGTTCCTTCAGCCTGGGATGCTTGTCCCTCCTGTTGCTGCCTAGCTACCACTGACACCTTGCATAGCTCAGCTCAAAGTCATTTCCTCTGGAAAGCCTCCCTTGGCTAATATAGCAATATGATGATGATGATGATCATAAAACGATGATGATGATTTTTAAAAAGTAACATTTGGAGCTCGTACCATACGCTCAGAACATCCTAAGTACTTTGCATGTATTAGTTCATTTAAACTTCACAACAAAACTATGAGACAGGCACCTTAATCAGCTCCAGGTTGCAAATGACGAAACTGAAGCACAAAAAGGTGAATCGTGGTCACACATAAGTTTGGCCCCCGAGCCCTCACTCTCTGGACCAAATCCCATGTTACACACACTCCACACCGTGCTCCTTTACTTCGTAGCATCAGCTGTCACCATTACCACAGCCAACTGGGCACTGAGTACATCGCAGGCGCTGCGGTAAGCATCTTAAGAGCATCGCTGCTGAGATACTACGTTTGTTTGCAGGATTTGGGCTGCACGACAGCTCGAGTTGTTCACGTTCTTTCTCGTGCCCTGTTGCGTTTATATCCACACAGAATATTGGTTCAAGGCAGGAAGCCTGCGAACGGTGAATCTGAAATACACGTTGATGAGCTTCGCTGCAATGATGCCAGTTCACTCGCTGTGCCTCATGGTAACACTCACTGGTGTCACCTCATCAGAGTCCTTGCAAAGCACCTCCACATGTTTCCTCGGAAACCAATTATAAAGAGAGGGAATTCAGGGATGAGTGTTACCAATTTGACTTTTCACTCATTGTGGGGGGGAGGGGGCACTAGGTCTTGCCAACACCAGCCTGAAGCCCTTTTCCGATTTAGTCATTTTGAAACAAAACCTCAACATTAACTAATAAGTCAATGGCTTTCATTTTAGCCACAAAAATACAAAAATCCCTAACATCAGGCCATGAATGCAGCTTTACTCTTTTTCAATGATGAGCACATGATTAAATGTCCATCTACATTTTAATATGCGTTTGTTCCCCAAATCCAACATGATGCGTCATCCAAGGATGTATTTGTCAGCAAACTGTGCTGTTTATTACGTAATAAATTCTGTGTATCTCTTTTTAAAGGAGCAAGATAAAAATTATCTCTTCTATATAACAATTGTATTAAATATGAGTGCAATCTTTAATAGCATGCTGGCCTAAATAATTAACAACTTTTTACCATATACCATATAAAAGAAGTGAAAGAGATTATACATCTCAGAGGGTTGGAGCGATTATTTCTACCATGAGTGGGGATTGTTTTAATTTTTATCACATTTATCTCAAAACTGTCCTTTGTTCAAGGCTGTCAAGTTTTTTAACCTAGAATTGTCCTTCTTACCTTTTGCCTTTTCAGTAACTGACAGAATATGAGCTACGTTTGACACTA
>NW_006290680.1:3663598-3676461 GCF_000327345.1 Myotis davidii | reverse complement strand
GGGCACCCCTTCAAGGCTCGTGGGGGAAGAACTCTACAGAGGAGATGAGACTGGTCACACCATTCAGCTGGTTACTCGGGGCAGAACCGAGGTCACAAACAAGCCAGCTCTCCTGCCTCCCAGCCGGGACCGGGTTCAAGCCTCAATCTTAAAACATTTCCCTCCCCCAAACCCTCAACCAGAGGGTCTCTCTCAACTGCTGCCCACGGGCCACCACCCTCTACCCTCACTGGCCTCTCTCCTGTCCGGCTACTCACCTCCTCGGGAAGGGCCTCCTGCTGCCCACCGCCAGGGCTTGTCCAGGCCTCACTGCTGCTGAGCGGTTATTTCACCGTGTCAGGCCTGGGCCTCTCATCTCCCTCCCCCTGGACTGTGGCTCCTCCAGGGCCCACTGGACCGGCCCTCCCCCTCCTTCTGAGCCTCCTTGTCCCGCCCAGCGGAGGGCTCGCTCTACACACAGCCAGGCCAGCCCTCAGCGCCTGCAGGACTGGGGTCGCTTCTAAGCTGGATTCACTCACATCCTGAGGGACAAGGTCCCGGGTTCAGCCACGCCCCAGGGTGGACAGAGGCCTTGTTTAGGGCAATACATGCTGGAGAGAGCTGGGGAGACTTCCTGAGGAGGTGACATCACCTATCAAATGGGAGAAAAGCCCCCTCCCTGGCCCGGAGGGGTCTCCGAATACCCAGAGATGGCTCTGGTGGTGTCCCTTCCCCCTCCAAGTATATCTGGGTCTGACCTCACCCCATCCCCAGACCAAGCCCCCGGCACCTCTCACCTCCAGTCTACCCTGGAGACAGAGGGACCTTGTACAGCATCAGTCAGTTTGTGTCACCCCCGGCTCTGACCCCTCCAGTGGCCCCCATTTCCTTACCCAGGGCTAACACACCCGCGTGCACATCCATCCTGCTGGCCTGGCCCAGATCAGAGGGCCCTGCCCTCTCCGGCCTCCTACCTCCCACCACACCTGGAGGAATGTGAGTCTCTTAGTCCCACACACGGATGGAGCTGTCCCTCACCTCTCAGCTTCGGCACCTGCCCGAAGCACTCTTCCTCACCAGCTGCCAACAGCCGGCCCCTCCCTGTCCTTCCTCACTCCTCTGCCCCGTCCTTGAGTCCTTAGCTCTCAGCCTAAAACCTCCACCCCTCAGAGAGGCCTTGACCGCCTGTCCACCCTTCTGGGGTAGCCTGACCCCTGGGTGCCCTGAACCTTCATCGCACAGGCCACAGTGGTAATTCATTAATGTGCTTGCTGATTTGCTGTCTCTTTCACCCACAAGTTTGTCCCGCTCACTGCTATTTCCCCAGTGGCCAAAACAATGCCTGGTGACATAGTAGGTGCTCAACTAACATTGGTTGACCGAATAAATGCACAAACAGCTAGGGGTGGCTGTGCGTTGCAGCCTGTAAAGGCCTCAGTGGATGTGAGGGGAGGTTCTTTACAAAGATGACGAAACAGACTTACAAAGAAGCCTTCACCTTGAGGAAGGGTCTCTGCAAGCCCAGACCCCAACTCTGCAGACCCCGCCTCCTCTCCCCATGGTTGGCCCCAGGAGGAACACGCTCCTCTCCCCTCAGCCAAGTTGGTCAAGGACCAGTCATACCACAAGCCAAGAGTGTTTTACAACGGCGCGGACTAAATCACCAGCCTGACCTCCACCCGTGGGCGCGTGAGTCTGTGACATGGACCTCCCTCCCCTCAAATGCCGCTCTGCTGAGGAGACCGCCCTGTGGTCTGCGTCTCCGTGGCCTCCATGTGCACAACGGAGAGAATTTGCCAGGATTGGTGAAAAGAACCGTGAATGTTACTTGGTGTGTGGCGACCCACATCATCTCTCTCCAATCCCACCCCCTCTTCCTGCCGTCAGCAGCCCTCAAATCGGGAAAATTCTGGAATGCAGATGGTGTCTCTCAGCATTCAGAAGCAATCACCAAGCTTCTGCCTACCTCATGGGGCCATCAAGCTTCTTAATTAATTATGATCTGAAAGGGTTTGATGTTCCAAGAATAAAAAGGCATGAGGGAGCCCGAGCTATTTTAAGGAACATTAATTATTTAATGGACATTATTCGTAGAAAATTGAGACTAACTGTTAAATATAATTTTAAGGTTGAGAGCATTATGGTTATTTTAACCCTAAATCCCCTTCTCTCTGGCCCATTATCGAGAGGAGGCTATAACTCTAGCAGAAGAAAGAGGAAGTTCCAGTCTGCGCTCTGTCATGAACTTGCTGTGGAGCCTCAGAGAGCTCACTGTCCCTCTCTGATGCTCAGTTTCAGTACCTATGAGGGTGTACTAGAGGGTCTCCCAGATGCCAAAGCTCTGACACCCTCTAGGATCGAGGTGAATTCCTGATCATCACCAGGTACTTCAGAAATTCCCCATCCTGGGCCCCATTTTAAGGTTCAAGTTCACTGGGTCTGGGTGGGTCCCAGAATCTACATTTTAACAAAGCTCAGGGGGAACCTATTTCCGGAAGTCTTTGGGACTCACTTCAAAGAGAGCCGGCAGTGACTCCGGGACACCCAGGAGGGTCCCTTTAGAAGAGATTTGGACGTGAAAGATAGTCATGCTTATTAGCAGCCTACAAGCTGAAAGGGCATGTTAAACGAGAACTAATGAATGTGCCCAGTCCTAGATATTCCTCCTCATCAAAGTTCAGGTGGTTAATTCTGGGGTTGAAAACATAAAAATTTTCTCTTGTAATTAGCTCCTAATCGGTTCACTGCAGTGAATCTCCAAGGACAAGTCATAATTCTTGTCCCCGGGAACTGAAGATGTAACGCACACACCGCTCACCTCTCTGCAGAGAATTTGCACAAATGGATGTCCTAGCACAGAGAGGAGAAGCTGGAATCGGAAACCCTGGGAAGTAACCCATCAGTTTACCCACCCACCCTATTCACCCAGCCATCCATACAAACATCTATACATAATGCATATATTCATGCAAGAGATGTTTATTGACAACCTACTAGTGCCAGGCTCTAGGGATCCAGATAATAACAAGACGTTTTGGTCTCCACCAGGATTCATACGTTAAACAAGTAAACACACTAAATGTTTACCGATAGTGGAAATGCGACGAAGGGATCAAATAGGTCTCTGAAACAGAGAATGGCAAGACGGGAGAGAGAGAGACTTACCTTGAGTGAGTAATCAAGGGAGACTTCCTGAGGAGGTGACATTAGAGCTGAGACCTGGAGGATGAAAAGGCACATGTGAACAATCTTCCACAGACAGAACAGTACCTGCAAAGACTGTAGACACCATCAGCTTAGGAGCTTGGAGCCCTCCTCAGTTCAACTCCCCTGTCCAGTGGTCAAATGATCTTCTAACTCCTGCTCACACACTTCAGGCGACAGAGACCTCACTGCCTATGGGAACTGCCTCACCCATTGTTGATAGGTCAAACGTTCTTTCTCATATGAACCCTGTAAGGTTCACTAACTGGTCCAGGTGTACTTTAAGACCAGCCAAGTTACTCCACGCTGGTCTACAAGACGCCTTTGGAAAGCTGAAAACAATAACACGCCAGCTAAGTCCTCTTTGCCTGATGTGGCACCCTACATCCCTCAATCATGCCCCGGAGGCCATGACATGTGTTCTAATGACCCGTGCTCAACTTACCCGAAGGACAGAACTGATGAGGTCTGGCCAGAACTGCAGCAAGTGGGACTCGCGTCTCCCGTATTCTGGGGGTTATAACGCTATCACTGAAGCTTGGGGCATCCCAATCTTTGCTTCTCCCTTCACGCCGATAAAGCAGTGGTCACTAGCCAGAAGAGTAGCAGGCTCTTGTTTCTTTGTAACCCTTCAAGCTCATCACAGCTGCCCCACACACAGCTCAGCTGATGCTGTGACCGATGCTTGGCCAGAAATATGTAGGCCTGGCTGTTCCCTCACTCCTGAGGCAGCAGGCTTTTGTAAAAATCCAAGGATGGCAGAAGTCACGTCCATGTTTCTCTCACTGTGGCCCTGGCACCTGGACAGTACCTGGAACACAGCAGGTTCTCAATAAGCCCCAGGTGAATGGTGGCAGACGCGTGAATGAGCAACCAGCCCACCTGGGTTCTGGTCCTGACCACCTCTTACCAACAAGGGAGAATTTCTCGGCCCCTCAGAGCCTCAGTTTCTCCACTTACAAATGGGTCTCCTTGTTCTATTCATAAATCTCAGTGAGATAGACAGAACTGGTGACAAAGTCTATCACACCAGGGTGTGGAAGAGACTGCCACCTGGAGCCTGGAGCCTGGCCCTCCATGGGCCACTCAGAGCCAGGCATTAAGGCATCTTGTTGGTGCTGAGCAGGGATCACTGGATCCTGGGGCCAGCGGGTTAGGTGTCCAGGAGAACATTAGCTAACCTTTATTGAGCACTCACCATGTGTTAGGCACATGGTTTGCTCTTGCATCCTCACGACAGCCAATGAGATGGGCACAGTTCATATCCCCAATTTACAGGGGATAAAACTGAGGCACAAAGGCATTAAGTTCAGCAGATAGTAATCGCTAATAGCTTTCGGTTCCAAGTGCTATTGGACCTCTTGATTAGTATGCCCTGGGGCCTGATGCTGGGTCTTCCTCCCTAAGGTCTAAGGCTGCAGGTGCAAAAGGGCCCTGGACTGCAGGGCTCGCTGGAGGTGACTGTGCCACCATCCCCACCAGGCTTGGGCACCGATGGGATGACAATGGCCTTGTGGTGGGGCTGAAGAAGCTGTTCTTCATGATCTGATGGTGCCTTGTGTCTTGGATATTTTGTGCAATTATCAAATGCTTCCCGTGCACCTGTAGATGACACAGTATTTATCTCACCTATCCTCAGGGCAAGCATTCGAGAGGCGTGTCTCTGCCCCCATCTTACAGGTGAAAATGCTGAGGCTCCAAGAACCAGAGAGTCTCCTGCTTGTTATATCTTTTTATCCCCTGCACCCATTAACCTTGGTTTGCCCTAGATCACCTTCCCCAACCTTTGTCGGAGGCCTGGACAGGAGGGTTTGTGGAGAGAGCAGAGTGAAGGTCAGACAATGTGAGGAAGAATAGGGGGTAGCCAGGAAGGGATGGCCTTTAGGCAGGTGTGGACTCCTCTGCCCTCGGCCATGTGAGACCCCAGGCAGCTGTGTTAGCCTTATTGAGCCTTAAGAACTTCATGTGCAAAGTGGAGAAAACACTAGCAACTCCTCATTATCAGACCAATTATGTGAGAAAATGTAGCAGAGTTCCAGGAAGGAATAGAACTCAAGTAATTTTAGGGAGATAATGGGAGGGGAAGGACAGGTATTGGGTGGAGAAAGGGGGACAACGAGAACACAGGGGAAGCCTCCACCATCATAGGAGTTACAACCAGGGAGGAGGGAACCTGGGCCTGCTCTGTTCACTCTGCTCCATGCACCTCCCGTCTAGCTGACTCCCCGCTTCTCCCTCCTCGCATTTCTACAACACCTTCTCCCTGCCACAGTTAGAAATATGCTAGTCACACCCTCTGTGCTGGGATCCTCACCACCATAGCAGAGCCCCGCTGTGTTAGGATTACCCCCAGGCTGGCAACCCCACTGGACTGAGCTCCACTATTTTAGGAAAATCCACTAGCCCAGGTGCTCAACGAATGCTTAGAATGAATAAACTTAAAAATGAAATGCATCCTCAAAAGACGAAACATAAAATTCCCATTGGATCCAGCAGTTCCACTTCTAGATATAGAACCAAAAGGATTGAAAACGGGTTCTCAAAGAGATATTTGGACTCCCATGTGTATAGCAGTGTTACTCACAATGCCAAAAGCAACCCAGTGTCCCTCAAAAGGTGAATGGATAACTAAAACATAGTCTATACATACAAGAGAATATTATTCAACTTAAAAAGGAAGGGAATTCTGACACATGATACAACATGGATGAACCTTGAGAATATTATACTAAGTGAACTAAGCCAGACAGACACAGAAGACAAATACTGTATGATTCCACTTACACGAGGTTCCTAGAGCAGTCAAAGCCATGGAGACAGAAAGTAGAAGGGTGGTTGCCAGGGGAGGAGGGGGGCGGTGGAAGGAAGAGGAGGGGAGGGGAGAGGGGGGAGGGGAAGTGAGGGGAGGAGAGGGCAGTTGTTGTTAACAGGTATAGAGTTTCAGTTTTACAAGATGAAAAGAGCTCTGGAGATGGATGGTGATGAATGCACAACAGTGTGAATGTAGTTCGCACTATTGAGCTGCACGTGGTAAGTTTTATGCTTTGTGTATTTTATCACAATTTTTAAAAAACTGAAGCATGACTCTACCTAGAGAGTTATTTGACCTGGAGTTTCTATAATTGTTTGAAAAGACAATAGGTGGCGGTTTCCGGAGCCAGATGGGCCTTTGATTCATAATCAGAGTGAGAGGAGGGTTCATTAGCTATCTAATGATTGACTTTAAAATTCTCATCGAACAACCTGGTATGTAGATCCAGAATCAGCTTGCCCTGCAATTAACTGAAAACCATTCGTGACAGGAATTCATATATAATTGCTATCAGTGGAGTCAACGTGTAAGAATATCCCAAGCATTTAATTGACTTTTAAAAGAATAGCTACAGCAAGCTAATTAAATATCAAGTTAGGGAATGTGTTAATTGATATTTAATAAGGATGTCAATTGATGTCTAACTAGCCAATATGTCTCATAAAATATGTCAATTAAATGCCTAAAGATCCTTTCCAAGGGGATTAAGAATTAAGCACATTGAGAATGTAATTGTTAATTTTTTTTAAAAAATTACAAAATGCAACCCTTACTGCTGGCTTTGCCTGGATTACAGAACCATCTAGAAGCCACTCTGCCTGGTCTCCAGGCTGTCTTTTTACACAGACTCACAGAGCTGGAGCAGGCTTCCACTGGGCTCATAGCCAACATCTGCATAAAATTGGGGCCCAGGAAGGGTGAGTGAACCCCATCCAAATTCCCCCATCAAGGCAGAGATGAGCTTTGCCTCCACTCAGCTGATTTGAGATGGAAGTGTCCACTCTGCCCAACCACCCCTGCTCTGCCCTGAGACTCGTCCTTTCTGGGCGCCACCACTGCTAAAACCAGGACCTCTCCTTCCTGTCTGCTCCCTGATCACATTGGGAAAATGAATCAGGACAGCCCCAGGTAATTTGGAACCAATAGGAGAAGCTCTCCTGCTCACCAAACAATATCAGTGATAATAGTAACTTTATCCATTCTTTCAGTCATCTAACATGTACCGTGGGCCAACTGTGTGCTAGGCAGTCTGCCAAGAGCTCACAGTCCAGTTGGGGAAGAATTAAGACAAGTGGTTCCCCGAAACCGGTTTGGCTCAGCGGACTGAAAGGTCCCAGGTTCGATTCCTGTCAAGGGCATGTACCTGGGTTGCAGGCACATCCCCAGTACGGGGTGTGCAGGAGGCAGCTGATCGATGTTTCTCTCTCATCGATGTTTCTAGCTCTCTATCTCTCTCCCTTCCTCTCTGTAAAAAATCAATAAAATATACATTTTTTTAAAAAAGACAAGTGGTTCAAAGGTCACTAGGGTCACATTCATGAGAAGTTGGGTGTGTGATAGAAGTCCATGATGGGCCTGACCTGGTCTGGGTGGTCAGGAAGGGTCTCCAGCAAAAGTGATGTTGGAGCTGAGATTGAAAGATGAGTCCATGGTGACCAGTTAAGGATACAGGGAGAAGGATGAAAGAACATTGCAGGTCCTGAGATGAGATGATACATTGAGTATGAGTTTGAGGTCAAGACCTGCAGGCGTTGAGGCCATCTGTAAGATCTGAGTTTTGGACCAATTTTCTACAGCTGCAAAATAAATCACCCTAAGCCACTGCCATTTTATTATACATACTATATGCTTACTCTGGGTCAGAAATTCAAACAGGGATCAATATGAATAGCTATTCTCTCTTCCTCAATGTCTGGAGCCTCACTTGGGAAGATATGAGTGGCTGCAGGTGACTCAACGGCTAAATTGGATATGGGGGTCAAAAACTATCTAGAGGCTTCTTCACTCTTATCGCTGGCTCCTAGGCTGGAATAATTCAAAGGCTGAGCTCAGCTGTGACTGTCAACCAAAACACCAACATGTAGCCTCCCCATGGCTTGGGCTTCCTCCCAGCATGGTGGCCTCTCTCACACAGTGACTCAGGGTTCCAAGGCTAATGTTCCACCAACAAGACAGAAGCTGCATGGCCTTTCAGGTCACACAGATCATTTTTGCCTCGCTGTTTGTTGAAACAGTCACCACCTAGATTCAGGGGAGAGAATTTAGTTTGCAGCCATGTCTGAAAACCACCACAGATCTTTATCATGAGAACAGCAGAAGCCGTGAAAGGATTTAAGTAGGGAATAACATGATCTGATTTGTATTTTAAGATATAGAGAAGAGAAGAGATAATCAGGGAACAGAATGGAGGCAAACAAACTGGTAAGGAAGCAAGCCATAATAGTGGACAGATTACGGCAATGGCAGTAGAGATAGAGAGAAGTTGACAGGTTCTAGAGACATCTAAGGATGTAGGATCAACAGGCCTTGGATATGGATTACTTGTGGGGGATTAGAGAGAGAACTGTCCAGGATGACCCCCCACTTCCTGACTAGACTATTGAGGAGTGGGGAGCGAGCAACATCATTTCCTGTGATGAATGAGGCAGAGTATGGGTGGGAGGTTTAGAAGAGACAAGTTTTGGTAGGGAAGAGTTATGTTTAGTTTTGGATGAGTTGAGTTTGAGATGCCTTCGGGGCATCCAGGAAGAGCTGTGGTCTTCCATCAGAAATGGAGGTCTAGAGCTCAGAAGAGAGGTGTGAGCTGGAGATAAGTGGGGCTTAAAGCCATGGCATGGTAGATGGTGTCACCTAGGGCCCACCCTGATCCACTCCAGCATGTAGAGGTCAAGTAGAGGAGGAAGAGCAAAGGGAAACATGAGGGAACAGCCAGAGACACAAGAGGGAAACCAGGGAGAGGGGTGGTCACAGAAGCCAAGGCCCCGGGACTTTCAAGTTGGAGGGAGCGGTCAATTCTGTGAAGGCCAACAAGACAAGAAAGATGAGGGTCCTTCTTAAGAAGAGGTACTAGAATCTGAACAAAAGCAGCCAGGATGCCAAACTCTGGGTTCTCTCTCACGTCCGTTGGCAGGGCCTTCATGAATTATGAGCCTTAGTCAACTTCACTCAAAATCTCAGCAGGATGAGTTCTAAGTCCTGACCAAAATGATTCCAAAGTTCTCCCAGGAAAATCAGCCTGAAATGGAAGTCGGCCTGAAATGCTTTGGAAACTAAGAACACACAGAGAGAGAAGGGATAACACTTGCTACAATGCCTGATGGTCCTCCATAAAAGTGGCCTGAATCTCACTCCTGAGGCAGGTCTGCTCACTGCACATCATCCACCAGGATGGAGAGAGAGCGATTGGGAGAGCAGGCAGTGTGAAACAATGGTCTGGGGGAGCTTGTTGCCCTGCCTACCTAATAATTCCAGGGCTACGGCATCTTGAGGTCCCACTGACCCTATTCCAGGACAATGAAGTGAGACAGCTTCTAAAAGAGCCCTCATGGTGGCCCATAAGATGCTACCTGTCCTCACAAATAATTAGACAGACTGATGGTGTCACAAGGAAGGGCTGCTAGGTTTCCATATGGTCTCAGAGAAAAAGGACAGACACACAACAGCGATGTAGTCACAAGCATGGGTTACAGAACCAGGCAGGTCAGGGAAAGTTCTGGATCTTGCTACTTGGGTACCCTTGAATGGGTTTCTTAGCCTCTCCGAAGGAAGCTGGAAAAGACAAGTTAAGTCACTTTGTTCCTCTCCTTGGGCCACAGAAGCTAGAGGGGAACTAGAAGGATGCCTTCACCTTACCTGATATCAATTGAAGATCCCAAAATGGGGGCCAAGAACCCAGCACTTAGGATCATTCAACAAGCCTGGCTCCTCTCACTTTCAACTAGGAGGGAAAACCAACAGCTCCAGCAGCTATTGTCAGAGATGCTTATTCAGTTACCAATAACAACAGTTGCCATGGAAATGGGCAGTCCAGCCTGCCAGTCTGGAATGACTCTCAGGTCAGGGCTAGATTAGCCACATCCACAAACCAAAGAGGCAGCCTGAGCCCAGCTCTCCACTGAGCTGGTTGGAAAGTTCTTCTACTTTATTTTTGCCTCTCCTTCCTGTCAGAAGGGCCCACTGTTGGAAAGTCAATGGGCTATATGGCAAAGGCATGGAGAGTCTCTTGGATTGTACAGTTACTAAGTCTATGAAGTCAGAGAACAGCTGGTGTGGTTGGGGGCATGTCTCACAGAAGGTGGATGAAGCTGCTCTGGGTGTTCAGGGCTGCAGCAGGATCTGGGGAACCCAGGACTGCTTGGGGAGGCCCTGGAGCTCTGTGCTGGGTCAGACTCCACGGAGAAGGCCAAGGGCAGACAAGGGTGTGTCCAGAGATAGTGGCCAGCTGGACAACTGAGAATGTGCCCAACCTTGAAGAGGATCTTAGCTTCTACAAATTCTTGAAGGTCTTGGAGAAAAGGGGGCCAGATCAGAAAATACATCCAAATGATAGCAGTATAAGGAACCAGAAACCAGCTCTCTTCACAGCAAAGAAATCAAGACCTTTGGAGGGGATGGAGCTTATCCATGTCTACCCTAATCCCATATCCAGAATCTCAACTCCCAATCTGATTTCCTCCTCGCACAGCATCAACCAGATTGTTCCTGAAAGCTCGGTCAATGTAAATAGAGTTTTCTAACAATGAGAGTGCCATCCATGGATTGGCTATCTGCTGAGGCAGGTAGTGAGTTCCCTGTCATTAGAGGTGTACAAGCAGGCAGCCTTTGGGTAGGGCATTTCAGAGATGGTTTCTGTCCTGGAGGGTGGTCAGAACTATATGACCTTGGAGCCCTATTTTCTCTGGACTCCATGATTCTGAAGTGAATGGAGGTATCCCCGTATCAAACTAGAGCGGAACATACCAAACTCCACCAGACTGGGTCCTTCAGCTGTTTTCCCTCCCCTCCCAGGGCTGGGCTTCTGAGTGGGGAATGTGAATGCTTTCTCAGCTCATGCACAAAGAGATGACCGAGAATTGCTTCTCATGGCAGCATCCAACTCAGCTCTCTGTCTGGCCCAGAGGGCTACTCAAAGGCCTACTGATGGAGCATCCACATGTGAGAGATGGAGGCAGGGAGGAAAACCTTAGCCTACCCCAAAGTCCCAATGGGAAAAAGAAACTGGCAGGCGGCAGCCCCAACAGCTCTCACCGTCCAAAGTCACATTTAGGAGACTGTGTCATAAACATCTGACTTGGGCACCATCTGGGTGACATCAGCTCCCTGAGGCATGAACTTGGGAAAATTTCCCTGAGGCCTGGTACCCTCAGATGAACAACCAAATACTCGTACATGCTAATAAAGCAGATTTATCCTGGGAAGAAAGAAAACCATGCAGGAAAGCACCCACCATAACGCTCAGAATAATCCATGGTTACAGCTTTGGTTCAAGTGATGAGGGGAGGCATGAGAGGAAGAAGAGATGAAGCAAGATTGACCCTATTCAGGAAAGCTGAGGTCTGCAAAGTGAAAACAATTTTCCTAATAATAATACGGTGTCATTTTCCCTCTTCCTCTTCCTCCTCTTCCTCCTCCTCCTCCTCCTCCTCCTCCTCACGTGAGGGTTCCGTGGGTTTTCCAGGGGCCGCACAGCATGTGCGAGCACAACAGACTGAATGCAGGAGCAGAGCCCTGGCGGGGGCTCAGGTGGTGGCAGCATTGTCCTGTACACCAAAGGGTGGCAGGTTCAACTCCTGATCAGGTGGCGGGCTTCCATCCCCAGCCAATCAATCAATAGTTCTCTCACATCGATGTTTCTCTCCCTCTCTCTCTCAAACCAAAAAAAGAAAAGAAGAAGTTATTTGTGTTGACATGTAATGAGATTATTGTTATTTTGAAATGAGTTAATAAATATTTTTAAATGTCTGAGTTTTTATGCCTAATAAAGTAAGTAAATATCAATAGATGTAACCCACATAAACAAGAGCTCTTGGAGAGCCTCAAAATCTTTTTAAGAGTAAAACGTTCCTGAGGCCAAAAATTTTGAGAACAGCTACATAATATTATTCTATTTTATATGTTTTTAAATTTCTGTATTAAAATTTTTTATTTAAAAAATAATAATTGACAATTGTCTTTTCTTCTTCACTGTTTGGTCAAATTGCTTAACCTCAGTATCCTCATCCCTAAGGGGCTAGATAATCCCAAAGCATGATTCTATGAATCAAATCTGATCCCACACAGATGCAGGGGTGCTGCCCTCCACCCCGAGCTTCTGCAGAGATCTGAGTTTCTCTGAGTTGAGGAAGAGGGAATATGCTCCTGTGTTAATCAGATCCCATTAATTTTTCAAAGTAGACAACAGCCCACTTACTCATCTCCCATAGAGCCTCATCCATAATTGATCCCTGGCTGCACTTATCCAAATAGACAGAGGAGAGGCCCCGGGCACGTGGGGCTCTGGGGGGGCTTCTGCTGATGAGCCTCGCCTCCGAATTAATGGCTGTCGTGAGAAGGCACTCACAGCCATGACATGTTCTAACTAAAGGTGCGGGCACCTCTCCTTCGATCGAGAATAACAAGGAGAAAGAAACAACTCCCTACATGCTCTGAAAGACTGTTGTGAGGCTATTTCTATGTACAAACCAGCTGGAGGGGGTGGGTGTAAGCTAGCCCTGTGGCCAACACAGGTCTATACAGACCTCAGCATGTTCAGCCCTCAGGTCCCTTTATTCATCTCTACTCTCCTCACCCCTACTTGAGGCCCTACGCCTCAGGCTCCGTGCCCCACCCAAAATAAATGCCAACTGGGTTGAAAATTAAAATGTGTGTA
>NW_006290680.1:3619740-3663504 GCF_000327345.1 Myotis davidii | reverse complement strand
AGAACCATTGATTGGCTACCTCATGCATGCCCCTACTGGGGATTGAGCCTGCCACCTGGGCATGTGCCTGACCAGGAATCGAACCGTGACCTCCTGGTTCATAGGTCAGCGCTCACCACTGAGTCACCCTGAGCTGGGTGTGTGTTTTTTAGAGAATGATTGAAAAGCCTTAAAGACAACATAAAGTGAACACTTTTCAGATGAGCAAAGGCTTTGCGGTAAGAAAGGGGAAAGCAGCCCTGACATCGACAAGAGCCAGCCTGGCACTCCCAGCTGGATGGGAACATCAGCAGTTTCGCAAAACACCCACATCAGACAAGGTCACTCCGTGACCCAGGGTGAGCAAGACCACTCGGTAGTCGTACCTGAACTGTGTAAGTTTGCCAGGAATGCTCTAACAACGTACCTCAAGCTGAGTGGATTCAACAGCAATTCCTGTCTCACAGTCCTGGAGTCGGTGATCAAGGTGTCTGCAGGGCCAGCTCCCTCTGAAGGTGAAAGGGAAGATGTGTTCCAGCTTCTCTCCTAGTTTCTGGATATCCTTGGATTATGTCGGCTGAAGTCCAATGTTCACATGGTGTCCCTTCCTCTATGTGCATCTCTGTATCCAAATTTCCCCTTTCACGAGGACATCAGTCATATTGGATTAGGGGCCCACTCTACTGGCCTCATCTTAACTAATTACATCTGCAACTACGCCATTTCCAAAGAAGGTCATATTTTGAGGCACTGGGGGTTAGGGCGTTAACACATGAACTTGGAGGCGGGACACACAATTCAATCCACAGTCCATGAATTTAGGCAAAATGAGGGCATTGTTCAAACCACAAAAATGACCAAACATTTTAAGCAACCAAACAAGTTAGGTGACTTAAAAAACAGAAATTTATTCTCTTACAGTTCTGGAGACCAGAAGTCTGTAATCAGTCTCTCAGCTTCCCTGGGCCAAAATCAAGGTGTGGGCCGTGCTGTGCTCCCTTAGAGGAAAGAATCTATTCTTTGCCTCTTCCAGCTCTGGTGGCTGGTGGCAGTCCTTGGCTTGTGGGCACATCACTCCAATCTTCAATGCCAGCATCTTCAAATCTCCCTAATAAACCTGGCACTGTGAAAAGAAACAAATATGTGTGAGTGACTCTTTTCAGGAATGCTCCCTTGTTCACGACAGTATCACAAAGAAGAAAATGACTAAGCTTATCTACGAAGGACAGAGATTGTCAAAAAATGGCAGAGTAAGACTCTCCAAAAACCCTTTCCCCAGTAAAAGCAATGAGAACACTGGCTAAATTGCCAGGATCAACTACTTCAGAGCGCTAAATTGACCAAAAGTTTGCAGCCATTTGGGGAAGGGAGCTTTTTTTTCTTTTTTGCTTTTCTTTAAGAAAAACTATAAAACTTGATAAGAACAGTGAGCTGTGTGGCATTTTTACCTGCCCTATTTTCATCTTCCTGCTCTCCAGCCCACAATAGCCCTGACAACTCACAGCCCATATCACAGGGAAAACCAGCAGCCAGCAGCCACAGGAGTCAGAACAGGGCTGGAGCTTCCTAAATCTCCATTCGCAAAGAATCCTGTCATTTGCTCTGCCTGGCAGTCCCCGGGAAACCTTACTCATTAGGTTTGTCTTTATTTGACCTGGCTCAGAGCTGGCCCAGTGTGAACAGACTTTTCCCTCCCAGAGGGCTTTTGTCAAAAACAATAAGTAGCAATTTTTAACATTGTGGCTGCCTGAGGGAGCGATAACAATTTGGGCAAACTAAAAGTTAACCAAAAAACTTAAAAGGAAAAGCTGGAGAATGAAATTCCACATAGGGTTGTGAAAAGACCACACCATGCCCAGGGCTGTGTGCATGATCAGGAAAGACATGAGAAGGCCCTCGAGGCTATCCTTGAGGCCCCCTGCAAGCAGGAAGTGAAGGCTAAACTAGCGATGTAGACTGCTAGACAGTGTAGAAAGCATGCCCGACACGCACACAGAAAGAACTCCTTTGCAAACACGGGGAGACTTACTGGTTCCAGGAAATATCTATCCAATTAATAACTGACCACAGAGCGGAGAAGAGACTTCGGTGGCCACAAATCCAGACTTTAACAGAAAATACAGACTTTACAGGATTAGTCCAGGAAAGTCACTAAACTACCAAAAAGTACCAGCAAAACCAGCAAACCCTGGGCTGACAGGGAGCATCTGATTTGCAGAGTTGTCACATTGTGTTCTTTAGAATGCCCAGCTTTCATCAAAAATATTAAGTGACGTGCAAAGAAAAAAGAAAATATGGCCCGTCGATAAAAGTGCCCCTGAGGAAGCACAGATATTGGACTTACTAGACAAAGCCTTTAAATCAGCTCTTTTAAATATGTTAAAAGAACCCCAGGAAGCCAGGTCTAAAGAATGAAAGAAACCTACCTTACACCATGCACAAAAATCGACTCAAAATAAAGACTTAAGCGTGAGACCGGAAATCATAAAACTCCTAGAAGAAAACATAAGGAGAAAGATCCTTGACATTGGTCAACATTTTTTTTTTTTTATGACACCAACACCACAAGCAACAAGAGCAAAAATATCACACTAGACTGCTTTTGCACAGCAAAGGAACCAACAGAGTGAAAAGGCAACCTATGGGAGGGAAGAAAGCAATTACATACTATATATCTGATAACATCCTAAATATATAAGGAACCCCTACAACTCAATAACCAAGGGAAAAAATTTAATAGGCAGAGAATCTGAATAGACATTTTTCAAAAGAAGACATAAAATAGCCAACAGGTATACAAGAAGGTGCTCAACATATCACCAATCAGGAGGGAAATGCAAATCAAAACCACAATGGCCCTAACCAGCATGGCTCGATTGGTTGGAGTGTCGTTCCATGCACCAAAAGATGGAGGGTTCGATTCCCGGTCAGAGCACATACCCAGGTTTCGGATTTGATACCTGATTGGGGAGCATGCAGGAGGCAACAGATCGATGTTTCTCTCTTTCTCTGTAGCTCTCTCTCCATGAAATCAATAATAAAAAAGCACAATAAGATATTACCTCATACCTGTTAGGATGGCTGTTATCCAAGATAACAAGGTAACAAGCGTTAGCATGTGTCTGGAAAAAAAGAACTCTGGTACACTGTTGGAAAGGCCGTCAAGAGGGTATATGGGGGATAAATGGAGACGGGGAAAAAATAATAAAATAAAGTAAAACAAATGGAAGGGGGACAAAGTAAGAAAACATCCTGATGATTCTCTAACACGAAGTTCAAGTAGAGGCATCATTAATTTAATTCATAGTGATGGATAGTTCTGTGGCGGCCACCTTGAAGTGGGAGGCAGAAATTGGCTGGAAAAGGGAGCGAGGGAACTTTCTGGAAAGCTAAAGTGTCCTATAGCTATATCTGTAAAAACGTCATTGATTACCAGCGATAAGTCACATGCAGATAGCGGGCCCTTAATATGAAGTGGCGAGAAGGGCACTTCCCCTAAATCTGTAACTCCAGTCCAATCATGAGCAACACCTCAGAGAAACCCCAACTGAGGAAACTTCTATAAAATACCTGCTCAACACTGTCAAGGTCACGAAAATCAAGGAAACTGTCCCAGACCAGACGGGACTGAGGGGACGTGGCGACTAGGTGCAATGTGGTGTCCTACATGGGACCTGGGGCGGGAAGAGGACATTTCTGAAGGCGCCGCTGAAATCCACAGGAAGCCCAGAGTTTTTGGTAACAGTGACGTCCCAGCGTTGGTTTCTTGGTTTGGGGGACTGTATTAGGGCAAGGTAAGGTATTAGCGGAGGGGAAACGGGGTGTGGGGTGCATAGGAACTCTGTTCTTTGTAATACTTTTGTAAACTTGAAATTACTCCAAATAAAGTTTGTTTTTCAAAAAAAAAACATTGAGCTGAATATTTAGGTTTCTCGTTTGACTCTCTGTGATTTAGCTCTGTAGAATATTGCTCCCCGCCCGGCCAGCGCTCGGCCAACCTGCAGCTTTTGGGAGCCGAGCCAGCAACAATGGATCCACCACGTTGGCTCTCAGAAAAGGGCTGCTAACTGCCTCCTGCACCGCCTGCCTGCCGTTCCCAGCGCAGGGAAGCAACAGCCCCAGCAGGCCACATTATTAATCTCTCCAAGGGATCTGAACTCTTTTTTCGGAAATGCTTTTTCCCTCTTGAATGTTATTGTTGAAAAGGCAGCATGTGACACAGACACCAGTCAGTGAGCCAGGCTGCCCTGAGGCCCCATAGCCGCCAATCACCCCCAGGAGCCGGCCCTGAGCCAGGGGCAGGGCTGCTTAAAGGAGGTGCAGGAGGAATCACCAGCTCTGGTGAGAGACAGGTCAGGCCACAGCTACATGACACAGTGATTAAAGCATGGACTCCAGAGCCACGCTGTGGGTTCAAGTCCCAGCTCTACCACTTGCCAGGTGAGTGACCATGGGCATAGTCATCAGCTGCTCAATGCCTCCAGTTCTACATCTGAGATGAGGATACTAATTCCTTCCTCACGCAGGGCCCTAAATTGTCTGCATATTCTATATCTTTAAAGTGTAAGAACCCACCTCGCCAACTCTCCATCTCTTTGTAATCCTGGGATTGTATCCTGTTCTCCACCTCCCCACCACCAGCCCTCTAAACTGGGAGACCTGGACCCTTGAGGGTAAGGCCTTTTATTTCACTGACAAATACCTACTGAGCCCTCTTTCACTGGGAGACATGCCACCACCTACTGCTGTGAACAAGGATGGAATCTGGCCTCTGTTTTTTTAAAATATATATATGTTTTTATTGAGTTTTTTAGAGAGAGGGGAAGGGAGAAGGAGAGAAACATCAACATCGATAAGCTGCCTCCTACACGCTCCCTGCTGGAGATCGAGCTGCAAACTGGGCACGTGCCACGACCTGAAATCGAACCTTCAACCTCTTGGTGCATGGTCCGACGCTCAACTACTGAACCACACCTGCTGGGCTTATCTGGCCTGTTTGCATCTCAGATTTCATACTCTCACTATACCAAAGGCCTTTCCCTTCCCCCTACCCTCACTCCTTGCAACTAACTCCTACACACCCTTCAGATCACTCTGAAATGTCACTTCCTTTAGGAAGCCTACACTGACTCTACTTGCATTTCTCCCCACTGTCCATCCCCCCCAAACTCCCACTCCTACCTTCCCCACTAGCCAGGAACTCTTTGCATCTGTTTTATTGGCTGCTAAGTCATCTACACAGGACACAGCTCAAACCTGGCCCCTGCAAGAACTCAACAAATGTTTGCTCAATAAACAAATGAATGAACGAGTGAATAAGTGAGTGACCTGGGGGTGTTAGGGAAGGCTTCACGGAGGAGGTGGCATTTGCTTGCATCTTAAAGGATGAGTGGAAGTTCATCAGGGGAAGAGTAGGGGAGGGTGTTGTACTGTCAAGGGAATGTCTAGGAGTATGGCCAAGCCTGACACTTCCTGGGGCCCAAAGGGGAAGTGGCATGGAGACTAAGATACTAGGCTAAGAGCTTAGGGGTTGATCCTATGAGCCAGGAGCTGCTAACCCAACAGAGCATCCCAATTACCTAGGTCCCAACTAGTCCAGCTGGTGTGGATCCCTCATATTCTAATGACAGCCAAGGTTGGGGACCCCTGTTGGGACATGAAGCAGAAAGTTGGAGAGATTTTCAAGCGGGGGAGGGGCCTGATCCCATCTTCATATCTAATGGAGCGAGTGAGGCCAGACAGAAAGCGAAGAGTGATTAGAACAGCAGGAAGAGGAAAAATCGAGAGATTCAGGATCCCACTGAATGTAGGGCAGGAGGGCATCCACGTTGGGGTTCGGTGATGAGGAAGTTGAGTCAGTTCCACTACTCTGAAGTAGACAGAGTATCTAAGACAAGCAGGTGTGTATGGTCTGTGTCTCCTCGCAGCATCACTCACCCCTCCCCACACACATGCACAAATGCACATAGGCACACGCTCAGCCTTTCCTCGCTGGAGCCAGCTGCCCATCACAGGGGACGGCGTGCACACCCCCACACGCCACGCCTGGCTCAGAGCTCTCCCACCTTATAAACACGTGCTTGCACACAGCATTGCAAGGTGAGGCCTGGCACAAAGCCAGTTTCCACTGTCTCCGTTTCCACAGAACAAGACAAGCCGTGGCTTCTAGAAGGAGCTTCAGGCTCCGACGGTTGTGCCTTTCCTGAGAAGCAATTGCTACTTTCATAAACACGGGGTGGGGCGGGGGAGACAGCACGAACAGTGGCTAAGCTCTTGCTCATTGTAGGCCAGACCTGACACAGAGAGGAGAGGAAAATCCAGCTTGTACTATCTTCAGATATCACAGGATTGTGACTTAGAACAGCATCTACTGTATCTTGTTTCATTACAACTATCAAAAGGGAAAAAAAAAATTGAATTACCATGCTAATGTCTTCTCTTTGGGTGAAATCTGTGGTGCGGGTACGTGGATATAAAATACACCATTAGTCGCTTTTAAGCCCGTCTTTAATGATGAAAAAACATCGTGGGGCACAGGGGAGAGACATAACTAAACTCGGTCAGCCGGCAGCATTGGGAGCCTCTTGTAAACCGTAATGTGACAGTGCAGTTTCTTTTCCCTGGGAGATGACAGTTAATTCCAGACCAGGAAGGCTGTCAAAAATGCTTAGTTCTGCTCCACTTGAGTTAATTACCGGCCCTGGGGCAGCTTGCCCTCCACTCCTCTGCTAATGGGGCTGGGCTCCAGGTAAAAAATCCATTTGCAAGAATGTTTTCCTTGCTCCAGATCTAATTTATTGAATATCAAATATTTATGCCAATGCAATTAAAGTGACAACATTGCTCTCCCTTCTCCACGGCCCCCAGGCCTGGCCAAGCACCAGCTTGCTGACAGAATGTTTTATATCAGAAGCACAGGGTAAAAGTTTTGCTTGAGCTTCTAAAGCAAGAGCTTTGAAACCTCCTCAACCCACCAAGTCACCTGGGATTCTCTTCTTCTAGTATACATATATACATACTAGAGGCCTGGTGCATGAATGCGTGCATGGGTGGGGTCTGGCCGGCCCAGCCCCAATCAGGGTGGATCTGGGTCAGGCCTGATGGAGGGAGGGGCCTTGGGATGGTTGGCCAGCCGGCCCTGCCCCCAATTGGGCCAGTTGGCCAGCTGCAGTAGGCGTCAGAGCGACTGGTCATTCCAGTGTTCCGGTTGCTGGCTTTTTATATGTATAGATATTTTTTTCATTAATTTTTTTAGTTGATTTCAGAGAGGAAAGGAGAGGGAGAGATAGAAACATCAATGATGAGAGGGAATCATTGATCCGCTGCCTCCTGCACATCCCCTACTGGGGACGGAGCCCAAAACCCGAGCTTATGCCCTTGACCAGAATCAAACCTGGGACCCTTCAGTCCGCAGGCCAACGCTTTATTCACTGAGCCAAATAGGCTAGGGCTCTGTCTTCTTTTGCAAGCAGCCCCTTAGGTTAGGGAGCAATGGCTGAAAAGCCGTTCAGGGGTTGAAGAGAAGAGAGAGGGAGGCCCAACTTCAATTTTAATTCCAACATCCGCTGCGGCCCTCTGTGTTCCAGGCACCAGAATAGGCGATATGGTGAGAGAGATGGACAGACTTGGTCCATAGCCCAACAATCTCCTGGCCTGAGGGGAGACAACTCAGGACATAGGTAGAAGAGACAGGTCCTCATAGAGCACCTTCAAGGCTTGAAGGCCCCCAAAGGCCCCCTCCCATCCAATCAGGCCTAAACTGCAGGAAGTTTCAGGTCTAGCCAAGCATAGTTCCTCTTTCCCCAAACCCTAATCACCCAGCAAGAGAGCCTCAGACTGTCCGGACTCTGGAGGCTGGGGGCATTCCCCATTGTGACAGCTGACAGCTGACAGCTCCCATCAACACCCCCGTCACCTCCCCCATGAGTCTTGGGCATCACAAGACACATGGTTTCACATCTGCCCCAAGAGAGGGGTGACTGGTAAAGATGAGCCAATGAGCAATCTAATGTGTACCTTCCTGCAAGGATGCCCCAAAATGTGGAAAGTAATGTGTCTGTGGCATATTTGAGGTGGTGCAATACCCTCTGGCTGGGATTCTTTCAGAGACCTTGCTGTCCACACAGATCTCTCCCTTCTTGCAATGGAACAATCGTCTTTTCTTGGGTTCGAATTGGGTTTTGAAGGAGAAACAGGCACGCACAATGCTTGGTAGAGGGAACACAGGAGAGTGTGTTCAAAGAACTGGAAGTAGATTGATTTTTATTGGAGCTTGAATTGCAAGGGCATGAGCCCTGGGAATATCAGCATCAAATGAGGTAATCTAAGCATGTTGGAAAATGTCAAGCCCTGGATAAATGTGAATTACTCCCCGTATCACAGAGGTACTGGGGAACCAAATGTTATGTTATATGCATTACATAAATTGTCATTGTTATAAGATATTTTGGAAAATGGATTAAGCTTCAACCATGGAGATAGATCAGAAAAAAAATGTGTATTTTCATTTCTTTTGATCCTATCTTTTTAGAACTGTTATAAACTGAGATATTTTGATAAATTTTCTTTCTGTTCTCTTTTTCAGATGAACACACTGTACCCAACTTTAACATCTACTGTTTAGATATTCTTGGTTTCCTGTCTGTCACTCCAACCACCTTGCTTTAGATTTGATGCTAGTGACAGTTTTTTATGATCAGAAAATTCTTCATCTGTGAGGGTAGCGGAAGGGGGTTGGTATTTCTATGCAGTTCTGCATCTTCAGTTATCAACCTATTCAAAGACATTATCACATCACACCTAAGCTACTGCCATAATTTCTTAGCTGTCTGCTCTGCCTCTGGTTTCTTCTGTTCAAAATCATGTTCTTCTCAGCTGTGCAAATATGAATATCATTTTTACCATTGAAAATAACTATAGAAGAACCTCTGCTATAGCCACTGTGATAGGACAAGAAAAATAAGAGGTAAACCTGTTGGGAAAGAAGAAACAAATTTATCATTATTTGTAGACAATATAATTATGTATCAAAAAAATCACAGAAAAGCTATTCAAACTAATGAGAGAAGTCAGTAAAATGATCTAATACAACATGTATTATATACTACCAAGAGCCAATTGGAAATATAATTTTTAAAATGTAGTTCACGATATATATCCAGCTTCCTTGATGACATCTCCATGAGAATGGAGCACAGAAGCCTCAGTGCAAAAGTGAGTTTTGGATTTTCATCTCCAACCGGCTCCTCCTCCAGCGCCTCCCGCACAGTGGGGGCTCCATCTACCATTTGCACAGGCAGAGCCTCGGATGCATCCTTGCACTCTCCTCTCTCGTGGCTTCACACGTCAACCTGTCGTCAACCCTGACGATATTACCTTTCACTTCCATCTGTGTCTCTCTCCAACCCAACTGCCTCCATCATCTCTCACCCGACAAGTGTAGTAACGCCTCACTGTTCTCCTGTGTTGGGTCCCTTGTTCTCTCTAAACTGTCTCCACTAAGCAGTCATAAGGACCTTTTGAGAGTGTAAACTAAACCACACCACTGACAGTCCTGCTCTAGCGTGTAAAGCCCATATCCCAACCATGGCCTACTTTGCGCGGCTTCCTGAGGTCCTTACTAGCCCTTCTAGCTTTGGCTCGAGTCACTCGCCTCCTCACTCCCTGGGCTCCAACCACACCAGCCTGCTTTTTGTTTCCTCAAATCCCCCAACCTCTTTCCCACCTCAGGGCCTTCCCTCTACATCCCACGGTGGAAATGAAGGTCACTGACCTTCCTTCAAGAACACTGAGCAGAGCCAGGGGACGTCCATCCTCATTAGAGACCACCTCCACTCCCCGGGCCTCAGTTTCCCCCATCTACAACGTGAGTGGGTCGAACTGGAGGTTCTCTCTGGCATCTCTGAGCTAACGTTTCAATAAGAGGTGACAGCAGTTGAATTGTTAGGGGCGGGGGGAGAACAAGAAGTGAGGAGAGGAGCCAGGGGAAACGGTCCTGGGGGAAGAGCTCAGAAAGAAAAGCCTCAAAAACGATGGGCAACCACCTTCTGGTTATTTAACACACTAAATGTTATTGCTGTGTTTTTATTGGCAGAACAACTCAGATTAAACCTGAACAGGATTTGGGACCATTGTAATCATCTTGTCACGAGGAGAGAAAATGCCAGCCAACTTGTGGTATTTAAATATTAAAAACATGTGCTCTATTGAAAACCTGGTTCCATTCTGTGACAATAATTCACATCATCCGAAGACAAGAAGAAGAAAATAAACTGCATTCATCCATGTAAACAAGGTTCTGCAGCCAAACGCAAGATGCATTGGCTGCGTCTGCCCCTGGCTTCCATGGCAACGGTTGGTTGCCAACTCCAATCTCCTTCTCTTACTTGTAAAACTTTGGTTCCATCAGAGCAGCAACGTATCCAATTAAAATGCTACATTTCCCAACTGCCTTTGCCAAAAGGGGTGGTCACATAGCACCACCTGGCAAATAATATGTAAGCGGGAATTGCTGGGCGGACTTCAGAGAAATGTTGTTAAAGGTCGGGCAGCCTCCGTGGGCACATTTTTTTGTCCTTGGAGTTTTAGGCTTTCCTCTTCTCCCTTCTTCAAGTATCTCATGACCTTCGACTATCTTGTGACCTTGAGGTGGCCATAAGGGACAGGCCAAGAAAACCAGGACTTAAACCTCTATTTAAGTCCCAGCTCTTGGCATCTCAGGATGATGCTCTAACCAACTGAGCTACCTAGCCGGGGCTAAATCCCAGCTCTGCCACCTGCAAACTCTATGAACATGGCCATTTGTTTGCTTCCTCCCCTTGTTTTGTAAGTGACAGGTTTTTCTCCCCACCTTAATCTAGACTACTTTACAAGTAAGAATGTCATATTTCTATATGGCATTCTTTCATGACAGGAATATCTATTTCCTTGGCATGATACCAATCCATTATGTTATGAGATGCAGCCAGAGATTCTTTTGTATACAGTCTGGCCATGTGCAAATCACGAGTTGATTTGTATTCTCCAACTGCAGCATCAAATATCTTCTAAGTTAACCAGAAATTTCAGATGCACCGTCCTTAAAAAAACATTATCTTCTTAAAGGTGTGGGTTTATTTTATTGAACATTTAAGAGGTCCTATCAATCTACAATTCCACATCCTTCATAGCAATTTTCTTGAATTATTTATTTAAATAGGCCGTCCCTTTCATTGTCTGTGTTTCCTCATTCCAGAACTCCTAGTATTTGGATATTGGACCTCTTAGTCTGTTTCTCCAATGTCCTTGTCTTTTGATATCTTCCTTATCTGTTTGTTAGGCAAAGGACCATAAAAAAAAAAAAAAAAGGAACCATCTCCCTAGAAGGCAATGGGGAATTAGAAATAATACTTTTTCCCATAACATCCCCCCCCACAGGTACATGCCCTTGACCGGAATCGAACCTGGGACCTTTCAGTCCGCAGGCCGACGCTCTATCCACTGAGCCAAACCGGTTTCGGCTACTTAAATATTTTTTAAGTGCTCTCTTGGATAACATTTGGCCTAAAGAGGAAAAATTTCAAAATTGCAAGCAAGCTCTTTAAAAACAATGAAAAAAAGAAAATCATATAGAAAATCTTATTGGATGAGGCAAAACTGATTCATAGGCTAATTCATAACCTTAAGTGCCTTCATAGTTAATAAAAGTGAAAATGGGTAAAATAAACATTCATTTAAATAATTTGGGTTTTTTTTAATATATATAGATTTTTTTATTTCATAGAATAAATGGAGAGTGAGAGAGAGGGATAGAAACATCAATGATGAAAGAGAATCACTGATAGGCTGCCTCCTGCACACCCCTACTGGGGATCGAGCCCACAACCCCGGGCATGTGCCCTTGTCCGGAATTGAACCTGGGACCCTTCAGTCTGCAGGCCAATGTTTTATCCACTGAGCCAAACCGGCTAGGGCTAAATAATTTGGTTTTTGTACGAGATCAAAGAAATCTGGAAAATATAGTTAAAGCAAATCTTATTGATTAGTAGTTAAAAAAAACCTTGGTAGAATTAATAGATAAGTTTTAGAGTTGGTTCATGAAATAGCCTTGTTTCCTCCATTAGAGGAAGCATATATATATATAAAAGCCTAAGTGACCAAATGACCGAACGACCAGTCAACCAATCACTATGATGCACACTGACCACCAGGGGGCAGACACTCAACACAGGAGCTGCCCCCTGATGGTCAGTGCATTCCCACAGCCAACCTCCCATGGCCAGCCAACCTCCCACGTCTCTCCCCTGCCCCGATCATGCACTGGTGGGGTCCTTCGGCCTGGCCTGTGCCCTCTCGCAATCCGGGACCCCTCAGGGTATGTTGGAAAGCCAGTTTCAGCCTGATCCTGCAGGCCAGGCCCGGGGACCCCCCATGGGTGCACGAATTCATGCACCAGGCTCTAGCATGTTATCAACGCAATGAGGGCAACTGTGGCTTTTAAAACTGTAAGAAGACTCTATGCATAATTATAAGATATTTTAAAAACTTCAGTTAAATTGACTATACTACCTGGAGAGCCCAATAATAAAGGAAAAAATCATAAGAAGTTGTCAAAGTTTTGCCTCTAAAATGGCTTCCAGCTTCAGATGATTTCCTGAGCACACTACTTCAACCTTTCACAGAGCAAATAATTTCCATGTAACAGAAACCCCTTTCAGAGCATGAAAAGATGTAAATCTTATCAGTTCATTTTATTTTATTTACTTATTTTAAGTTTAAATTCTTTATTGTTGAGAGTATTACATCTTAGTTCATTTTACAAGGCTAACAAAGCTATTGACATAATGTTTCAGATAAATCTCAAAAATACCATATTGAATTAAAAAGTACCAGACATAGAGAAGTAAAAGTCATGTAATCCTAATTATATGAAGTTCCAGGAGAAACAAATCTAATGTCTGGTGGTAACTATTAGAAAGTGGTTTCTGGGGGTGGGCATGGAGGACTGCCTGGGAGGAAGCCCCAGGAAACTTTCTGGGGCCATGAGGATGCTCCATATCTTGATCTGGGGGGTGGCTACTAGGTGTATACATTTGTCAAAAGTTATCAAGTTGTAAACTTAAGATTTGTGCATCTTATCGTATGTAAATTATACCTCAATAATGTACTGTTAGGAAAGAGAAAACCTTGCAACCATAACTTGAAAGATAGCCAAACAATAGCAGGTTAATCACACTTAATATGTTTCAGATGCAAAAATACTAAACAAAATATAGGCAAAGGTAGTCTTGGAAAAGACTAGAAGAAGAATACATCAAAAACTGCAAGGTTATTTAGATATGAGAAGTCTATTACTATAATAATTCAAAATTTAGAAGCACATCATAAAAATATTGAGATCAGTTTATAAAATACATTTATTCATGACTTTCATTCCTAATAAACTCAGATACAAAAAGATGATACTTTAACATGATAAATAATATTTATCTCCAACCAAAAGCCCAAATCATCCTTAGTGAAACTCAAGAGGCCACCTCATTAATGTCAAGTACAAAACAAGGCTGCCCTCCCTCCCCGCTGCCATTCACTATTGTTCTGAAATCTCTAAGCCATGGAAAAGGACAAGAACTAGATATGAATCATAACTATAGAAGAGAAAGAGACAAAAGTATTAATTTTAGTCCATGGTAACATTGTCTTTCAACAGAACTCAAGAGGGCCAACTAAAAAACAATTTTCTGACCGATTAGAAAATAAATATGCAGGCACCAGCAGGGGTGCTTGCTGAAGCATTGTCACCAAGAACAATTGGAAACCACCTGAGTGTCCAATAACAGGAGACTGGATAAATAGAAGTGTACACACGCAATAGAACACTATATAGCAGTTAAACTAAATTTAGTATATGCAAAAATATTAAGTGAGACAGAAAATGAAGAATGTTATACAGTGTGGTATTTTTTATTTCTATTTTTTTTATTAATCCTCACCAGAGGATATTTTTTCCATTAATTTTTAGAGAGAGAGTGGGAGGGAGGGCGAGAGAGGGAAAATGGGAGAGAGAGAAACATCCACTGTTTGTCTCCCACATGGGCCCCAGGCCGGGCTGGGGTTAGAACCTGCAACTCCAGTACATCCCCTTAAAAGGGAATCAAACTGTGACCCTTCTGTGTGCAGGCGGGTGCTCTAACCACTTGCTTGTCAGGGCATACAATGTGGTTGGAGAGGAATACAAAGGGGCTTTAGCTATGGTCGTACTTTGTTATTTAAGGAATAAAAAGTCCTGGGGAAAACATTCTACATCTGACGAGCAGACGCAGCATGGCAGAAATAATTCCCAGAAAGTGCCCTTGTGGCCCTGGACTAGTCCACCCCCACACTCCTCCCCAGCAACCACTTCTCTGATTTTTGTCACTTTAAATGAGTTTTGCCAATCCTTAAAGTTTATTTAAATGGAATCATGGGTTTCTTTTCAGGTCTTCCTTGGTCTCCCTCCTGAAGACTGGCCTCCTTTATTGAGGACACCAAGTCTCAACAGACTGCGGCAGCCTAGGCCACAGCTGAGGACTGAACACCTCATTGCTCTTGGCCACCATGCAGATCAGGGGAACGTGAATTAAAATATCTAGACACCATCTTTCACCTATTAAATTGGCACAGATTTTTTAAAAATACGTTTTTGTTTTGTGTGTGTTTTGTTTTTGTTGTTAATCCTCATCCGAGGATATTTTTCCCAATGATTCTTTTTAGAGGGAATGGAAGGGAGGAAAAGGGGGGAAGAGAGAGAGAGAAAAAGAAAAACCAGTGTGAGAGAGATACATCAATTGGTTGCCTCCTGCAACCCGACCAGGGCCAGGGATCAAACCTGCAACCCAGGTACATTCTCCTGACTGGGAATTGAACCTTCAACCTAACCAAACCAACTGAACTGCACTGGCCAGGTGGCAACCAATAGATACTTGTTTTAAGTTAATACCCAGCATTTGGGAATTTCCATATCCTCTGGAGAGAGCATTAATTTATGAACCTTTCTGTGAAAAGAATTTGACCATTGTTTCCAAAAGCCTTAAAAAGGTTCATGTCGCCCTAGCTGATTTGGTTCAGTGGAAAGAGCATTGGCCTGTGGACTGAAGGGTCCCTGGTTCGATTCTTGTCAAGAGCACATGCCCGGGTTGCGGGCTTGATACCCAGTGAGGGGGCCTGGGGGAGGCAGCCAATCAGTGATGTTTCTATCTCTCCCTTTCCCTTCCTCTCTGAAATCAATAAAAAATATATTTAAAAACATAAAAATAAAGAAAAGGTTCATGTATTCCTAAGCATTTCACGTTTCTACCTCCATCCCAGAACTTACCCCTGAATTCCACAGTTAAATATTCACCTGCCTGCCAGCCACCGTCTCCACTTGGGCGTCTAACCAGCGCCTCAAAGCATGGCCAATACCACGCTCCCAATTCCTACTGCTCCTCTGTGCCCCAGAGCTCTTCCTCCTATGAAAACTCTACCTTGCCCGTTTCTCAGACACAAAACCTTGATGTCATCCCTGACATCTTTCTTTTATGGACATTAAATCCAGAGGGGAGGAGGTACTAATCTTCAAAATAGATTCAAAATCCAACCCCTTGCCACCACCTCTGTCAGCAACACCTGGTTCCAGCCACTATCATGCCCTCCCTGGGCCATTGTAATAGCCTCTCTGCTCACCCTGCCTTCACTTCGCCCTCTTTCAGATTGTCCTCAATGTGCCAGAAGGATCCCTTTGTAGCCTGAGTCAAATCAAATCACTCCTCGCTCAAAACCCTCATTGGCTCCCTTCTTAGAGGAAAGCAAGCCCATATCAAGGCATAGAAGGCCATACAGGACATGCTACTTCTCTCACCTACACCTGAGTGAGGCTACAGAATCATAAACTCCAACCTTGCATAATGCCGGTGCCAGAGGATTCGATTCTGCCTCAGTGAGTGTGCTGGTACTGTATATAAAAAATGGTTTACTTATGCCTCTTACAGTTTGCAACCACTGAGATGTTAACACAGCACTCCTATTCAAAACAACAACAAAAAAAGCTTACAAAGGGAATTTCTGGGAGATGTGCAGAGTCAATAACACAACTTTCTCTGGATCTCCCTTGATCCAGCACTTCCTGCATCCCATGTAGCTCTTAGAGTCTTAGTGACCTAGTATAAAAGGTTATCTCTTTTATGGACAGTTGCTGTCAGTAAACTAGTCAATCAGAACATACCTTTAGAATAAATGATCAGACTAAATTCTAATTGCTTAGACAACAGAAATTCTTCACTTTGTTATCTAAATGGATAATGTTATATGGCCATTTCTGCTAAGGTCTATGGTTTGTCAGGGCCAAGGATCACTCCTCACACTAAATTCATCAGCCTATACTAGAGGCCCGGTGCACGACATTCATGCCTGAATTCCACAGTTAAATATCCATCTGCCTGCGGGGAGTAGGCCTAAGCCAGCAGTCGGACATCCCCCGAGGGGTCCCAGATTGGAGAGGGTGCAGGCTGAGCTGAGGGACAGCACCCCCAGTACATGAATTTTGTGCACTGGGCCTCTAGTAAAGTTATAAAAGGATTTGCTTCCAAGGCCTGTTGTTAAGGCACCTCTTTGTTTGCTGGCCTGCCTGCCTGATTGCCCTTAACTTCTTCTGCCTGCCAGCCTGATCACCCCCTAACCACTCCCCTGCTGGCCCGATCGCCCCCAACTGCCCCCCGCTGCTGGCCCTCCCCTGCTGGCCTGGTTGCCCCCAACTGCTCTCCCCTGCCAGCCATCTTGTGGCAGCCATCTTTGACCACATGGGGGCGGCCATCTTGTGTGAGGGTGTGATGGTCAATTTGCATATTACCTCTTTATTATATCGGATTCTTCCCTTTCAATGGCCCGAAGTGAAGATGAAATCAGAAAAGAGCCCTTAGCAAGAGCAAAGGAGAAAGCTCAGCCTCCAGGGCCTTCTCCCTGAGCCTAAGTTCTTGTTTCGACAGGAGGTAGACATGGCCTCTCTACACACATCGTGTTCCCAATTTTCTGGATCAAGAACAACAACAAGACCACCCTTGGGGGAAACTGTGACCTGATCACACAGATGCTCCAAGCTGTATGGTAATGAGCTGCTCCTTTCCCTTGAGTCTCTCTACCTCTCTCCTCCGTGTTCCAGACAAAGGTAGGTTGTGGGCAGGGCCCCATGAAGAAGAGCTGTCTGGAGAAGCCACCGGGACCATCACTTGAAGGCAAGAGCCTGGGCTTGGAAACTCCAGCTCACCACCTCCAGCGTGGTGACCTTGCAGGAGAAAAGGAGACACTGCTGGTGGAGCACTTGGCAGAGGGCCACCTCGAGGAGCTGGGGCTCGAGAGATTTAGCAATCTCTGCTCTTGACAACAAACACCTGTGCACAGAATGTCACCACTTCGAAAGCCCTTCCACACATGTTATCTGGACGTCATCCAGGCCGAGGTCCCATGGACCAAAGGCCCCAGGAAGACCAGTGTGAGGACCGAGTGAGGTCATGTGGTCGAAGTCCCAGCTGTGCTTGGCATCCAGTATGTGCAATGCCTGTTCCCTATCAGAGGCCCATTGGGGCAGGTCATGGAGACGCAGAGAGATTATGGGATGGGGCCAAAGTCACATTGATAAATGGTGGAGGGTGGCTTTGACCCACATTTGCCTACTTCTAAATCTCTTTCCTCAATGCTATGTTTCAGATCCTGGCAAGGGCTTGGGTTCCCCTGAGGCTGATCGAGTTCCCAGTCTCGATACGAAGAAGTCGGGATACACCAATGTTGGAGCATGTTCAAGAGCTAACTAGAGGCTGGGGAGTTAAACTACCTGGGCTCATTCCTGGCTCTACCACTTTTCATCTGTGTTCTTGACAAATTACCCAACCTCACGGGGTCTCAGTTTCCCCATCTGTAAAATGGGGATATAGTAATATTAATATCACCTAACAGGGTTGTGTTGAGAATTAACTAAAATAATATAAGCAAATGTTACTTTCCTTATTGCTATGATCACACTTCGATGTGAGGCACCAGAGTCAGCTTGCATGTCTCTGCCCTTAAATGCATCGCTACGAGTTGCCTGAGGGTGTGGTCACTCATGCCTAACTGCTCGGGCAAGGCTACTGCCTTGCACCACTCCAAGGGCACATATTACCTCATTATATCCCACAACAACCCTTTGGTGTAGGTGTAATTATACTCATTTTTTAGAACAGAAACTGAGCCTCAAAGAAGCTACGTAACTCTCCCAAAACCATAAACAGGCAGGTGGTGGAGGTTTGAACCCAAGCTCACATGACTCCCACACTTTGAACTCTAATATTGTTCCTAAGTATAGTTGCACCTCTGCCCATGTTTTTTTTTTTTTAATTGATTTGAGAGAGAGATTTGTTGTTCCACTTATTTATGCATTCATTGGTTGATTCTTATATGTGCCCTGACTGGGGATCAAACTTGCAACCTGGGTGTATTGGATCCATGCTCTAACCATCTGAGATACCCGGCCAGGCGTCTACCCAGGTTTTACTTGCCATCAATAAGCTAGTGGCTCCCAGATATTTATCTGTAGCCCCTGCATCTCATCTCCCTGTTCAATATCTCTATTTTAAGGTCTTCCAGGCAACTCAGATTCGACATGTCCAAAATTTAACTCATCAGCTTCCACTGAAAACCTAGCACCCCATCCACCAAGAGACCCAAACTGGAAACCTGGCTGTCATCCCTGACTCCTCTCCTCCCTCCCTCCTCCCTACATCCCACAAATCACATCCCACAAATCGCCAAATCTATTCACCCTCTTCCTAGCTCCACTGCTTGTTCCCTGGTCTAGACCACAATCGTCTCACTCCTGGGTACGCGTAATCTTCAACTGAGCTTTGAGCTCTCTGCGTTCACTCTTCCTTCTGCAGCCTCGTTTCCCTTCATGCGGTACTGAGAGTGCTTTCTAGAAGCACAAACCTTATCACATTACTCTCCTGATTAAAACCCTTCAACAGTGATTGCAAATCCTTATGTGCTACTCCCTGGTATAGGCCCTTTACATATATCAACTCATTTAATCCTAAGAACCACCCTAAGAGATGAAATAGGTCCTCTCCTGTTCTCCTTTTGCAGATGAGAAAATGTGGATGCTGAAGGTTAAACCACCTGCCTAAGGCCTCCCAGCTCATCAGTGGCCGGGCCAGGATTTAAACACAGGCCATGTGGCTCCTGAGATCATGCTCTTACCAGCGACAGTAAACATCCTTTCCAAGGAAGCCTGGTGCGCGAGGACAACGTCCAAAATCCTTCTCGTGGCCAACCAGGGCCTGCCGGATCTCAGCTCTTCCTAGCCCTAGCCCTAACCCTAACCCTAACCCTTCCTCTACCCCAGTGGTTCTCAACCTGTGGGTCGCGACCCCTTTGGGGGTCGAACGACCCTTTCACAGGGGTCGCCTAAGACCATCGGAAAACACATATATAATTACATATTGTTTTGTGATTAATCACTATGCTTTAACTATGTTCAATTTGTAACAATGAAATTGGGGGTCACCACAACATGAGGAAGTGTATTAAAGGGTCGTGGCATTAGGAAGGTTAAGAACCACTGCTCTATCCTGTTGTGCTCACTTCTCTGCCACAAAACACAAGATTTCCCATCGCAGGCTGATTCTGGGAAACCTAAACACTCCCTCACACCAGAGCCCTTCTTCCCCAAAGCCGTAAGGGCACACAGGGTAGAGGAAGAGAGGAAGCAGCTCACAGATAAGGGAACACGCCTTGGGGATTCAAACATCGCACATATGAAACTCTAGTGTCTTGAGTACCAGGCTGTCAAAGCTCTCGCCAGCACCCCTAGCGTGGAGCTCTGCCCCTCAGAGGAAGGGCAGCCACCACAGCAAGCAGGACTCATGGCACAGACTCCATGAACACGGCGCACTGAGGGGACAGCAGAGCCTTGTCCCTGAGCCCACCTGGCCTCCCCTTGCCCTTCCCAAGGCAAAGCCCTCTTCTTGCTATTGCATTAGCTGGGGGGGGAGGGGGGAGGATAGAAATGCAATGGGAACCAGTAAGCATCGAGAGAGAGAGAGAGAGAGAGAGAGAGAGAGAGAGAGAGAGAGAGAATGAGAATCATCTTCCAAAAGGTTCAAGCACCTCTTTCTTAGTCCATCAGGAAACCCGCAGCCTCTCCCCCTGGCCTATCAGCTGGCTGATCCACACAAGACATGCTTTCACTGCTTGGTGCCATGGAGACGTGACCGCGGTGGTGAGGGGAGAGCGGGAGTGCCCACAGGCCCATGGGCGGTGGAGGGAAGGGGTGAGGACAGGAAAGGAGAGGGTTAAGAAGCTGGCAGTCCACACGAACACCTTCCAGTCCGCACTCCTTTCAATTTCTTCTCTGTGAATTTAAATGCATTCTGTCACAGTGAGTTATGTCACCCGGAGGAAATGCCCAACTCGGGGACGTTTTTAAAGATTATTTTTTAGATCACCTATCACTATCCATTTGAGGAACGATTGTTCAAGCTGAAAAAATAAATTCAAAACTGTCCCCATCTAAGCAAGATGGAAAAATAACTTTTTCTATTCTTTCCTTTTTCTTTTTCTTTTTTCTTTTTTTTAAAGAAGGCTTATTGCTGAAGGACAGGTTTGAAAATCTGTTTTCACCTTGTCTGGCTGGGTTGGAGCACCTCAGTAAGCCGAATATCATGCCTTGTCATAGAACAAACAAATGAAGGTACAGCCAGCTGTATGGCCTCAGGTAATTCACTTAACCCCCCTGAGCCTTAATCTCCTCAATGGTTACACTGAGATAACAGTACTGACCATGATCATCAAATGAGATGATGCCCAGGACAATCCTTGAAACGGAGACAGATGTAAGGTGTCTGTTCCACTAAACTGTCAATTCCTCAAGGGCTGGGAGCAGGCTCTGGCCAATTGTGCCCTCCCCCAGGGGATCTTGTACAGGGCCTGGCCCACAAAAAGTGTTTAATAAATGTTGGGTGGATGGATGGATGGGTCGCTGGGTGATGGTTTGGTGGATGAATGAACACACAAAGAGATGGATAAATGAAGAAGGGAGGATGGTGTCCGGCCAGTGTGGCTCAGTGGTTGAGCATCACAGTTTGATTCACAGTCAGGGCACATGTCTCGGTTGCCGGGCTCAATCCCCAGTAGGAAGTGTGCAGGAGGCAGCTGATCAATTGATGTTCCTATTGCTCTCTCTCTCCCTCTCCCTTCCTCTATGAAATCAATTTTTTTAAATATTTTAAAAAGAAATGTAATATCTGGAAAATAGCTTAAAAAGAAAAAAATAAAACAGCCCTGGCCAGGTAGCGCAGTTGGTTGGAGCATTGTCCTGATAAAATTATGGGTTTGATCCCTGCTCAGGACAATCAACTAATGAATGCATAAATAAGTGGAACAACAAATCCATCGCGCTCGCGCTCTCTCTCTCTCTCTCTCTCTCTCTCTTTCTCTCTTTCTCAATCCATTTTTAAAATTCTTAAAAAAACACACACACAAACACAAACAAACATAAAAGCTTTTCCTGTACTGGCCTCAATTGCAGTGCATACTCCCACCAATGCTGATCTCAAGCCTCCAGTGTGACATCAGTGAGTGCAGAGCTGGAAAGAAACACCCCCAATTGGCATTTATGAGTCTATAGAAAACCAGACTGCACCAGACTGAAGGAAAAGTTGCGGGGGGGGGAGATAGAGAGAAATAAATGAGGGAGGGGGAAGGGGGGAGGAGGGGGGAAAGAAAACCATGAATAAATGTTTACCGTAGAGAAGAAAATAAAAATCCTCGGTCCCAGGGGGTGCCAGAAAGAGCAATGCAAAGCAGGCGGGACCCCTGGGTTCACCAGCATCCGTCACGGACCAGGACTGAAGCCGCCCATTTTCTGGAGTAAATTATTTCTTCTTAAGACTGAGGAGTGGGGTGTGAGAGTGTATATGGTGCAGAACAATGGTCCTCAATTATTTTTAAGAATTAGAAATCGTTCTTTTTTCAAATGAAATCTTACTTGGAAGGCACAATGATAATTACAGCTGGTATTTATTAAGCATTTACTATGTACCGGGTACAGTCTAAGTACATTGCAGGGAACACCCCATGGAATCTTCCCAACAGCCCAGCGAGACAGATACTGTCATGATCCCCAGTTCACCAGTGGGGCTGAGGCACTTGCCCAGGTCACATAGTGAGCAGTGGGCCCAGGATTTAAATGCAGGTGCTGATGGCAGTCCTAACCACTCTGCTTTCCTGTCCTGATAGAGCAAAAGAAAAAGAAGGGCTCTAATATAAGGTTACATATCAATTATACCTCAATTTTAAAAATAAAAAAATCAAAGGTGAGAGAAAAATATAAAAAAAACAAAAAATAAAAAAAATTGTTAAAGGAATAATAAAGTAAAAAAAGAAAGAAAAAGGAGTGGAAGGGCTGTCAGTTGAACTCGCCCCTACCGGCCGTAAGCCCAGCAACTCGAGACCCCACAAGGAGCCAGAGTCTTAACAGGTGCTCCCCTGGTTCTGCACCCAGCGGGCTGTGTGTCCTTGGAAAAACCTCACCTTCTCTGAGCCTCGCTTTACTCATTTATAAAGCAAGGCGATCACCTCTACAGCCGTGACAGATCATGCATTGGCAAGGCTCACTAGGATCACGCAGCCTTCGGAGTGAAATAGCTCTAATAAGTCACATTGCCTACGGTGGGTTTACCTCTGGGACACCAAGACCCAGCTGACTTAGAATGCAGTCAGTGTGAGCTTCCAGGACAGTGATGGCGAACCTTTTGAGCTCGGCGTGTCAGCATTTTGAAAAACCCTAACTTAACTCTGGTGCCGTGTCACATAGAGAAATTTTTTTGTCATAGGTTCACCATCACTGGTCTAGGACATTCCTGACAAAACGGATAGGGATCACTTCGGTCATGACATTAAAGCTCGTAGGGATGACTTCATTCTCAAGGATCCCTATTTTTAAGTCACTTTGGTAAACGCAGAGTAAACATGAGTTCCCCACACTGCCTTCATGTTTGTTTACAAACGTGCGTGAAATGAAACCTATTCCTGTGCAGGAAGCAACAACAAAGAACAGGAAGGTGGTCAGTCCATTGAGTGTTACTTTCTTTGGGACTCAAATCCCTTTGAAAACCTAAAGAGAAAAATGGACTTTTCTCCCGAGAGAAATGCAGACACTTGCTAAACTTTGGATATAACTTTGGGACGGGCAGGATGAGGGGACTGTCAGCCCCAGGATAAGGGAGGGTCTTAGTAAATAGAAACAAGTGTCTCTAAGGTCCAGGAAATCCTTCAGGTCCCGCTGCAGTGCCTCAATCAATGCAGAAGAATAGCCAGAGGCCACGCAGACAGGCCTGAGATTGTGAAGTGAAGAATTCTCTCGATAGATAAATCTCTTAATGAAATACAAACAATTAAGCTAAAAGTCCTATCAAATGCGGTCTGTCACTCAGCCGCCTGACACTTAATTGAATTTCTTTTTCCATCCCCTGGCTCCTTTTCCCTGATAAACAAATTCATTCACCACAGATCAAGTTTCTCTAACCCAGAAACCAATGATAGTCAATCAACTAATTGACACAACAAAGACTTCTATTAAAAAAAAAAAAAGAGTTCCCCTAATTAAAGTGGGAATGACATGTTATAATACTCTGGTGTCTGCTATTAATTACTCTGTGGTTAACCCTCTCCCTCCGCCTCGGGGACCTGGCAGAGAACTGGAGGAATGAGGGAGCCCCAGACCCGGATACAAGTCCACGTTCCAGCTTTATCCTGAATTTGCTGTGTGACCGTGGGAGGTGGGTCCCCCTCTCTGTTTTCATCAGCTGTAACGTAAGAGATAGAACCAGGCGACTGCCTCCAGCTCTAGCTCTGATGTTCTGTGAACCAGAGGACAGCCCGAGGCTGCGTCTTCACTCTGTGATGGCAGATTAGCCAGGGTAGCTGCCGGCAGCTCTCACACAGCCTCCGCTTGAAAACCCATCTTCAGTGGGCTCCCTCCACCTGCACCTGGAAAGGCAGCAGCCCCCGAATGCATTCACGTCTCCCTATGCATCCACCCACAGGTTCCCAGGCACACCGCTCACACAGACATTTATACACTCTCTCCAGCAGCACACTCCCTCACACGCTCATCTCTCACATGTACACATACACACACACACATAGTGTTTCCTCCTGAAACATACATGCACATGGTTAGACACAAGCCTCTCTAGAGGGCAGATCCCCTCAGGGCCATATGCACGCTCATCTCCCTCACCCGGGGCACACAAGCACTCATGTATGCAGCCCGGACTCCCTTCTAGAGCAAGCCCCCTCCAACAAGGCCACGCACACACGTGTTTACCCACTCAGGTGCCGCACACGGTCACTGTCGCAGGTGAGCTGGGGCTGGATGTGAGGAGGTTTCCCAATCGCAAGGAAGTTTGGCTGGGGCAGCCCGGAGGACCTCAGAAAACTAGGGACTGGCCCAACAGCATTTTCCAGGACTGTCTGGGTTCCAAGTGTCAACCAAGGGCTGCGGTGCCCTCTCTGCGCCTGGCACAGTGTGGGAAGGGGAGTGGTGACGGAAACAGACACTGCCCCAGAAGCAGCTCTGTTCCCGGCGGCCCCGGCCCAACTCACCTGCAGGCGGTGTGAGACCCCATCCTTAGGCCCTGACACATCCGGGGTCTAGTTTAAAAGTGGCATTTTCACAACATCATGGTCAAGGTGGCCTCTGAGCCAGGCCTTACAGGACGCAGGAGAGGGTGTACCAGGCAGAGAGACAGACTGAACAGAGTCAGAGAGGCTGGGAAGAGGGGTGCTGAGAGGGAGAGGCAGCGCCATGCAGAGGTATAAGCTGCCCAGCCCCGCTGCTCACTGTCTTCCAGGCGTGGGCCAGTCGCTACGTGTCTCTAAGCCTCAGTTTCCTCATCTGCAGAATGGGGATGATGGCTGTAGCCCCAGAGAAGAACCATCCATTCACTCTGTGCCAGGCACTGATCCAAGCACTTGGAGTTGTGAAGATTACAGATGATGGATGCCAGCTCTTGGTGCCATTCTGCACACACACTGGGCACCAGCTTGGCAGGACCCCCAGGCATGTGAGGAAGTAGAATGGGAGGCCCTGAAGGCCAGTGGGAAGTCTGGACTCTGGAATGAATAGTGGGCCTCTCATGCTCTTCTTGAACAGGATGTACAGAAAGGAGCTGATAGAAGGATGAGAAGGGCTGAGGGCTAGTCTGGGAGGCCTACCTGGAAGAGGGGACCCTGGAGAGGGACTGGTGATGGAACCCCAGGCTCAAAACACATCTCCAGGGAAAGACATAGTCTCAGCCCTGACCTCCTCTGGGCCCACCCCCATTCCCCACAGGGACCCCTTCCAGGGCAGGGCCTGGTTTCCCCTGTGGGTCTGCAAAGCCGGGCTGGGGTAGTGCAGAGGGCACACTTCCCTCCCCCTCAGACACAGAACGGATGCTCTCTCCCTGCAACTGATGCCTTCTGTTGAGCTCATCTCCCTGCCTCTGTTTTCATGTTTTCCTCTCTCATGCTGGCTGTGAAAATACTTGCTTTTGAAAGTTGTTGCCATAACAACCACTTCATTACACGCCAGGCCCAGTATCTCAGAAATGCAGAATCTTTCCTTAAAAGCGTGCGCGCTGCACATCAAAGGGGAATAGGAGCTCATTATTTTTACATTATTTTGCAGGCAAATAGATATTTTCCAATACACATTTCTTTTCTAAGTTGATTTTCTTGTTCAGTGGAAATGCACATTTCTTTCTTAACGCTTTCCTGCCTGCAGGGCTCAGGGCCTAGAAACCTAGTTCCTCAAAGCAGGAGGGGAAAGGCATTTCTTTGCTGGGACATCCATTCCTCCCCCTCCCACCCCCCACCCCCCCACACACACACACACTGCAGCTCATGACGGATAATTGCTCTGGTTCACAATTTAACCTCACCCAGAAGGTCTAGGAAAGGCAGAAATTCTTTGTTTAAAGTATTACATATGCCTCCTCATTCCCCCATCGACCCCTCCCCGGCCACTCCCACCACCCCAGTGTCTGTGTCCATTGGTTATGCTAATATGCATGCATTCAGGTCCTTTGGTTGATCTCTTACACACACACCCCGCCCAAGGCAGAAATTCTTAGTGTGCCTACCATCCCTATGCCTTCACTGGTCTGACTTTGTTCTAACCAAGATTTCATAACAGTGAAGCCGATTACTTAAAGAGCCAAAATAAAACCAAACCACACAAACAAAAATCTTCACTGTCTGAGGTGGAGATGTGGCCCAGGTGGTTGTTTCCCGGCCCAGAGGCCACCATCGGAGTGTAGTCGGTCCCTGTAAGGGAGGCCTAGCCTGCCTCTCTCCCCTCACTAGCGCAAGGCCGTGGTTTTGTCTGCCTGGCTCACTGCTTTCTCACCAGTACTTAGAACAGCGCCCAGGCCTGCAGGTCCTCGGGAAAGAGATGTTGCAGGGACCAATGAGTGACTGTGCTGTGAAAACCATCTCTCGTAACAACTCTGCAAAAAAAGGGATTAGCATCCCAAAGCGTAATGTGCATTTAGAAAGTACACCTATCTTAAGTGCCCAGCTCCCTGACTTCCCATAAAATGAAGAGCTCCAGGCAACCAACACTCAGATCCAGAAACAAAACACCTGGAGGGAGGGAGGAGCCTGTGAGCAGACAGCTTCTCAGGTGGTTTACCCTCATCCCCTGAGGGCTACATGTCCGCTTTATGGGGATTTCTGTATCTGCTGCACTTTACAAGGGAAAGGGCAAGTCCCCCTGGAGTCGCTACCTCCCCGAGCCCTACCCTGACCTCTGCTGTCATGGATTAGTTCCGCCTGTCCCTGTGCTTTCCGGCCCCTTGCATGCCTGACTTCTTACCCTCGTTATGTTTCCTCAGATCCCCCTTGCAAATGACCATCATTCACCGCTCTGCTAACGCAGCTAATTTTTAATGAGCATTTACTATGCACCTGTAATTCATTCAGCCTCCCAGTTCTCTAAGATGAAGGCATCATTGTACGCGATCTGCCTGGAGCCCCACAACGGTGGAGACTTGGAGCCAGCACTTTACGGCCCCCAAACTCCTGCCATGTCAGGACCCTCTTTCCCGGATGACTCAAGGCTCTCGCTAAGCACAGTCCAAGGGCGGGTTCGGCCAGGGGTGAGTGGAGAGCTTTTTGCTCCCACATCACATGGCCCCAGCACGCTCTGCCTCCGTGTCTTGTGGCTGCTTGTCTATTTATCGGGCTCCTGAGCTCACTGTCCGGCTCTCAGCTGCTCCCTGCTGCCCTGTCACTGTGCCTGTACTAATCCACGGCGCCCAGGAAACCGAACACTGGGGGTGTTAGAATTCTGGGCCAAACAAGGGCAAGTGGCGATGAACAAGGACTTGCCAGTGCTATCTGGCTTAGCTGCAGTCCTGTTCTTTCCCTGGGTCCAGGAAGGTGACGTTTCCAGATAAGCCATTCATAACATGTTTCCCTCTTTCTTTGACGGCTTCAATAAGTTCTGTGGTTTGGGGTCTGAGGACTCCATTTTTTCTTTTTTTAAGAATAGTTTATTGATTTTTAGAGAGAGGGGAAGGGAGGGAGAAGAGAGCAACATCGATGTGAAAGCGTAACATCAATTAGCTGCCTCCTGCGCGCCCCGTAGCGGGGATCAAACAGGGCAGGTGCCCTGAGCGGGAATGGAACCAGCAAGCTTTTGGTGCCTGGGAGGTCACCCAACCAGCTGAGCAATACAGGCCAGGGCCCTTTTTTCATTTTTTATTTTATTTTATTTTAATAATCCTCACCTGGAGATTAAAATGCTGTTATTGATTTTAGAGACAGAGGGAGCGAGTGAAACACCGATCGATTGCTCCTGCACACACCTACGACCAAGAATCAAACCCACAACCTGGGTATGTGCTTTGACAAGAAATCAAACCCATGACCTGTCGGTGCACGGGAGGATGCTCAACCAACTGAGCAACACCGGTCAGGGCCTGAGGTCTTCGCTCTTGTCGGATTTCTAGAGCTGGTGCCGATGGTCAGCACCTGACAAGCTAGCTCAGGTCTTTGTAGTCCTGAAATCCTTCAGACAAAAGAGCCGGGAGGACAAAAGCCCTTTGCAGCTCTCAGTCTTGAGGCAGAAGTGAGAGCTGGCGTGTTGCCTGGGAAGGACTGATTTCGCCTGTGACAGAGCTGGTGTCCTGTAACCCTGGGCGTGAGCGGCTCCGCTCCAACTCCATTCACGGGAAGTTCCCTGCCATCCGTTCAAGCCCCTAGGTTGGCAGTTCACTTACCTAATTCGGAGCCTGCGCTGGGCGCTGGGGACTCTAACATAAGCAGACGGGAACCGCCAGCCTCCTGCGCCTCTGGGTGCAGCCCTCCTGGAGGGCCCAGGCCTGGGTGACGTGGGCCCACGCCAGTCCCCGGCCCAGCCTGCCCACCCCTCCATCAGAGCACTCACCTCTACGGGGCGCTTTTTGTCTCTATATTATTTTAAATGAAAAACAAAACCTCCTGTCCCATGACCTCCCTTGGAAGAAGCCAATTTTGCCTCTATTCCCCAGCTCTTGGCCACCTGCCTGCTGGCCTAGCCTGCTCTCTTGATTCTCTCTTAAGGAGCCACTTTTGAACACCTTACTGGTCCCTTCATTAATTAATGGGTTAAAAAAAAAACCTTTGACACATCTTCCCAAAGAAGAAGTGATCTGTCCCCTCAGGCCGTCACCATGAGCAAGACGAAAACTGCTTTCCTGGGTTTACACGCCCCTGCACCCGGCCTGACAGCGGCGTCTCTCTCTTCATGGACGGGGACGGCCGCTGCTTGTTTTCTGACACTTTGTGCAGAAGCCCCGATGGCTGTGGTGTAAAAAGCCACTCCACCCGGGACCCACGGCTCACAATTGGCAACGGTGTCCCCTTAATGGATGCACACGTGTCTATCGAGAGTACAAACATAATGGTTTCTATGGAGACATGGGCACAATGACTAATTAGACAAAAGAGAGTGTTTTTCAAAGCCTTGAAAGACATCGTGGATATAATAAATGAACATCATCTTATTCAGTTGATGCATTCCTTCTCATTTCTCCCTGGAAACGTCAATAAATGGTCCCTGGTGATTCCACCTTATTACGGAGTTGGACTCTTTAGCCACCCGGGCAGAGCCTTCCAGATCCTCACCTCAGGATTCTGATTGTGGGGCACAATCCGAAAGCAGCTTCGGGGTCTCTTGTCCGCTGCCAGCATTCCCAGACGAGCCATCCCACTCCAGTCCCACCTGCTCACTCTCATGGAGGCTTTGGGGACCTTATCCTGTCCCCTCCAGTACACCAGCCTGACTCGGCCATCGGCTGCCCCTCAGAGCTCACCCCACCACCTTCATTTATCTGTTTCAGAATGTTGGGTGTGACTTGTCATGTTACCTTCCTCCCCAGCAAAGCTGAGGACAGTGAGTATTAATCAGCCCACATTCCAAGGAAAAGGTATCCTTCTCCCCAAGGAGGTGTGCCCCTCGCATAACATGTTAGCAAAATCTCAGAAGTGTGGCTCAGCTGGTTGGAGCATCATCCTGTGCATCAAAAGGTTGTGGGTTCGATCCCCAGTCGGGGCCTGTATAGGAGGCAACTGATTGACTGGGGGTTTTTTTTCACTCTCTTCCTTCCTCTCGCTCTAAAATCAATAAAACCATATCCCCAGGTGAGGATTTAAAAAAATCTCAGAAGAGAGAGAGAGAGAACAGCCCAGGTATTTCTTCCAAAGGCTGTACACTGATCTGGTTGAGTGTTTCCACCCTCCCCTCATCCACCATGATCCCAGGTGAGAGGAAAAATGTTCAGAACACAAAATGCCCAGACCTCAAACTATGACTTGGCAAGGAAAACAAACCTGTTTCGGCTACTGAGAAGTGGGTCTAAAAGCCACACTATCTAAAAGAAATATATATGATAGATGATAGATAGATAGATACATAGATAGATAGATAGATAGATAGATAGATAGATACATACATAGATAGATAGATAGATAGATAGATAGATAGATAGATAGATAGATAGAAATGCCAGGACACAAGAAACAAATGGCAACTATGCAAACATACTCCAACCAACACCCCAAGCAAAAATCACCCCGTCTAGAAAAAAACATAACCCCAAAGCCAGAAAATTTACATTTTTTCTGCTATAAAACTACATAAGACTATGAACATTTTAAAGGCATAAACTCTTAAGAACAAATATAACGGAAGTGATGACAACAGAGATGACATCAAAATTTTACAAGGTTCGCAAGCAGCTTCTGGCTGAGGAGACTGAGGCCTGCAGGTCTGAGACCAAGGAAGCCCCCAGGTGCCATGAGAGCGGCTCCAGGCCCAGGAGGAGGGCATAGCAAGACTCTGTCCAAGGAGGAGGAGACCAAGAAGCTCCACCTTTCTTACCTGGACACAGTGGCCTTGGCAATTGCATGGATCAGTAAATTACATGGAGTCGGCAAAGTAGCCTTCACCTACAAAAATAAAAATAAAATAAAAATTTAAGATAAAAAGATAACTGACCCAGAAAGAGAGAAACTGAGACCTATGTGTGTCTGCAGTCTGGAGGCCAAAGTCTGAAATCAGTGAGCTCATATCTAGGTGTCAGCAAGACAGTGGAGGGGGCCCTGACCCGTTTGGCTCAGTGGATAGAGCGTCAGCCTGTGGACTGAAGGGTCCCAGGTTCGATTCCGGTCAAGGGCATGTACCTTGGTTGTGGGCACATACCCAGTAGGCATGTGCAGGAGGCAGCTCATAGATGTTTCTCTCTCATCAGTGTTTCTAACTCTCTATTCCTCTCCCTTCCTCTCTGTAAAAAATCAATAAAATATATATATTTTTTAAAAAAAGACAGTGGAGGGCACCTCAAAGGCTCTAAGGGAGAACCATTCCTTGCCTTTTCCACCTTCTGGTGGCTCCTGGCATTCCTTGGATTGTGGCCACATCACTCCAGTCTCTGCTTCCATCTACCTTCACATTCCAGACCTGGCCTTTGACAGAAGCCTCGGGGATGGGACTCTAGAACCATGAGAGAACAAAGAGAACTTCAGAATGCCACGGCGCCAGGAAACCTGGAAGACATCAAGGTTAAGCAAGCAGAGATCGAGGAGATCGGGGTGGGGAATGTCCTGCCTGCGAAATCGTTTGGTCTGGCCCTGCCAAGGCATCAGGGTGAGTTACTTAAATGTCTGACCAAATATAGCAGCTAATTTTTAAGTTGATAATTTTGTACGGCCCACGAATGATGTTATAAATATCCAAATGGCCTTTTGCAGAAAAAAAGGTTCCCCACCCCTGGAGTAGATAAACTCAACAGACTCTTTGACGTTGACGAAGTCACCATTAATAGTTTGCAAGCCAGCAGTCACCAACCTGTGGTCTGCAGACCACTGGCGGTCCGTGAGGTCCTAAAGGTTGGCAACCGCTGTTGCAAGCCATCCTCAAACACTACAACATGAGATCGATTGTTGTTTGATATATTATTATTGATGAATTAATTCCAATGAGGTGCCCAGGAGACTGGGTGTGGAGGGTATTGACAGTGAGTCCCTTAGCCAGCAAGTGAGCCAAGCCCACCACCCAACACATCTCAACAGGGTCTGGTTATCCTCTCATGTCCTTACACGTCTCCAACTACTTCCAAGAAGTGATAAAACGTTGCTTTTATGAGAAACGGACCCCAAAATAAACCCAATGGCTTATGTTGGTAACGGGAGTGAAGATAAAGTGAAGGCACCTACAAAAGTGATGATGTAGAGCTTCCTACTGAAAAAGAATAACAAATTGCAGTGCATCTCAAATCCACCACGTGAATAACTTCAATATATACTCAATATGGAAATCAGAACATGTGGCTCATGAAACTTTCAAGTGCTCCCGTCATGGGCAAAAACACTTCAAATGAAAGCTCAGTTTATTCCTTCATTCAATCATTTCAATTCAGCCCATTTTACTGATATCCGACTACAGCCCAGGCACTGGTCTTGGCCCTGAGGATGTAACAAGAGGCAGAGCAAAGTCCATGCTTTCATTACTGATATCCTACTATGTCAGGTCGGGACAAAATACGGGGAGAAGGTAAGTGGGCAGAGGGATAAAGAAGGAAGGAAGCTGGTATTTTAGATGCAGTGGTCAAGCAGAGCCTCTCTGAGAAGGTGGCAATTGAGCAAAAACTTGAAAAAGGGGAGGGAGGGAGCTACCTGGATATGTGGGGGAATGTGCATAAATATTCCAGGCAGAGAACAGCCGGTGCAAAGGCCCTGAGGTAGGAATGCACTTGGAGGAATGGCAAGGAGACAAGAGAAACTAGAACAAGGTGAGCAAAGAAGGGGCGACATGAGAAGTTCAGGGAGGGAGCAGGCCTACCCGCAGGTCCCCTCCCCTCTGATGGGCTCTCTGCCAGTGGCCCTGTTTGCTGTTGTCAGGATTAAATGAGATGGTGGAGTCAGTTTCCAAAATCGGGAAGGGGTTGGAACCAGATGGGCTTGAGTAAATGTGTGCCCCTTGCCCCATCTTCACTGTGTGACTTGGGGAAACCACTCAGCCCCCTGCTTCTCAGAGGTGGAATGATACCCACGTCACGTGAGCCACGTGAAGGAGATGAAATCATGTGTCCACGTGCCTAGCACTGCTCTCGGCACTTAGAAAGCCCTGGCCCACGTGTGGCCTGATACTGGCTTCGTGAATGTTCCTTTGCAAGTCCCAGAAGTGATTTCTGAAGGGGCTCCAGGGCCTTCAGGGAGCCCTGGGGTTTGTGAGTATGGGTCCCAGTGGAGTCTGTATCCGCAGCCTGGATCCCAGTGGACTTCACAGCCCCAAGTTAAACCACTGACTCCTGGAGAAAGAGCACGGGCCACGTGTCCTCAAAGGAGTCTGGAGCGGGGAGTTGAGTCGCTGGACTGCAAAGAAGGTGCACCCATCGGGGAGTAAAATGAACCAAACTTCTTAGGGAACTGAAATGATCAAAGGAAGCCAACTGAGGCCAAGGGAGTGAAGGGGACAGCTGAGACCCGTTTTGCTATAGAACAAAACTGGAAAGGCCCTTAAAGGTCATCTGGCCTAAGGGCCAAGACCACCTGGTCGCTAAGTGTCAATGCCACAGCTAGGACCCTCCCCTCCCCACCCCCTAGCTCCCACATTCACACCATTTACAACTTGGCAGAGATCCCCCTCCCTCCCTCCCTCCCTCCCATCTCCCTGCCTCCGCACCCCCAGCGCTGCCACGAGCCACCCCAAGATGCTCCGCAGAGCTGATGCAAAACATTTCATTTTGTATCACGCCTGTGGTGACAGCTGAGTTAAACTGAATGTTCACAGTCATTACGCTCAGAAGCCCTGCACACGTTCCATCTATCGGGGTTTCGGAATGAATCAGGTTTCCACACGCTCCTCTCTCCGGCTAATCGCATGTCTGTATATGGTAAGCTTCAGAAAATGAGTCTAATAATTAGTCATCTTGGCCTAGTTAAAGACAACACCATGTTCTCAATTTCACTTTGTTTTCAACAGGAGAGTGATGCCAACGGTGCTTTTCACCGGGTGAAAACCTGCTACTCAGCTGGTCCCCGCAGCCAGCAGAGCCCGGTCCCTGCACCTGCTGGTGCTTCCCCACCGCTCACCCCCTAACCAAGCTGTTCCCCACCCCAGGCACCCTCCCCCACACTCATTCACAGCCCTTGACACCAACCGGGTACTGAGCATTAGACTAGCGGCTAGAGAACCATGGTCGGCAAACTGCGGCTCGCGAGCCACATGCGGCTCTTTGGCCCCTTGAATGTGGCTCTTCCTAAGCCTTAGGAGTACCCTAATTAAGTTAATAACAATGTAAACTATATAACAATGTGTATAGTTTAAGTTTAAAAAATTTGGCTCTCAAAAGAAATTTCAATCGTACTGTTGATATTTGGCTCTGTTGACTAATGAGTTTGCTGACCACTGGACTAGATGGTTTGGACTCGTCGTTACACTCAGTCATCTTTGCAAGACAAACTTTACTGCCCCGTTTTGAAGATGAAGAATTTGAGAATCTGAGGGTCCTGGCCCAAACCCCAGGTGCAAGGACCTTCCTTTCTCCCTGCCTGCCAGCCTGGCTGCCTTCTTAGTTCCCACCTCAGACCCTTTGCAGGTGCAGATTCCTCCACCTGACGCGTTCTTCCCCCGACTCCGTGCCTGGTTAGCTCTGTCCCACCCTTCAGCTCTCAATTCCAACGTAATTTCCTGAGGAAGGCTTCCTCGCACCCTCCCACCTCTCCCTAAAAGAGCTCTTCACTCGTGTAGCGCACTATACTCCTCTTCCAAAGCAGCTACTCAAATCTGTAACATCACTTTTACCGGATTATTTGCTACTGCCTGGCTCCCCAGAAAGCAGGAGCTCCAGGAAGGCGGGGATGGTGTCTTTCTCGTCTGTCACTGTATCCCCAGATCTGGAAAGGCCATACAGTAAGAGTTTGGATGCTGTATATTGGATGGAAGGTGGATGGATGGGTGGATGATAGATAAAATGTGGGTAGATGGTGAAGGGTTGCGGGTAGAGGGTGATGAATAATGAATGGATGGGTGTGGAAAGAAGGAAGGAAGGAATGGATAGTTAAGAAGTGCTAAAAACAAAAATGAAAGAAACTTGCTACCCGTCCAGGTAAAAGATGGGGCCAAAATGTCAGCCCAAGCCTTCCGTCCATCAATACCACCTGCTCTGTGTTTGATCATCTTCTGCTCCCTGCCCCATCTCTCTCTAACATGTACACACACACTACACCCCACACCACACCCAACTTGCTACCCGTCCAGGTAAAAGATGGGGCCAAAATGTCAGCCCAAGCCTTCCGTCCATCAATACCACCTGCTCTGTGTTTGATCATCTTCTGCTCCCTGCCCCATCTCTCTCTAACATGTACACACACACTACACCCCGCACCACACCCAGACTCTGACCCAATACTGTGCCCACCTCCCTAGAACAGTAGTTCTCAAAATTCCAAACCCCCACCCCTGGAGCTTGTAAGGTGCTGATTGGGTGGGTCCAGGAAGACCCCCCACTATACATTGTTAACAAGCACCAGGTCATTTTGAAGGGAACATGTTCCCAACCTCCATCTGAGAATCCTTAGATTAGGGTGAACCCACATGCAAATTCGAATCCCTGGGGCGCTCAGCCCTCCACCCCGACTTAGCCGCCACTGAAGCTGCAGAAGCTTGGGCCGTGCTGCCCCCTGGTGGTCATAGCGCTGCTGCAGCTGCTGGACTTCGCAAAGGACACAGGTGCCTCCGGTGCCCTGGGCACAGCACCTGCCTTCTGTTCCCTAACTCTCCAATGGCCTCTCCGGGACTGTTTCCCTTCATCAATGTAACATAATGTTCCCCAAACTCCGTTTCATTGGGTAACATCTTCAACATTTTGTCCATCTCGTATGCTACCTGAACCATTATTTACTTAATTTTCCCCTAAATGTATTTATGCAAAATAACTCGCTTTAAAAAAGACACTTGAGCCCTAACTGGTTTGGCTCAGTGGATAGAGCGTTGGCCTGCGGACTGAAAGGTCCCAGGTTCGATTCTGGCCAAGGGCATGTACGTTGGTTGCGGGCACATCCCCGATGGGAGGTGTGCAGGAGGCAGTTGATCGATGTTTCTCTCTCATCAATGTTTCTAACTCTCTATCCCTCTCCCTTCCTCTCTGTGAAAAATCAATAAAATATATATTTAAAAAAATAAAATAAATAAAAAAGACACTTGAATCCCCACAGTAGATGGGGAAAAACAGTTTCACTTATACCATAAACAGGTGTGGGGAAGGTGTCTGGAGACATGAGAAGTAGGAAAAAAATCACCAATTTTTTTTAAAATAAAAAGACTACAATTTTACAAACAAAAATAAGCAATGGCTTACCCAGGCGGTGAAACAGCACCGAAATTTTATTATTAAAGTGAGGATAGAGGTTATCTCTGGGGGAAGGGATGGTGGGGTTCCTGGGACCCCAGTTATCCTTAATCTGGGAACTATAATTATATGTTAACCTGAATATATGAGCCTTATGCATTTTTCCTGTTCTTCATATTTCATGATTTAAAATGCTATGGAAATAAAAAATAAACAGTGAAATACAAGTAATTTACAAATGTGCAGCTGAAGATTAAAAATGGTGGTGGAGTAAGTGGATGCTGCACAGACACGCTCCCAGGTCCAACTGGAATTACAACTAAAATACAGAAAAACTTACTGAATAATCAACAGAAGACTCGCTGGAGAGAACCCTGATCACCGAGGACCAAAAGTGGAGACAGCATAGAGGCTGGAAGGAGGCACGAAATGGCTGACCCGGCCCTTACAGATAGCAGCTGAAGTTCCAGGGAGATATTGCAGCTGTGGGGTTCGGGGGGAAAGGGGGGGCGTTGCCACTGAGAACTCTGGGGTCTAATTCCTGAGCTGGGCCCCAGCAGAGAGCACCAGAACTGAAAAGGTACCCACATTGTATCTGGCTGTGAAAAGCAGCAGGTAGCTGTCTGCCAGGGAGAGATGGCTGGAAATTCAGGCACCCTCTTAAAGGGCCAACACATAAAATTCCCTGTGGAGCCACCCACCTTGTGCTCCGGCAGAGGGACAGCAGAGTGGACTGGAGCTGGGTGAGCAGAAGCCAGGATCGAGGGCTCTGGGGTTAGACCTCAGAAGGCAGAACCCCGGTTTTCTGTGCTGAGCCATTCCTTCAAGCTGCAGAGGTTTCTCACACAGATAATTGCTATTACAGGTGGCATTACCTGGGAGGAAGACAGCTGACCCACCCTATTGGAAAACACCTTGCCCCTTATGAGACTGAGAACAACAATTAGCCTCCAGGCAGAAACAATTGCCCCACCCTATTGAAAAAAACCTTGCCACACCTGTGGATGATTGCCTGAGGGCAGCTCAAGAGGAATCCTATCAGTCTGTAGCCAGAGGTGGTTTCTCGGATCACTGGTGGTTCCTAAGGTCCAAATGATTGGCGACCACTGCTCTAGAGGATTAAAGTCTTTGCCTGATCTAATTAGTCAGAAACAGCTTATGACTCTGTCCTGCACTAGAGATTGAGAGTTGTAGCAGATCTATAATACATAGTCACAAACCCAAACAGACAGCCAAAATGAGGAGACAAAGAAACAACCCACAAATGAAAGAACAAGAGAATTCTCCAGAAGAAGAGATAAATGAAGCAGAGATAAGAAATTTATCTGAAACAGACTTCAGAATAATGCTGGTAAAGATGCTCAACAGCATGAGAAAATATATAGTAACTATGAAAAAAGAACAGTCAGAAACAAAGAATGACATAACACAAATAAAGAACACATTGGAAGGAATACACAGCAGATTAGGGGAAGCTGGGGATCTAATCAGTAAATTAGAAGACAGGGTTGAAAAAATTGCTCAATCAGAGAACCAAAAAGAAAAAAAACAATTAAAAAACAGAGGACAGCTTAAGGGAGCTGTGGGACCATGTGAAAGGTAACGATATTAGATGAGCAGGTGTGCCGGAAGAGGCAGGAAGGGAGAGAGGCATAGAGAAGGCGTTGGAAGAAATGATGGCAGAAAACTTCCCTAACCTGGTGAAGGAAAAATCCACATAAGTTCAGGAGGCACAGAGAGCGCCAAGCAAGAAGAATCCAAACAGGCCCACACCCAGACACATCAGAATTAAAATGCCAAAAATTAAAGACAAAGAGAGAACCGTAGCAGCAAGAGAAAAGCAAACTGTTACAAATGTGCAGCTGAAAATAAAGGTGAGACTGAGCTCTGGGAAAGACCCGTGGCTCCTGATAACACAACTGGGCAGGGCCAGGAACCCATCTGGGTAAATGCCCAGAAACATGCTGGTAGCAAGGGACCTGCCAGGGGGTCCGGCTCCAGGCAGCCACCCGCCCCCCACCACACCACACCCCTCCTTTCTTCCAACCCCCCTCCCTTGGACCCCCATGACTGAAGCTCAAAGCTTGGAGTGGGTCTGTGGGGTTCAGGCAGCTGTCAGTGTCCTGGCCCGAGTGGTGAAAATGGCATGAACCTACTCTTGGGACCATTAGTGCCCACGCAGCAGGCAGCTGGGGTTCCGTATTGGGCAATGGAGACATTCACAGGTTATGGGCTGACACCACCCATTGTGGGTTGACTGCTGCACGTATCTGTTGTCCAATACAGTCAGCCCTGGCGACTCTAAGGACCCAAACATCACCAGCCCCGAGTCCCTGCGAAGGAACATGGTTAACACTCGCGCATCCTCGGCCAGAACACAGGCGCGCTGGGTCGGCCCGGTGCAGACGAGAATGCTGAGGCCGGGGGTGCGAGGACCGCCTGCGGGAACTCACAGAGCGCTGCTGTTCCCGTGTTTCTGATTAAACCCTGTAACCACTCCTCCAAGGAGCAACTGGGGAAACGGAGGCTGAGCCAAGCACTGACCACTTTTGGGGGTTGTATTTACTTTGCATTTTCCTCTTCTTTTGGGTGTGCCTTTCTTCCACGGAACCCGGCTGCTCACTGGCCGAGTGCAGGCCCCACCAAGGACGTGCAGGAACCTCACTCCTCCACCCTATTCAGCCCACTCCCACTTTATTAGGTGTGTGTGTCCATGCATGGAGAGGCAATCTGGAAGGAGATGCCAACATGTTATTTCCTTCTCCAGGCATTTTTGCATTTTCTGATTTCTTTGTATAATAAGGTTTGAAAATGAGAAAATACAGCCGCGTGTTAAGGAAATAAAGCAGCACCGTTTGGGGCAACGAGCTCTAATACGAGAATAAGGTCGCACGTCTTCACTCTGCCCTTCAATTGCTAAGTGACCTTAGGCAAGTTCTCCCCCTGCCTGGGCCTCAGCATCCCCATCTGCTCCATCAGAAGGGTGTGCCCGCACTTCTTTATCCCCAGCCTCCACCCCGCCCATTCTCCTGCCCTGCTCTGTGTCCTAGAAGGTTGGCCCCCATGGATTGCACCACCAGACACCCTTGCTGGCTGTCTTCTGGGGACTGGAGGCTGGAGGGAAGAAAAAAACGGGGCTATTTCTTTTCCACTGCCTTCCTTCTCATTTCAGGCAGCGCCTCAGCCCCTCCACAGCTTCAGTCCTGTGTCATGTTTTCAATGGACCCCAATATGCCCCACCCCCAGGCTCCCAACAGCACAATCCCCTTCCCCGCCCCCCCAGGCTTCCCACTGTTGCTAATTCTTGGGAGACGGACACTGTGGTTGGGGCCCTTGCCCACCTACTTTTCGGTACTATTCTTTTTACGAACCCAACTGGGTGGGATTCTGCTTCCTGCTGGAACCTCAGGTAACACAGGGGTGGGTCTCTTAGCAAGTATCCATTTCCTAGGTCACTTCCCTGGGGATTAAAAACTATCAATTTCCCTATTTCTTCATCTTTGAACTCACTGTAGCTTTTAAGCTCCCATTTCCACTGAAGGCAGGAAAAGTTGTAAACAGAACAGCCACTTCATCCAACTCTGCTTGGGGTGAGTGTTCATTGTATTTGGATTTCACAGGTACACACGTGCACACACACACACACACACCCCACCCAGAGGTGATCCAAGCTGGGGGCGGGGGGTATAAACCACATTAGCATCTGGGGAGGGCTGTCCAGGTGAGAGTGGTGCTTAGCCCAAACTGGCCTCCCTGGAGTCTGGGCCACCCCGATTCCTCCTGCTGCTGCAGAGATGGCTACAGTCTGCCATAGCCCCCGAACATTCATTCCAAAGACCCTGTTGCCCACTCAAGAGAGCACCCACCCTCAGCCACAGGCATACCCTCTGGGGGCCCAGGACTTCAGGCTGCTCCCCCCACTGTGCTAGGGTCCCTAGTCTCACTAATGCTGTTCTGAGGCAACTCCATTCCAACCTGCTCCACCAGTGGCTTCTCTGTGACTGGATCCAAAACCAAAATCCAAGTTATTAGATCTCAAAGTGCGATTTTCCTGGTATTTTGATTATTTGATGATAGCTTGCTGGAAGACGCAGAAATATTAAATCTTTCCCTGCCAACCGCCCTTCCACACGAGGTTCCCAAGGTACAGACTCTCCAAAACAAAAGAAAATGAAAAACAAGTTTCCACATTATTATGATTGGGTATGAGCTCTCACCAGAGGCTCCATGAAAACCCAGATCAAAACCTGATAGCCAGCTGTTCTCAGCGATCTCTAGAATAAAGCCACCGCAGGTTGCCAGATAGAGCAAGTAAAAGTACAGGATGCCCAGTTAAATTTGAATATCAGATAAACACCAAATCCCCTTTTATTTTAATACTAAAGGCCCAGTGCACGAAATTAGTGCACAGGTAGGGTCCCTAGGCCTGGCTGGCAATCAGGGCCAATCGGGGCCTTCTGGCTGCTGGCTGGGGCCTCCCTTCCCCAGCTGCCAGCTGCCAGCCAGGCCCTTCCTTCATTCCACGCCGCCCCCTGGTGATCAGCACACATCAGCGAGAAATGGAACTCCCAGTCTCCCAGACAAACTCCCAAGGGGACACTTTGCATATTAGCTTTTTATATATGGATAGATTTTATTTTAAAGAATAGTTTATTGATTTTTAGAGAGAGGAATGGAGGGAGAGAAACATCGATGAGAGCGGAACATTGGTTGGCTGCCTCCTACACACTCCACACTGGGGATCGAGCCAGTCACACGAGTATGTGCCCTGACCTGGAATCAAACTGGCAACTTCCTGGTACATGGGATGATGCCCAGGAGTGACGGTGGGACCCCAGCTTCCATCACTTGGAGGAAATCCGTTTCTGTTGTTGAAGCCACCCAGGGTGACTGTGTTTCCCAGAGTGATTTGTAGGACTCACGTTCCAAGGAATGTCAGCTTGGAAAAACAAGCTTAGTTTAATACAAAGAGAAACAACCTTTAATCCAAACATCTGTGAGGAAATGCTGAAGGTGATGACATTCTTGGCCACAAGGAAAACCTCAGTGGTACCAGCAAGCAATCCTCTTCAGGCCACATTATCTGACCACAGTGCAATAAAAGCAGGAATTAAAAACCAAAGAATAAATAGAAAAATTAAATCACTGGGAAATTTATCCCTAAATAACTCAAGTCAAAGAAGGAAAAGAACTGCAATTATCGGCCACTTAGAACATGATGACACTTGGAACTCCACATGCAAATTCATGGAACGGAACCAAGGCTCTCCCCGCGGCTCTAAATGTTTTCGTCATTAACAAGTAAGCCTGGGAGTGAATAACGTCTCCCGCTCCAGAAGCTAGAAAAGAAGCGACGAGATAAGCCTGGGGAGAGAATTAAAAGTAAAAGTAAAAATGAATGAAAAAGAAAACATATAAACCAGTAGAAATGATAAATCTGAGAATTGGCTACTACTTGTAAATAGCTATAAGATATCTAGACTTGAAAAAGCCCAAGAAAGGTGCAGCCACTGTGAAAAACAGTATGGAGTTGCCTCAAAAAACTAAAAATGGAACTCCCATTTGACCCAGTGATCCCACTTCTAGGAATATATCCCAAGAAACTAGAAACACCAATCAGAAGAATATATGCATCCCTATGTTCATAGCGACACAATTCACCATAGCTAAGATATGGAAACAGCCTAAGTGCCCATAAAAATAGTAGAAAACATGGGATTCAATTAGCTCAACTCCTCTATGTCACCCCCTGACTTTAACCCCAATGAACACAGACAACAGGGGGGTGAGGGCATGAGTGTGGGGGGGAAGATAAGGACATATATGTAATACCTTAATCAATAAAGAAAAAAGAAGCCCAAGAAAGGGAGGGGACAGGAAGAGAGGAAGAGGAAAGAGAGAGAGAGAGAGAGAGAGAGAGAGAGAGAGAGAGAAAGAAAGAAAGAGAGAGAGAGAGAAAGAAAGTGGGGGAGAGAAGGGGAGGGGAGATGAATACAAAAACACATTAGGAAAGGAAAGAAAATTTAACCAAAGAGGCAGAGGGAATTTTAAGATGAAAGAGAATACTAAACACATATGGTTTGCAGGTTACTTTGGAGTGTTCAATGGAGAATGCTTGTGTATGAGTCAGCTCTGGCTACCATTAACAAATACCACAGACTGGGTGTCTTAAACAACAGAAGCTCATTTTCTCACAGATCTGAAGGCTGAAGCCCAAGATCAAGGTGCTATCAGGGCTGGTTTGAGGTGGCTTTCAGATGGCCACCTGCTCACCGTGGCCTCCCATGGCCTTTCCTCTGTGGTCCCGTGGAGAGATTTCTGTGCCTCTTCCTCATCTTACAAGGACACCTGTCCTACTGGATGAGGGCCCACCCTGAGGACCCCATTTAACCTTAATTCCTTAAATGCCTCTCCAAACACAGTCACACTTCAGTTAGGACTTTGACATATGAATTGGGGGGGGGGAGGGCGCACAATTCATTCCATAACAGCGTGCTTTTCTAGAAAAACAAAATTACCAAGACAAATAGGAAACCACGAAACCAACTTGGAAACAGACATTGAACTTTTCCCCAAAGGGTAGGGGTCAGAGGGTTTAGTAAAGAAGCGCTTCCAAACTTCCGAAGAACCTCTCCAGGCTCCGTAAGCCGAGCAGAAAGCAGGCAAAGATGGAATGCGTTCCGATTCCTTTTCACATCTAGCAGGGCCGTGACACATACACCCGACAAGCAACCCAAACGGCTCTCAGTCTGGTAGTCAGCAAGGTCCCCCGATCCATTTGGAGAAGCGCTGCACAGCATAACGTGGAAGGTTTTCAAAATACGGTCCCCTTAGCGGCCCATGGAGGGCAGCGCGGGGACGCCCAGGGCCAGACTCTGGTGCTCGGAGGGGCCAGGCTGTCCACACTGCCTGCTGCACAAGCAAGGACACACAAGGAGCCAGAAAGGGAGTGGACACCCCACCGTGCCACGTGCACGCTGCGTGAGCTCGGCGAGCCTGGGATAGATGTTCCCAGGGCCGAGGGCACAGAGGCGACTGTACCTGCTGAATGCTGAGAGGCAGGCCAGCTCAGTTCAGTGTAAGAACCTAACAGTGGACCTCCTGCGAGGTAGGGGGCGCCCTGTCACTAGGACATCCTCTAGGGCTGCTCTGGAGGGGCAGCAGCACTGGCCTTGATGTGAGAAGTCTCTCCAAGCTTGACGGATTCAGACTCATGGTGACTCTCATCCTCCTATGCCTCCTCCCTAATGCTAACTGCTGGCTGGGCTGGCCAGGACACAGTCATGTCCAGAAAGCATGTTTCTGAACACTGTGACCTTCTCCCGTCCATGCCTGCATCGCCACCTGTCGCAGCATCCCTCAGGATGATCGGTGTGGGAGGGGAGTGAGCGGAAGGGGGACCGGACCTCGCTTGCATTATCGGTCATGTATGTGCAGACAGGTTTGTCTGCATCCCTCTCTCCCTTGGTTGCCATGGTGAGCGACCTGTCAGGCCCAGGCTCGAGCAGACCCGGGAGAAGGCTGCAGGCTTGAGGTCCATTCGAGATGCCCATTAGAAGCATTAACAAGCCGGGCCTTCCCTCTCTCCCTAATGGACTGCATGTGGGCCTGTCACACTAATGGGTGCTCAGCCGCAAAGAAACAGACAACCGCTAATGCCCTGTTCCTTCCTACGTGGATTTTAAGGACAGATGAAGTGCTTTCATTATCTCCATTCGCAGACTTACAAATGCCTGGATTACTGAGCCTGGCCAGCCCTGGTCATGAGCATGAGAAAGGGTATGGGACTGGCATACAAAAGCATCATCCGTGTTGTCAACAAACAGCGTGCTGGGCTCTGGGGTATGTCAGAGAAGATGCTGAACCACCTGTTAACTCCTGG
>NW_006290680.1:3607081-3617979 GCF_000327345.1 Myotis davidii | reverse complement strand
GCCTCCAATACTCGATCACAGGCCTGGAGAAAAGAGGCTCTCTCACATAAATGGTGTGGAAGTTACAGTTTACCAGGTATAGCAGGAGACAGCCCTGGGGTAATGGTACAGAGAGCATGACTCTGTGTGCCTCTCATTCCTCACGGAGACAGCGTGGTTGGAGACACTAGAGTTCCCACCAGTCCAGAGTGAGGTCCTGCCAGAGCCCAAGAAGTCCCCAGTGAGCGTGACCAAGCCATGTATCCCCCACTCTAAGCTAAGATCTCACTCGGGTCTTCTCCCTCAGGAGGGAGTGCATTGTACTTGTGGGAGAAAGGGAAATGACTACTGGTGACTTGGGACGTTCTTAGGACTCTCGACCAAGTTCCCATCTCCCTCTTTCGGCACACGTGACAGGACTGTACTTCTGGGCCCTTGAAGTTAGATGTGGCCAAGAGACTTCCTTTGGACACTGAAATGTCAATGAAAGTCACATCTATTATTTCAGGGGAAATTAGACAATAAGATAAGAAGGAATATTTGAAGAGACAATGACTGAGTAGTTTCCAAAACTAATGGAAGACACAAAGCCACAGGATTCAAGAGGTCCAAAAAATAAACAAAAAGGAAGAATAAAAAGAAATCCACTGTTCAACATCAGAGTGACACGGCAGGAAAACCAAAGGTGAAGAAGAATTATTTAAAACAGATGTATGAAAAGAAATAGCTTGGTTACCTTCAAAGGAAGTTCGGTATCAGTGGAATTTTGGATTCTCAGCCACAGAGTGGAAGTTAGAAGAAAGTGAACTTGGCTTCAATATGAAAAAGGAAAAGAACACAACTATATGCAGCACAAATATCTCTTACGAATGAGGGAGGAATAAAGACATTGTCAGACAAACAAAACAAAACTAAAAGGTAAACTTCTAGCAGAAACAACATTCTCCTGCATGCCCCCTCGTGGGAGGTCTGAGACACAAGCAGAAGGAAGTAAACATGAGAACACGTAGAAACAAACTTTGCCGATGTAATATGACAACAGCAAGAGTCCTGTCAAGTTTTTAAACTTAGGCTTAAAAACTTACAGACTTACAGTTGTGACAGAACTTATTCTTGTATTATTATTTACCATATGAACTGTAAACCTACTTTTGCCCACCCCTGTACAAGGAACAGTAACGTCAGGAGGAGAGTTAGTGAAGAAAAGGCTCTTTATATCAATAATCATATAAATGTAAAAAGATTTAGCACCTATTTAAAAACATTCATTTATCTCTCAAGTAAAATACATGTCCATTCTGATCAATACTAACCAATACTTTTAAGCCAGAGATAGTAGTGAATATGTGAAACATGTCACTACAACCCCTTCTGTGCTCATAACAGACATAACTAATCAATCACAGCCCTCTTTCCTGAGCCTTGACAATATCCTCAGAATCCTCAACACAATGCTCCAGGCTGTCACTACATATAGTTAGTCTGCAGTCTTGACAGAGCCCCCTCGAGGCAGGTTCCCCACTTGGCCTACTGTCCCCTCAAGGCCTGATTCGAGGTGTTTCAGGAAGAGTAAGGAAACGCAGGGGCTCAAGAGAAACTCCTGCCTGGAGATGGGGGAGAGGCGAAAGGGGAGACCACAAGAGAGGAATGTCTGTTCCACATCTGAGCTGGATCTCAGCCACCTGTTCCCTCCTCAGTCCTCATTCCTAGCCACTACTGGGCCTGACTCCAGAAAACATCTGCTGGTGGACACACTCTTACAGGGACCATCAAAAAAACACTTGTTAACAGGGATAGTGACCACAGCAAGCGAGTGCTAGGCTGGGTGCCAGTGACTGAATGACAAAGGAGAGCTGGCAAGTGGACTGGGTGAAGGCAGCCCCACCAGCTGTGGGCGGCAGGCAAGCTTTCCAAGTTTACGCAGGGTTCCTGGCAGAGGGAGCCTAGCAGAAAAGCCGTGTCCTAGGACAGCGGGACTCTGGCATGGCAGAGGGAGGAGAGGGGAGCTACACTGGGGCCAGGTCCCTTGCAGATAGTATTTTTAGATGTCCTGGCCACAACACTAAGGGGCAAGTTTTTATTGCCAATATTCAGATGTGAAGCATCCCTTGCTCTGAGAGGTGGCTGTTATAGTTGGATCGCCGATACACCAAAAGGTTGAGGGTTCGATTCCCAGTCAGAGCACATACCAAGGTTATAGGTTCAATCCTGGGTCAGGGAACACACAAGAATCAGCCAATGAATGTACCAATAAGTAGAAACAACAAATCAATGTTTTTCATACAAATAAAAATTTAAAACACAAACAGGCAAAACAAACCTGTGGTGTTGGAAGTTAGGGTGATGGCTAACCTGGACAGGGTGTAGAGGGGCCCTCTGGGGGGCTGGTCACGTTCTATTTCTTGGTCTGGGTTCTGGTAACATGCATCCACTTTGTGGGCATTCATCCAGCTGTTGTTCACTTGGGATGTGTTGCACTTTCATGGAAAGCTGTTAGAAACTGACCCTACACCTGAAGCTTATTCTACTGCACTGCATACTTCCCTGGCTGGAAACTACCAAACAGATGATTCCAGCGCAGCCTTCAGGTCCAGGGCCGGGTTCAAGTCCTGACTTGGTCACTTAATAACTTCCGCTCAGAGCTCCCAGCGGAAGCATTGACACTAATCCTTTGTAGGGTTTATTGTGTATAAGGAATGAGAAAGCTTTTGTGATAACATCCAAAGAGTCCATATTTTCTGAGCCCCAAGTATGTTCTCGCCAATCCCTTCAACAACTCTGAAAGGTTAATGATTCTCCCCATTTCACAGCCGAGGACTCCCAGGCTCACAGCAGGAGAGACACTAGAGGTGACCAAGCGGGTTCACAGCTGTGTGATCCAAAGGCAGAGCTGTAACCACAGCTACCAGGAGAGCCACAGAGAGCTGCCAGGTGTCTTGGGCAACAATCCAGACACAGGCATAGTAACAATGCCTCTGGATTCCAGAATCTTTCGTCCCGCTTATCCCAGCAATGGAGCTGGCTGCTGAGAAAGGGTCACTTCTCCCATCCCGGGAGGTATTCAAAGGTCAGACAACTGTTTAACGAGGATGCTAAAGAGGGAGCCTAAAATCAGATAAAAGGACCTCCGAAGGCCTTTAAGAAGTAGCTATGGCCCACTTTACCTACGGCTGCAAACACACCAACGACCACAAGGTGGTGAAAGAGTAGCACCATCATTGCAAGGAAAAAGGCAATTTTATTCAAGAACACACACCAACAGGGTGAGAAGAAACACACAGGCCATGCCTGGTCCTAAGCAGGGGTCTGAGATGAGGCCAGGCCTAACCAGAGCGTGGGGCTCCCTGTGGCCCTGGGAAGAGGACTTCGTTCTGTTAGCACCAGATACTGCTGCAGGCACAGCTGCACGCAGACAGGACAGCGGCGGCCCTGCGTCTCCACCTGAGAGATCTGGGGCGGGGCTGGCAGCAGAAGGCTCCCTGCAGGTGGCCACCTGAGTGTGGTTCTCAAAGTCACAGACCAGCCTGTCCCCCAGCCCCCTGTAAACATGAGAGTGGGCTCGTGACTGCCAAGCCCCTCAAGACAAGATGAGAGTCCGAGACGTGTGGCTGGGCTTCAAGCGGCCCAGGAGCTGCCGGGCTTTCTCCTGCATGAAGAGCTGGTCCCTGGTCCCCCCGCAGGCCACCATCTTCCAGGCACTGGTCATCTGGGAGGAGGCAAGAAGGTTACCATCCAGGCAGGCGCAGCGCGCCCCCAGGGAATCCTGGTGGAAGCGAGCCTGGTGGGAAGGGTGGGGGCCATTTCTATGACTCTCCCTCAGGAAGCCAATCTCCTTGCTCTCTCCAACTTCCTGGGGAAGTCGCTCCTGCCTCTGGGACCACAAGACATGACCACGCCCCTCTGTGGTACCAGCTTCCATGTGAGGAAAACCTGGAGCCATGCAGGTGGGGAGGAGGGATTCACGTGCAGATCTTTACCCACGGGAGCAACCAGGGCAGCCTCTGTCCTCAAGGACGGCCAGGTGCTAAGCAACTAAATACAGACAAGTGAGGTCCCCGTGCTGTGAAAAAGGGACTTGTGTGTGTGTGTGGGGGGGGGTTGCCAGCATGAGGGCTCTCTGAGGGAGTGGCATCGGGACTGAGAGTTGAAACCTAAGTTGATCAGGAATCCAGGCAGAAGCAACAGCTTGTGCAAAGGCCCTGCGGTGAGAGGGCAGCAGAGCAAGCCCCCCAGGGTGGTGCCACACTTGCGAACAGCACTCACAGGAGCAGGAGCAGCAGCAGGGGCAGGTGCGGGTGCTGGTGCTGGCAGGTGGCTTCTGGGCTTCTGGGCCGCCGCCAGCTTCTCAGGCTTAGCCTGCAGGAAGCCCTGGTTGAGCAGGCTGTTGTCTCCTCGGATGCCTGGCAGGATAAGGCTGGAGGAGCCTGATGGCACATGTGTCGGCTGAAATCAAAACCAAGTGAGAGACACTATTTTGCCACATGTTCCAAAAATAGCCAGGGTCTGGGTAAGGCAGCTCGCCCCATCCCCAGCTTCAAGAGATCAACACTGGGGCATGGTTTCTGAGGCCTCGTCTGTGTGTAGGCAGCAGCCCCCTTGCCGAGGTCGGCCTGGGAACCGGAGAGCACCCAGCCCAGGCTGAGCACCCACCACCTGGCTGTGCCTAAGGCCTGTCCTTGACTCTCCGGGGTCACCCCCATGAGTAAGGTCCCAGGAAGGTGCTGGGGGCCCAGACCCATGGTTTTCACAAGGATTCTAGCAAACCCCTGTAAATAATAAAACTTTCTGCTGAGAAGCACACAGAAGTCACTTCCAAGAACCACCAGACCGCTCCACCTGCAGGGTCTGCCCACCGCCTCAGGGTCCCAGAGGCAGAGGCCTCCAGGGAGAGCCATACTCCCCGGCTCCCAAGTGAGGACAGCGTCTCTCGGCCCCTCACCAAGGACAGAGTCTTGGGCAGCGAGGACATCATCAGCTTCCCATCCTCGTCCACGATGTCAAGAGCCAGGGACTTGCGGACTTTCTTGATGGGGCTCCGCCGCAGCTGGGGGGGAGGGGGGGATGGAGGCAGTCAGGGCTGGGCGGGGCTCCCTCGGGGGGACACACAACAGTGGCCCCACTGAAGACTCCACGCCCAGGGCAGACTTTCCTGCCAGATGCTACAATGGGAGCCAGGACACAAACACCAACCGCCACCCAGACACCCACTCCTCACCCCTGAATGAGCGCAGCACAGACTCCCCGTCTCTAACAGCCCCACTCCCACCCCAAACAGGCCCCAAAAATAATCATCCAAGTTCCACTAAAACCACCATCCACGGGCAGTAACAAGGAGACATAAACCCACTGTTGGCCCTCTACCAACACCTGTGACAGGGGTGCCCCGGCCCCACCCTTGCATCTCCAATCAAGTCGGGGGTCAGGGGTGGGGGCATGGTGAGGCTCTAATACCAGAGAGAGGCCCTGGCACTAACAGCACCCCAACCTCGCAGTGTGCCCCAACAGGTGCAGTCCTGGCTCAGAACCACCATGCAACACGGAGGAGAGGCCCAGGAAGGCCTGGGGTGAAGTTCTCTCTACCTACAATACCCCATGGCCCCAGCCAGGGGATCCCCCCAGCCTGCCTGCCCAACTTCCCCCACTCGCTCCCCATAACCTCCACCTGCCACCCTGACACGTTCCCATCTTCCTGCCTCTCCTCAGAGGGGAGCCTCCAGGGGAAAGGAGCACAATGACCTCCCGCTATCAGGAAACCACAGGAAGGGCAGCGGGGGAGAGGCTGGCCTGGAAAGCGCCTGCCCTGGCCTCTGCTTCCAGGAGTCCCTGACCAGGGTGGCTGCCAGCTCTCCACCTCACCTGAACTGACCCTGCTGTGGCCCAGGCGCCGCTGGCTCCATCTGAAGGGTTTCTCTTGGAAAACTCCATGTTCCTCTCTGCCATTTGTACCAAGTCACCAGTGTGTCTCTGCCCACTGAACTCCAGGAGGGACCAACCACGCCTGGGTCTGCACTGCTCTACCCACTGCACCCAGCCTGGACCCACTGCACAAGGCCCACTGCGCAAGGGACACAATGCTGAATAGCTAAGGGACAGTTCAAAGAGGAAGAGGAGGCCTCCCCTTGGCCAGTCTCATAGATAACCGTTTGGGGGAGCAAGGTTCTGAGGCAGCTCCACTTCCCGATGTCTCACATTCACCAATTGTCCCGACGTGCTCCCAGCCACCTTCCATCTCCCTCGGCTCCTGCCACACTGCCCGCCTCGCCGACTCACCCCAGCCTTCCTCTTCTGCTTCTCCGGCCTCACTTGGTCCTCGATGGTGAGCTCGATGCCGGCCTCGGAGCGCAGCACCTCCTTCAAGTCCTCCTCCAGGTGCGGGGTCTGGGGCTGGGCAGAGAGGGCCATGTGAGGCTCCCAGGCTGTCGGGCCCGGGGCAGAGCCACGCTCCAGCAGTCCAGGGCAGGGTAGGAGGGAGGTCCAAGTGCTGGGGCACTGGCCTCACACACACACCATTCACTGCCCTGCCCTGGACAAGCAGACACTGACCTCAACGTACTGAGGGCCACCGTGGGCCAGGAACGCCCCAGCCGAGTCACCACAGCAGCCCTCACCCAGCTGTCATCTCCCACAGGTAGAAATGGAGGCTCAGAGAGCGAGCCTGGCCCAGGGTCACACTGCTGTGGAATCAGAACCTAGACGCACTCAAAGCCCAAACTCCCTCAACCCCGTGTTCCACATGAATGCGGACGCTTGTTTGACTCCCCTTTCTCAAGCCTGGGGGCTCCAGGCGACCTCTCGGGCCTCAGGCAGCAGCAGAGGCCAGAGAACGGAGAGCCCCCAGGCAGAGGGAGGGGAGGGTGCACTGACACCTCAGAAGTCACCCGGAGCCCCTGCGCTGTCCTCCTATTGCCCAGGTCAGATTGGCAGATTGGCCCTCCCAAGCCCGTCTGGAGAGCACACAGATACAGGAGCCAAATCCCTGGGACAGGAGAGGGCAGAGCTCACTGCCTGGCCTGGGCCCGTGTAACTCCAATCAGCTGCACACAGGACGGGCCACCACAGGCCCCACTGCCAGGCCTCCACAAGGACCCCGCGCATGAGGGGAGAGGAAGCCGGGGGGCCGCTGCAGAGTGTTCACAGGCCAGTGCTTCTCTCCGACCAGCCTCTCACCGTCCACTGAAACACGGCCTGTCTCGGAGCCCAAGGTGCCAGCTGTCTCGTCATTGGAAAAGCATGGCCATGTGATGACTGGGAGGGGCAGGAGGGGCGGGCGGTGGGTCCTCACTGGCCACCTCCAGCCCACCCAGGAGCAGCTTTCCCAGGTTTTGTAACGAACCAGCAGTTAGGCAAAAGGCTTTGGTTAGACGAGGGATAATTTGCCTCTTCCCCAAATTAGTCCTAACATCTGAGCAAGTCCTCCTCTGTCCCAGCACCTCCCCGTTTCCTTCCAGCCCGTACAATGTGCTGGAAGTGTTTAGTTATTTATGAATTCGTGTGTTCAGTGTCCTCCCTGCACCATCCCACACTCAGCCTCACCAGGATGCTGTGAAGCTGTGTCTCTAACACATAGTAGGTGCTCAGGAAAGGTCTGAGGAACTGATGAGTAACCCAGCCTCAGTTTCCCCGTTTGTAAAATTAGGATAGCTGCAACTTCCCAGGGCTGCTGGAAGAACCCAATGAGACCTGGGAAGGCTCTGTGAACTGCAAATGGCTGGTCGAACCCAGGAGACCACACGCACAGACCTGCCCACATACCAGGGGCTTTAGTGGTCCGTACTTCTCCAGAGCGTTCTTGAACGGGGTCGGTGTGTGGGGAGCGTTGTCCATGGAGTACTTCTGATCTGGGGTTACAAACCTGCCAGGGCCAGGAAGGAGGCTTAGTGACAGGGTTGGGGACAGTCGCCAGACGCCCTCCCAGCCCCCCTCCACCTGGACCTCTGGCCTTGGCAACAAGGAGGAAACGCGCACACAGGCTCTTGTCCTCTGGCACTGGCCCACCCACTCCCAACCCGAGAGGGTCTTAATCAGGGACTGAGAGCAAGGAGCCATCCCCGGGGACAGGAAAGAAGCTAAGAGGGTCCCGGAGACCCAGGGGGTAAAAGAATGGCTGAGGATGCTGCCTGGTCATCCATCTACAATGAGGACTTCCCATAAAACACAGAGGCCGTGGCCAGCAAGGGAGGGGCGGGGGAAGGAGGGAACCTGGAGGCCATGTGCCTCCCCCACCTCTCGGAGATCCAGCGGCAACAGCATCGTTAGGGCAAGGCCGGGCAGACACCAGGCGTGAGATGGTGAGGCCAACGCACATGCTGAACTTACCGTCTTCCCCAGGCTCCTCAGAATGACCATAGTGGGGACAGACACGTGGAGGGAAAGCGTTAGCAGAGAGAAACCTAGGCAGGGCCGGTCCACAGGCAGAAACACTAGGACGCTTCTAGCACATGTGGCCCCACCAATGTGTGATTTCTGCCTGCGACGGAGAAGCCTGCTGGGGAAGGGACAGAAGAGGCGCCCACGGCCAGGCCGCCGGTTGTGGGCAAACCTCGGCCGATAGCACGTGCCAGACTCCACCTGCAGGAGGCCTGTGTGACCTTTGTCAACAGGAGGCATCACCACAGCCGACTCCCACAGCCTCCCTGGGGCGGGTCCAGGATGTGAGAAACACCCCAGATTGTGGAGAACTCGGGAGCAGTGGCCAATCCTAGACACGGTGCCTAGGGCTGCCGCTCCAGCCACTTCCCTGGGCCTGCCAGCCATTCCACAGGGAGGGACGATTATACGAGGTAGGAGATTATGAGAAGATAGAGATTATGATCCAGACCTACACAGAGGGAAGACCACGTGAAGACACAGGGAGAAGTCAGCTATCTGCAAGCCAAAGTGAGAGGCCTCAGAAGGAACCAACCCTGCCCATTCCTCCCAGAACTGAGAACATAAACTTCTGCTAAGCAACCGTGTGTGGTACTTTGTTACGGCAGCTCTAGCAGAGGAACACCGACCTCTCCTGGAAAAACAAAGGGAGGTAAAAGCTAGAAGAATACAAACCATTCTTTTCTTCCTTCCTTGGGACTGAGAGATTGGACAGGGATCACCCAGTCAATCGGTTCCCATATCCTTGTTACATTCCACCCCAGAGACTGGCACTGCCCTCTCTAAGGATGAGCAGACAAAAGGAAACACCTCAGCGCTGGTCAAAAGGAAACACCTCACAGTTCAAACCGCAGTTCAAAGGCATGAATGAATCTGAGATGACCCAACATCTATGTGAGACACGGAACTTTTACAACAAACATGAGAATTCTAGAACCTCTTGAAGTCACCGTGTCAGCAAGAACTGACAGGAGAAGCCTGTTAGAGAACGGAGGGAGGCCGACCGAAAAGGAAACACATAAGATGGCTTGGAAATGGAAGAAATGCAATCCTGGAAGCCAGAAGACCTAGCAGATGGGAAAGAACAGAAAACGGGGAGGGCTGTCACCCAGAATTCTATACCCAGCAAAAACAGCTTTCTAAAATTAAGGCAACTTTTCAGCTACACACAAGCTGAAGAATTCATCACCAGCAGGCTCCCTCTAAAGAACACTCAAGGATGGCCTCCAGACAGAAGGAAGCTCCCACCAGGTGGAAATGAGGACCTAAGAGGAATGAAAAGCGATCTCTGTGTGGAGGAAAGTAGTAAAGTTGGAGCAGCAGAAGGAACACAGATGAGAAGGAAAAGGAGAAAGACAAGTGTCACTTCCTTCTGAGGCCACAGCGTATCTGCTGAAGGGCTCAGATTTAACAAGATTAAAATTAAATTTGGTTGATGACGGTTGTGAACAAGTACAGCTCTTTTATAGGAGACTGACCATTGTGAACACTGGGACCCTGGAGTTTCATCAATGATAAGGAAAATCTCAGTGCCCTGCCGGTGTGGTTTAGTGGTTGAGCACCCGACCATGAACCAAGAGGTCACCAGATTGCAGGCTTGCTCTCCGGTTGGGGGCGTGCAGGCTGCCCATTGATCATGTTCCTCTCTCATCCCTGTTTCTGTCCCTCTCCCTTCTTCTCTCTCTAAAAATCAAAAACATTAAAAAGAGAGAGAAAATCTTTGCAAAAGTCTGTATTTTGTATAGTAAAAATATGAATCTTGGGACTGAGTTGCTAATAGATATTGGTGGAAGCATTTACACCCAGGCAGCTTGAAGAGTCTCCACTGGACCCTGCCAGCGACAAATTTCCACTATGGGGAGTAGAGGAAAATTCTAGTACCACAAGAACGGTGTGACCCTATATCACCAAGACAGCGTTACTTAACATGGATTTCCTGAAATGACTGAAGACAACAGCTTTCTGATCTAACACGAACGGACAGCAGGTTTGACTTTCCTTTTTGTTATCTTAAAACAATTCCATTTTTGACATTTGCAATGAAAGACCAAATGTTACCAGAGATGAGTTTGAGTGCTTGGAATTTCAGTTTGAACTGTAGGAACATGACCTGTGGAATGTTAACTGTAATACAATTTCTAACACTTAAAAAAAAAAAAAGCATCATGAATATTCAAGGAGGCCTACAACCCATCCAGGTCTGGCAGGTGGATGCAGCCTTCACTTCTGACCGAGCGAGACAGAACTGGGGGCACTTTCGTCCTCCGCGTAAGGCTACTCAACAGTGGATTTGTGCTTGAAGCGCATAAAGATGAGAGATTAAGTTTCTCATGGCAATTTGGACCCTCTCCATTTTCGAGATTAGAAGACGACCAGCTTAAAATATAAGAAGAATCAGAACAATGACAAAGCACCAGACTATCCCGACAAAGACGAAGAGGCATGGTGGCCAGGAGGCTGCCTTCCGATAACCAATTCTCAGGTGTTTCTCCAAGGATGCCCTTTCCCGACCAGTGATCCTGGCCCCCCGGCCTGCTGGGGGAGGGACCAGT
>NW_006290680.1:3588466-3607067 GCF_000327345.1 Myotis davidii | reverse complement strand
GTGCTTCTGGTGCAGGGGGGAGGGTAGGGGGGAGGCGGGCACTCACGCCGTGTGCTTCTGGTGCAGGGGCGTCTTGTCGCGGTGCAGGGGCGTGGTGACCACCACCTTCTGGCTGCACACGGGGGTGGACGTCAGCGAGGGGCTCTCCAGCTCCAGTGTGTCCTGCTTGTTCCAGAAGTTCAGAAACTGCCAGGGAAGACAAAGGAAACAAGACAAAGGGGTGACCTGCAGGTGGGACGAGACCCTCGAGACCCTCCCTTCCTCCCCCCACGTCTGCTCTGACAGAGGTCCCTCCTGATATGGGAGGCTCCCCTCCTGCCAGGCACCAGAGAAAAAAGCTGACAGATCAGCAGGCGCCCACCCGGTGGGTTCACATATCACTGGGCTGGTCATGGCCCGTCCCCTTCGGCCAGGCTGCTGACGGCGCACTTAGGACAAAGATCACAGACGGTGTGGGAACAGCTCTTAAAGGACCTGTAATGGACCAGGGGCGACCACGGCCGGCGGCAGTGGCTGAGGTTGGCATTAAAGAGCACCTTCTCCCGCCAGAGCTACACGCTTTACACCAAGAACTTCGTGTTCTCAGACCCTCTGAGGTATAGGTACTACTGTGAACGCCTTTTAAAATAAGAAAACTGAGGTTTAGAGGGAGTTAGATTCTTGTGACCTCTCCAGGCAGGACTCAAATCCAGATCGGAGCCAAGTCTGAAGCATTCCCTTCTCCCTGTCTCTGCCCTTGGTAGTTCAGGTCCATCTGCAGGCCTCAGGTCCACTGCCCTGTGCGGGGTTCCCGGAGCAAGGCGGCCACCTCATCCCATCATCCTGGGCTGCGGCCTGGGCAGCTCAAGGCTCTGCTGTCTTCCTCCTCCAGCCTATAGTCCTCACTTGGGGTCCAATATGGGCTAAATTGTGCTCTCCCCAAATTTATACGTTGAAGTCACATACTGTGACTGTATTTGGAGGCACAGTCTCTAAAGAGGTAATTAAAGTAACGTGAGGTCATGTGGGTGGGCCCTAATCCAATAAGGCTGGTGCCCTTGGACGATTATAAGAGGTAAGAGATTATGAGAAGATAGAGATTATGATCCAGACCTACACAGAGGGAAGACCACGTGAAGACACAGGGAGAAGTCAGCTATCTGCAAGCCAAAGTGAGAGGCCTCAGAAGGAACCAACCCTGCCCATTCCTCCCAGAACTGAGAACATAAACTTCTGCTAAGCAACTGTGTGTGGTACTTTGTTACGGCAGCTCTAGCAGAGGAACACCGACCTCTCCTGGAAAAACAAGCATCCCCACCAACTGGCCTGGCCTCAGTCCCTCTGCTGCAGATGATGGTGCAGCCTCTGGGAACATGCCACCTCTGGCCTTGCTCTCTCTCATCCTCACGGGAGGGAGGGAGCCTCCAACACCCTGCTCCTGTCCAGGACATGGGAACTCTCAGACCTGCGCCTCCCCCACCCCTCCAGGGCATCCTTGCAAAGCCCCGCTGCCCCATCCCCGCACATTCCCCAGGGCAGTACATACCCTTCAGTTGCACCTAAGGCCCTCCAAGGCTCCTGCCCCCATGCCACCCCCACCAATCCCTCCTAGCTCTGACTTCACTCACTCGCCCTCCCCATCTCTGCACCTTTGTTCAGGCACCATTCTCCAGAAAGCCTGCCCCCGCGGTTCCCCAACCCCAACCTCTAGGAAAGACGGGGCCCTTGGGAGCAGGACTCAGATCACAGTCAACTCTCAACTGCTATCATCAGAGCTCTTCCCACACTACATTCTGCATCAGCTCATTCATCACAGCCTGTCCCCAGTACTAGTGCCCTCTTCAAGGGCAGGGCTGTCCTCTCCACCTGTGCTCCCCAGTGACCAAGAAGCCGATGTGAAATAGTTGCCCAATAAACTGATTCTTTTGCCAAATACTGAGCCCCTTCCCTTCTCTGCCCAGTTAGCACCCACTATCCTCAGCTCAGGCAATTCCTCCTCATGGAAGCCTTCCTAGATGACCCCCGCCCCCCCTAGACGAGATGCAGCAAAAGCCTTTTCCGTTATTCCATTTACCAGGTTTACTTGGGCCTTTTTATTATGATTAATTGGTCCTCCTGCCAGAATGTAAGCTTCATGAGGGAGAGTCAGGCCTGTGTCTGCTCACCCTTCAGCGCCAGCCCTCCCACACGGCAGACAACCCATGAGTACATGTGCCTGCATGCAAGGCCCTGCCCTGGGAGCTGGGAGTCTGTAAACAAAACCCCGTGGGCAGTTGGGGTGGGGTCCACACACCTGGGAGGGCGAGAAGGGCAAGGTCTTGACGGGGGTGCTCTTGGGGGTGAGGCTGTTGCCGGAGTCCAGGAAGGACAGACTGGCGCTGTTCTCTGTGACAGGGGACAGGGCGACACGCCTCTTCTTCTGCCGCTTGAGCACGGAAGGCGGGGTGCCAATGCCCAAGCCCCCCACTTCAGTGCTGGGGGAAATGGGGATCAGCTCGCCCCGGCTGCCCCGGCTCAAGTCTGAGATGGTGTGGCCGTCCAGGCGGTACTCGGTCACGCTGGGCCCCGGGGTAACAGACTGGCGAGGCGAAGGGGCCGGCCACTGCGACAGCTGTGGCTGCTCTGGGCTGCTGTGGACGCTGCCCTCTGGGGACGGCTCTTCGGGGAGGTCAAACTTACTCAGGTCACACCAACCGTCGGGGTCCTGCCCAGAGAGGAGAGGTTAGGAATCACTGCAATTCATCTGCTTTTCTTCCAGCAGATACGAGAGGACTTACTCACTGAAGGAAAATACACGCGTGCCAACTATGATCCCACAGCCCAGGAACAATCATCATTAACAATTTCTCCCATTTCCCCAAGAAAATATAAATCTTCTACGCCTGCATATGTATGTTTGTGAATAAAACTGAAGGTATGGTGGGCATAAGGCTGCTGGCTGTTATTTAAAAAATGTTCCAGGCACTATTTAAAATATAAAAAGCACAAAGAAAAACACAAAGAAACCCAAATATCCATCAATAAGCTAAAGAAATAAAACCTTATCACTGAGACCCCATGTTCACCTGCCCGCTCACATCCTCTGCCTTCAGGTGGGAAACCACTACTGGAATTTATAATTTACTGTCATCGTGCATTTCTAGTATTTTTCATGTTTTTAACGTTAGTATAAGTCACTTCTATATCCTGCTTTTTGTTCCATTTAAAATGTCGGTAAAGCAGAAATAATCATGCCTGATTCTATTACCTACATCGTGCATTTCTAGTATTTTTCATGTTTTTAATGTTAGTATAAATCACTTCTATATCCTACTTTTTGTTCCATTTAAAATGTCTGGCCAAAACCGGTTTGGCTCAGTGGATAGAGCGTCGGCCTACGGACTGAAAGGTCCCAGGTTCGATTCCGGTCAAGGGCATGATAAGCTAAATAAATAAAACCTTATCACTGAGACCCCATGTTCACCTGCCCGCTCACATCCTCTGCCTTCAGGTGGGAAACCACTACTGGAATTTATAATTTACTGTCATCGTGCATTTCTAGTATTTTTCATGTTTTTAACGTTAGTATAAGTCACTTCTATATCCTGCTTTTTGTTCCATTTAAAATGTCGGTAAAGCAGAAATAATCATGCCTGATTCTATTACCTATGAGTTAAATGTTTACTATGAATAAATGGTGAAAAATTTCCAACTTTTATAATGATTTTTATGACGGCAAAATACTCCATCATATGACTACATCAGTTATTTAACTGTTTTATGAACATCTTGTTATACATCTCCCCCCGCATGTTTAGGTTTTCCGTCAATATAGATCACTACGTGAGGAAGTCATGGGCGCGAGGCTGTGGCCACATTCCTGGGGGGGAGGCAGCTCCTGTGCTCCTCACGGTGCTCCCTCCCCCTTCACAGAGGCTGTTTCCAATCCCACACTGAGGAGCCCAGGCCAGAAAGGATGCACCTGCCCACCAGTGTCTCAGAGCAATCAATCCCGAGAGGCACACCCAGATCTTGTCCAGACTAAAGGCTTGGACAGAAGCTTCCACTTTGGTCCCTGGAGGGTCTGCCCTGCGTGAACCTGGACCCCAGCGATGATTTCTGGTCCCCGAGACTCGCGGGAAGGTGGGCAGTTCATTCCTCGTGCTGGAGGCCAGCGCAGGGCAGTCTGACTCGGGCCCACCTTCAGCACAAGCCCCACAGCTGGGGAGGCCCTAGAGTTGATGGCATCTAATAGAAGCACATCCTGCAAGGACTTCCTGCAGATGCTGCAGGGGAACAGGCGAGAGCCGTTTTCCTACAAATGTAGCTCCTTCCTCGGCTGCTGGGCATGAACTCTGAGCCCTGGCACTCACCTGCTGTGTGATGCCAGACAAGCCCCCTGACCTCTGACTTGGGATTCCCTTGCTGGTGATGAGCCCACCACCCACTTCACAGGGCGGTTAGAGGACGAACAGAGAGCAGGTATGCAGGTAGCCAGTAACAAGGCTGGCACATAGTAGGCACTCAAATATTGGATATGGTCATTACTAAGCATTGCTCCTCCCATCCACTGGGTGCTCCCCTCCCTCCTTCTCTGTGCCCAGTAACTGGAGGAAGATGCAGAACAGGCTGAGGATGGAGATGGCAACACAACGAAGTGCCAACAGTGCCGGGCACAACTCTCATCTCAACAGTCCCCTTAGGGCCCAGAAGGACGGGGCCTCACGTGGCAGCCTCGGAGCTGTGTGCTACAGATTGGAGAACACTCAGGCCTGCTTCTCAAAATACTGTGAGAATTCCTTGGAGTGGAAGGGACACAACAGACAGACCCTGTAGCTGGGCCCAGTCCCAGCCACGGGGGCTAAAAGATGAGACTCTGAGTCAGAGGGTTTTAGAGATGCTCCCTAGGGACGTGCCACCCAACCACCATTAAGCAAGACACGGAGAGCACAGCACAATGGTCAACATCACCCAGCTGACTTGCTGTGTGACCCTGGGTACACAACTTGACCTCTCTGAGCCGCAGCCTCATCTACAAAACAGAGAAAGGACACACCTCACCAAATACTGGGTGGACTTCACATCAAGCTCAGAGGCTGGCATTTAATAGATGTTCAACAAATGTCACTATTTTTACCAAGGAAGGGAAAGGCCAAGTAAGAAGGTGAATATACCAAACTCCACTGCCCCTGGAGTTCAGTATCAGTGTTAAATTCCTGAGTTAGCTTTAACTGTACTGTGGTGATATAAGTGAATGCCTATGCTCTTAGGAAACACACACTGAAATATTAATGGATAAAGAGGTACAATGTATGTAACTGGCCAGGCCTCTTGCCCATCACCTCCTGAAACCATTCCACAACACAGGCCTGGCTGATGCAGCTGAGAGCTGGGATGTCACACCAAGAGGTGCATCCCCCACTGCAGAGCTCTCTTCCACGGGGCACAGCCCACAGCCAGCTCGGCCTTACGGCTGCAACACCTGAGTAATCAGAACCCACTCACTGCTCCAGCCCCACCAGTTCCCAGGTCCCTCTCCAGGGACTCCCAACCACCTGTGGTGCTGCAAACACCATGCTCAACTGTACTGTTATCGGCTCAAGAAACCTCTCCGCCATCATCCCTCAGAACTCAGAGCGCAGCCTCCCCTTGGGAGCCCTCCCACCCCGCCCTGTGCTGTACATCATGAGTCAGGAGACTCCCGAGGGCAGGGACCATATGGCAGCTCAACGTCCCAGGCCCTGGCTGCAGGCTGGGCACTTAGCATCTGCCCAGTAAATGCTGTTGGGACAATGAGGGAACACAAGGATGCCCGCCCATGAGAGGACTCCCTGCTGGAGGTGCCGTGACCAACATTACCGACTCGATCAAGTCCAGGGCTTCCGAGAAGCTGGGCCCCTCGGCCGGAATCAGGAGGTTGGCGGCCTCCACCACCCACTTATACGGCAGGCTGATTTCTGGCGAGGAGCCCTCCTGGTCTGCACGCTTGGGGGTGTCGTCCAAGGGCTCTGGTGTGCACACTCGGTCCAGCTCTGCAGGGACAGCTTCCTGCTCCTCAGCCGGGGCTGCTGCTGAGGTCTCCTCCTCACTGCTGTCCTCCTCCTTCATGGCAGGGAGCGCTGGGGACCAGCTGGTCCCAAGACTTCCCTGTTGGGCACAGGGCACACCGTTAGTGGAGCTTTAGTTATGAGATAAAGATCATGCCATATTCCAGCTAAAAATCGCACAGCCTGAATCGAATAAGGAACCCAAATTGAGAGTCTCTAAAATAAAATATCAGCATCATGAAAGACTGCAGTTAAAAGTGGGCAAAAAGAGATAGGACAACTAAATCCAATGTCTAATCCTGGATCAGGAACAGGAAAAAATGGACTATGGACTATAGATTAGATGGAAGTAAAAAAAAAAAAAAAAAAAGAAAAAGTCCTGAATCAGTGTTACATTCCCTGAATTAGACGTTAACTGTGCTATGGCTATATAAGTGAATGCTTGGGTTCTTAGGAGACACACACTGAAATCTTTTTTTTTTTTTTTAATATATTTTATTGATTTTTTACAGAGAGGAAGGTAGAGAGATAGAGAGTTAGAAACATCGATGAGAGAGAAACATCGATCAGCTGCCTCCTGCACATCTCCCACTGGGGATATGCCCGCAACCAAGGCACATGCCCCTGACTGGAATCGAACCCGGGACCCTTCAGTCCGCAGACCGACGCTCTATCCACTGAGCCAAACCGGTTTTGGCACACACTGAAATCTTAATGGATAGAGAGGCACAATGTATGTAACTGACCTTCAAATGTCTCAGATAAAAAATAAAAATGTGTGTAAGAAAGAACTGGCCAGTGTTAAAAACTAAAAATGAACCCAGTACAGGTCGTGTGAGAGTTCTTTGTACTATTCTTGCAACTTTTCTGTATGCTTAATATTATTTCAAAATGAAAGTTTGAAAAATTCGTGTAGAGAGCATTTGAGATCTTGCTACTCGGAAGATGTCATCAATTTGACTGAAGTAAACTCATTAAAAAATGAAAAATGAGTGTATACTAATTTTGTGACAGGGAAAATAAAAATACAGGAAGATCCTTCATGGCAATAGCTCTCCTGGCAGAACCTTAGAAAGCTTCACACATGACCCTGGCAGACAGACCCCAGTGCAGGCGTCTGTGGTTAAGAGGCCACATTGAGAGCAATGAGCAAGGTCCCGTGTTAAGGGGGCACAATGGACTCAAGGAGAGAACGCAAGCTCCGGAACTTGCGTCACAGAACTTTGCCACTTCCTAGCTGACCTTGAGCAAAGTGGAAAGAGAAACCCGTAAGACAGTGAGATATCACATAGCCTCATTTTTAACTTATTACCCTTAATGATAAGGGAGAAATTTGTAATTGCAAACACTGACCAGTGGGGAAAACAGGAGGTGCTCCCGTCTACACATTAACAGGAAAAACTATTCTGGTAAGCAATCTAGCAAAATGTATTAAGAGGTTTTTTTAAGTGCTTGCTTTTGGAGCACATATGCTAAAATTGGAATGATACAGAGCATGACCCCTATGCAGGGAAGACATGGAAATTCATGAAGCATTCCATATCTTATAAAGAAAAAACAAAATGTTTTTTTAAGAATATGACTATCCAGTTCTAAGAATTTCTCAAGAAACAACTGAGCAAACAAGCAGTGATTTAGCTACAAGACTGACCCTTAAAAGTTTTGTTTCTAATATCAAAAACGTTAGATTTCACACAAAAGAAAAAACACACAAAAAAGCAGAACAATTTTTTAAGCAAAATTTTTAAAACTGGACTTAACCTTAAATAACACACAGCCATTAAAACCATTCAAGTTTTGTTTCTCATGACAATAAACTGAATATAACCTTTAATTTAATGAAGTAACCAGCACAATAGAACCATTAAAATGCTAGATGGCTGAACCAACTCACTGACTATGGCCCTGGGCTCATGAGGCCCAGCAGCCGAAAGCCATGTAGGAGTTTCAGAGTCTGAGGGGGGGTCTGTCTACTCTGCTCTATCCTGAAAGACAGCTTCGCTGCTTGCTAGTTGTTTGCTAGCTCACGATGACAGGAAGACCAGAAAGCAGTGAAGCGTTTTACCAACACCCAGGGCTGTCAAATCTTCACACTTGGACGTTTGCTTCAAATCTTCATTTTTTAAGATTCATGAGATCTATTTTTAAAATATCAATAAGAAGTTGGCTCTGGGGTGTGGGGTTTCACTTTTACAATTGCAATGTAATACTAAACGATTCCATTGATATGCCTTTCTAGGAAACCATATAAAATTAAAATTACCGAGACAGAAACAGATGAAGGGTGCCAGGAGCTAAGGGTGGAGAAGGGCTGAAGGGGCCCCAAGGGAGCCTGGGGGCGATGGAAAGGTGTTGTGCCCTGACAGTGGTGGTGGGTACATGACTCAGAACCGTATCCCTCAGCACAATGAATGTTTGCTATATGTGAATTATACTTCAATAAACCGTAATTTTTAAAATTGCAAACATGATTTTAGTATGAAAAAGCCAGAAAGAGAAACAGGCAGGAAGGGAGGTGTTGATAAGGACAGAGAACTCAATTTTATGCCAGCATGCTCCGTCATGCTTCATCTGTGGGCAGACAAGTGCCAGGTATGTGCAGACGTGTGACAAGGAGAGGCACACGGCCACTCCGAGATCCGCAGCAGGAACTAATGAACGGCCCCGGGCAAGGTGAAAAGGGCAGAGCAGGTGTTAAGTGACACGGTGATGGGTAACCCTGCAATCAATCCTACCAACCAACCTGGAGCCAGGCCCGTGGCTGGGCAGCCCCCGGCAGCCGTCTCACCTGGCCTTCCGAGGGGTGGCCACTCTGGGGGCTCTCCTTGTCCTCGAGCTCCAGCAGCAGGTACACGGGGGGCTTGCAGTCTTTGGACTCGCTCAGGAAGCCTCCTGTGTCCACCTTCCTTTTGATGGTGGAATTCCAGTGATTCTTCACAGCATTGTCTGTCCTGCGGAGGCAAACGAGGGACCTTTGAACCCTGGGGCCTGTGTGCCACCAATCACATCACGGACCTCCCTGAGCTGAGCTCCCACTTCTGTACATGAGGGTTCAACCTGGGGAACTCGAATGTGTCTTTTAGCTCTTAGATGAAGTCACACATGTTTCTGGCACTTAACAATTCCCGGAGCATTCCCGCTCACTCTGCTAAATCCTAGTACCCTGGAGTAGAGAAGTGCTCACACACAATAGGCACTTCTTTCTGAGGCTCCAAGCAGAGTGCTTTGTCCTTGGATTTTGAACAGAGAACAACAGCTTGGCTGAGCAACCAGGCTAAGGGGGGTGGGGCGGGGTTCTCTACCTCTGGTCAATTCCGCTGCAGACCATCAGGAAACACACACACAGCATGTACCACGCCAAGGCCAGACTTTGAGTCTCCATCTTGCTGGGCCCCTGCCCTATTCTTCCCGACCCCTCCTCTCACAGGCAAGAGCCCCTCCCTCCATAAACCCCCTGGACCTTTAACCTCTGCATCTAGATTCCTTCTAGGAAACCTGACCCAAACACCTCCCGGCCCTCCTGCCCACAGTGATCAGATCTGGGTGCTCCAAGCTACCATGCTCGTCATTCTTTTGCTCCCATATATTTGTGGAGTGCCCATTACATGGCAAACACTGCTCTCCAGGCACTAGGGACATACTGGCAAGGAAGACGGGCGACTACATTTAGAGTCCACTCTAGTAGGAGAGACGGGCCTCATGGTCTCATTACAACTGGGGTACAAGCTGCTCAAAAGACAGGTGGGAGCACTGTGGCCAGGTCACCAGGGACCGTCCATAGGCTGGAAGGACAGAAAGCGTCTCTGAGGAAATGACACTCCTACTGAAAACTGAAGGATGAGAACACATTGGGCATAAGGCAGGGGTGCACAGGGGCAGCCCAGAAAAGAGCGCACTGTGTATAACAAAGAAAGGGATCGAGGCAGGGCTGGTGGCGTGAGCCGGGCCAACAGGCCACAGAGGGCAAGAGGCCGAGACTTCAACCCCAGTGCTAGGAGAAGCTCCGAAAGGGCAGCATGCTCGGGTTTGAGTTTGAAAACAGACCCATTTATACTTCAAGGGAAATACACCAGCTGACATTCTACCACCTATACCTTTCAGGACCCCCGTGTCATGAGAAAAGAAGAATTAAAAATAAAGCAAAATAAGGTATAAATGCACAAGGACAAAGAGAATAGGGTAGAAGACAATAGCAAACAATAGTTTTATGTTTCCAGAAATTGGAGAACACGTAGGGGAGCAATAAGCCACTTAGGAGACTGGGAATTGATCCGGAGGAAGATTCTGGCAAGAATGGAGCCAAGTCTTCCCGATGCTCCTTGCGAACACAAGAGCCTCAGGGCTTGGAGGGACCAGGCCCGGGGAGGAGCAGGATAAAACAGGGAGGAGCAGTGGTTTGGACGTCCAGACGCCGGCCTTGACCTCACAGGAGGAGGGAGTGTATTCTCTAGAAAAAGGCCAGTCTGAAGGACTCCTGCGTCTCTGGGCAAAGTGAACAACTCCAGAGAAGACTGGAGGACTATTCACCCACAAGGCTCTCCCTGCCCTGGGAGCCTCACCCTGCCTGTCACCACCGTCCCCAAACCCCGGACGCCGCTCACCTTCCCGGCAGCATCTTGGCGATCTCGGCCCAGCGGTTGCCCAGCACCTTGTGGGCCTCACAGATGATGCGGTCCTCCTCCTCGGTCCAGCAGGACTTCTTCACCTCGGGGTTGAGGTGGTTGTGCCAGCGCTCACGACACTGCTTTCCCAACCGGCCCTTCAGGTGCTTGGCAATCAGCGTCCACTGCTTCGTGCCGTACTTCTTCACCAGCTCAATGACCTTGGAAATAAGCCTGGTGAAGGCAGCAAACCTGCCCCCACTTCACACCAGCACCTTCTCTCCACGTGGGCCTCACCGCAGCCATGAGGGGTGCAAAAACTGACCAGAGGAGGACACACACCCAACCTGCAGCCAGACGCAAGGGCAGCCTCGCACGCAGTCTCTTGACTCCCTGAAGGCCCATTGTGCACAAGACACTGTCCCACTAGTTACCTTCTCGTCTTCCTCTTTGGTCCACGGCCCCTTGACAAGATCTGGATTCAAGACCCGCAGCCACCGGTACTGGCATTGCTGGTCAGTGCGATTCTGGGGGGACAGGAATCATGAGAACTGGGGAGGCAGCCCTGCATCGTGCTTGGTCACTGGGCTCGGGGGACTATAGTCTGGCCAGGCGGCTCAGATGGGTTTTGTCTTGTTCCTGGAACCACCATACGCATGGCCACATGGCAGAATACCCATGGTTTCTCTTTGCTACAAAGGACCGGGATGGAACTGGGCAGACTAAGAGCCCTGTGGGAAGCCAGCCTGCTTGCCTCTGGGACAGCGGTATTTCCCTGATCATGCTGTTTTCATCAGAGGGAGATGAGGAATGGGGCAGAGGAGGTCTGGTGACTTGGTCCCTGAGTGACCCAAGAAATAAGCCAGGCAGCAGCTCCAGAAGGGGAGCAATAAGCCACTTAGGAGACTGGGAATTTGGAACACTTCTCCAAAGCAGACACCTGCAATCCTGGGAGGGGGGACCTGGGGGGCACCCCTTAAGGGAGCTCTCCCGCAAAGCCTGCTGGAAGTACCATTTCCCCTCAGTTTCAGTCTCGCTATTGAGAAACTGAGCACCAACACAGGAAGAAATGCAAATATGCCACTGATTACGTGCCACCGGTCAGGGCCTAAAGACCACAGGCACGCTGAGGCTGCTGCGTGGTGATGCTGAATCAGGGTGCCTGGAATTCCAGTTTGGGAAGCAAGGGCCTGGGGGTGGGGTGGGGTTTGGGGAGGAGCTCCCTTTTCTGCGCTCGGCAGTACGTCTGTCCCAGGAACACTATCCGGTCACTCAGAACCTGGCCCCGGGGCAGGAGGCCACAGAAGGGCTGCACTCACAGGAAAGTGGCTGGCCAGGAACTTCCAGTCTTGCTGTCCAAACTGCCTCACCAGGGTCCTCAACTGCTCATCCTGCCAACACCAGAGAGAGAGCTCAGCTCACATGAAGGCAGGAACAGCCTCATCCAGCCATTCAGCACTCCATTTGTGGACCTATAAATTCTGAGCAGTAATTCCACTTTTAAGCCAGAGGAGTGTTTGCTAAGACATTTAGAGTCTAGAGACGATAACTTCCGAATAAAACATGCTGGCTCCGCACCCTCCTGCTCAGTGCTGCCGTGGCCCTCGAGCGGGGCCACCGGGGGCAGGGAGATGAACACCCCTCGCTGGAATGCACACGGGCCCATCTTAGCATGAATAAACAAGAGGTGTGCAGAGCTTGAGGAAGTTGGTGCTAAGTATTTAAAACTGCTTCCAAAATGAGAGAAATCGACTTTACTTGAAGAAAAAAAGCAAACAAAAACTACATACATATATAGTGCCACATCTATACAGTGGAATATTATTCAGCTTGAAACAAAAGGAAGTTCGGACATATGCTGCAGCACAGATGAGCCTCAAGGACATTACGCTAAGTGGAAGAAGCCAGTCACAAAAGGGCAAATACTATGATGCCACCCATGAGGAATTAGTGCCTAATAGGTTTAGAGATTGTTTTGCAAGATGAGAAAGTTCTAGAGATTTGTTACACATGGGAATACACTCAACACTACTGAACTGTACACTTAAAAGTGGTAAATTTAATGTTGTGTGTTCCCTTCCCCTCCCCCGCGCTCTCCTGGACAGGAAAAAAGGCCACCACAGAAATCCAGACCCTTAGCTGCAGCTTGGCCGGCCTAGCAGCACTGGACAAAGTCCCCATAAATCCTACAGCTGAGCCAGCTCACACCCAGCCATCCCCAGACACCCCGGCTTCCTCTGCCGTCCAGCCTGGCCAGGCCCACACCTGCCGCCTTCCTCCCATGTCCATCTCCAGCACCACTGTCCTCCCAGTAACTGGCACAGACACTTCGCATTTCGCCTCCAACTCCTCCAGGACCCCAGGAACCTCCTCCACCGGTTAACTCCACCCTGGACTGCCCTAGTCTCTCCACGGCATCATCTCTTCCCTGCCCCATGCGGTGCCCTCCCCAGCTCCCGGCACTGCTTCTGGGACCCACACTGCCCCCAAACCTCTTACCCACCCGACGCACAGGTTAGCGCCTCTGAAGCCCAACCATGCTCATGTCACCCCTCTGCTCTAAGAGCCTCCAAAGGCTCTGCACTGCCAGCTGAATCAGCCTGTATTCGGAGCCTGGCGGGCGAGGCCCTCCAGAACTTAGCCCTAATCCCTCTTTTCCAACCACTCTTCGTCCCTCCCCTTCAAGGATCCCTCCCTCCAGCCACACCGGGGCTCCTCTCCTGGCTTTTGTCCACCAACCACCCATTTCCTATTCCGACTTGTCCACGGTTTCACACACGTCCCTGACTGCTGGATTTCCAAATCCTTCTCCGTGACACTTCCCCTAACCTCTTAACACAACAGTAACCTCTCCTAAAGGTATTTCAACAATTACCCCCCTGGCTGAATTTCCAAACCTTATCCATGAAACTTCCCCTTATCTCTTCAGACAACATTAACTCTTCCCCTAAAGTATTTCAACAATTACTAGTGCCTCCAAGGTGCTAGGAGCCTTAGTGCAATCCTCCTGGCGCCATGGAAGACCAGAGTGCATCGAGGGGCCTGTGCAGTCTTCTCTCTCCATCCCAAGCAGAGAGCTGCTCTGGGGAAAAGATCCCATCGTCTTGATTCTTCAAAGCCCACAAAAGCTGAGTATTTCCCGGTCCACAATAGGATGGACAGAAAGGCTGGCTTAGCACTCCTCTCCAGAAGCATCTATATATATAAAAGCCTAAGCGACCGGACCGACTGGTGGCTATGACATGCACCGAACACCAGGGGGCAGATGCTCAACACAGGAGCTGCCCCCTGGTGGTCAGTGCGCTCCCACAGCCAACCTCCCCCGGCTGGCCAACCTCCCACCCTCTCCCCCTACCTGCTCCCAGGCCAGCCAACCTCCCATGGTCCCTCCTCATGGCCCCTTTCCCAGGGGGCGCTGAGAGCCCCATCTCTCCCCCCAGCCGGCAGGCCCCAATCGTCCTGCCTGCCACAATGGCGGCGCAGCAGCAAGGGAAGGAGGAGGGTGGGGGGAGGCAGGGAACCACATGGTGGCGAGGCGCCGACAATGGCGGCAACGGTGTCCAGTGTCTGTTCCTTCCGTGCCCAGCCCGGCGACCGTCGCCTCCTCTCCGGCCCAGCCCTGATCAGCCTGGCCCTGATCGGCCCTGATTGCCAGTCAGGTCTAGGGACCCTATCTGTGCACAAATTTTCTAATCTTCTATAATATAAGAGGGATTTACAACTCCTACAGTAAAATAAATAAATAAAAAGGCCAGCAGGCATCTAAGATGGTACAACCAATCTAGAAACAGTCCTGGCAGTTCCTATAAAAATAAACATACACCTGCCCCATGGCTGTACCTAAGTATCCTGCCCAGAGAGAAAACAATCCTCAAAAAGACTCATCAAAAATCCTCACAGCCGCTCTATCGACAATAGCCAACAACTAGAAAGAGCCCCAATGCCCAACAACAAGCGAAACACGGGGCATACCCATCCAACGGAATACTATTCAGCAATAAAAACAAACAAATTCGTGACTCACACAACATTTTGCTGAGCAAAAAAAGCCAAATAGAAATGAGCACAACTGTACAATTTCACTGACAGGACATTCAAGAGCAGGCAAAATAAATTAAGCCAAGAGATAGATCAGGGCGGCCTGGAAATGGGGAAGATGGAACACCAAGGGAATGTCTTGTTAAAACTGTTGAACTGTTCACTTTTAAAAGGTGTATTTGGTTGTATATAAATTATACTTCCATAAAGTTGACTAAAGAATAAAAAGAAAACCAATTCAGAGCTTGAGGTCCAAAGATACAATAATAATAAAGGGGGTTGCAGACTTGGCTAAACCTCCTAAAGTTAAAGGACAAGAAACACAATTATTCACGATGATGCAGAATACACCAGCTTCTAAGAGACACAACAGTGATTGCTGGCCCTGAGGTCTGAGAGACACAAGTGCCCCCTCCCACAGGAGTTCTCAATATTGGGTCCCCAAGAATGCTATGCAAAAAGGCAACTGGGAGAATCAAAGGCCCAGCCACTTCTTTCATCAGCTTCTCCTCTTCATTGCACCTACCAGGGCATCACACACGCACGCACGCGCACACACACACACACACACACACACACACTGCTATCACTCCTGCTGTAATTGCCCCTCAGGGTCACTCACCTCCTCATGGGTCCACTTGACCTTGCACTTGCTGTCCCTCTGCTCTGGCACGTCTGAGTCTGTGTCCTGGTAGTGTAGCTCATCCAGCTCCTCACTGCAGGGAGAGCAAGCTAAAGGTCAAGGACATATGTCTCCACATCCTGGTACAATATGATGGATGGACAGCGCATGGGCAGGGGCCAGTGACTTCTAGGGAAAGGGAAAGTTTTGTGGGAAGCAGGTTTTTACTCTTTTTGCTTTCAAAAACATAGGTACTTCCATCCTCCTTTTTAAAATTTTTTTTAACAAAATGGGGTTATGAGCTATTTTCATTTTCTTCTTTTATTTGTTTTCAGGTACGCCCTAAGGATTGGAAAAGCTACAAGGAAAAAGAAGTTGCGATTTCACCTCCGGTCCAGTTTAAGAACCCATTGTGGCCCTCGAGTCAAAAAGTTTGCCCATCCCTGCCCTAGCCGGTTTGGCTCAGTGGATAGAGTGTTGGCCTGAGGACTGAAAGTTCTCCAATTCAATTCTGGTCAGGGCACATGCCAGGGTTGTGGGCTCGATCCCCAGTAGGGGGCGTGCAGGAGGCAGCTGATCAATGATTCTCTATCATTGATGTTTCTCTCTCCCTCTCCCTTCCTCTCTGAAATCAATAAAAACGTATTTTTTATAAAAATGATTAAAGCTGATGGTGTGAGTCAATATGACACAGCAAAATTTTAAGAAATATTGGTTATTTGATAAAAAACATTTAAAATACATTTAGTAAATATGTCCATTTTGCACATCCCTTCCCAATCCTTGCCTAGACACAAAAGCATAGTTTATGTAGAGAAAAATCTAAGTATAAAAAGCTTTGAATTCTGATGTTTTGCTTTTCTAACTGGCAATTTTCCAAGTTGCTCCAAACTTTCATATTTGATCAGGTTTAATTAAATCAGGTTAGGAAAATTGAGATCATGCTTTCCACCTCCGGGATGTCAGGTGCGCCCAACTCCATGTGGTGGGACCTGCATCAGATCCCCTTCGTGGAGCACATTCCGCATGCAAAGAGCCTCCTCAACTCCAAACAAGGCAAGCGCAGACCGTGTGTGAAAGGGACTTCCTTTCGTGTCCATCTTCCTTCTGCCTCCTCCAGAACTCAGTCTTTCCTAAAGTCAACCTCTTCCTGTGCTCCTAGGACACCTTGGAAATTCTATTTCAGAATGCAGGCCCAGCAAGGGCTCCCTCCCCCATGTCCCCACCCCCACCCTGGGAACAGCCTGCACCTTTCCCTTCCCCCTCTTCTTCCCTGACAGTAACTCTAAGGGACCCCCAGGAGACTTGTAATCAGGGGGCCATGGACAGCAGCAGCTCATCCCAAGCTAATCCCTGAATCCGTCTCCAAGGCCCCCTTTCTCACTTCTCAGTGAGTCAAAGCAGCCCCACCTAGGATCTCCCCAGTTGCTTCTTCACTCTCAAAATCATTAAAAAAGAAAAAAAGAAAAAAAAGAATGTAGTCCCTTAGGCTTCCTGTCTCCTTGCCCTCATGGACAGAGGTCAGCCCCACCTCCACACCTGCGGGGTCGTAGGGGGTTGGCACCAAAAGGCCCTAAATGTTTATTTACTCAAGAGAATGACCAGAGTCAGGAATGAATGCACATACAATGCTGCCGACTAGTAGATAAGAAATGCCAATTAATGTGAATTTTTTGGAAGGAGGAAAAGGGCAGACGGTCTAAACCCAACAATATTAGTCACAGGAGGACCGGGAATTCAGCCATGCCCCATCATTCCTGACCCAATTCATGAGGTCCTCCACCACCTCAAAGTAGAGGACAAAAATTCTGTAAGCTACTCATAATGACAAAATGAAGCTGGCTTTATCATCAGCTGCCCCAGAGCCTGTTTCTGACAGAAACCACCTTTAGTTCTCCAACACCCCGCTTCTAAAAGAAGTTCAGCAAATGTTCCTTCCAAGATGAAAAGCGTCTGTATGAACACTGTAATCTTTTACTTGATGGTGACAGCAACTCAGCTGGGAGAATTCTGTGAGATGATAAATTTCAATCACCGACATGGCGCTGACCACCCCCTTCACATGCATTCTCACTGTCCCCATTTAATAGATGTGGAAACTGAGGCTCCCAGGGGTTATGCTACTTGCCAAGTCCAGAGCCAGGTGCGAAACCTACACCCTCAAGTGCTCTCCTCAGCTTAAGAAGCAGAGGCCACGTCAGTGGTGGCAGCCACATGTAGGTCCCACACACCCTTTCTATGCCCTTTCAGGTGCTGGGCTCCGCTCCAGGTGGAGTGAGTCAGAAGTGAGTAGGAAGTGGGGCGCTGCAGAGGGGAAAGTTCCAGTGAGGGGCCAAGAATGGAGATGATGACTGTGGGGTGCCTGGGTGCAGAAACCATCCCTCACACGGCACCCCTCCCCCGAGTCCCCCGGAGAGAAGCAGCAGAGGACCTGGGGTTGTTGTGATTCCCAGAAGTCACACTTCCTGAACCCAAAGATCAGGAGGGGCCTGACAAGGGCCTGACCAGAAACCTCCCGAGCACTGGAGCTGACCTGGGGACTCGTGGCCTGAAAAAGAGAGACCCTGTGCCAGGCCCCCGCCCACTGCCCAGGGATCGATCGGGTGCTTCTCCGCCGAGAACTCTGGGGGAGCCGACAGCCAGCGCTTTCCAAGTCTACAGCCTCTGCCGGGGAAGGCAGACACCACCCAGAGGAGGGTGCGAGGTTCCGGGGCGCCGTACTGCAGGCAGGGAACTGGGGAGGACCCCTTGGTCCACCCGGACAACCAGCCCGGCATGAAGCCCAGAGCTCAGACCCCAGGCGCACAGGTGCAAGAAAGGGACCCCGCGCCCAGAGCCCGCGTTTCGGGCTCAACCCTGCCACTTATTCTCTAGGGGAAGAAGTAAAATGCAGACCGCAGTTCCGGCCCTGGCCCCAGGGGCTCCTGGAACAGAAGTCTCGACACACATGTAGGTCCTCCCGTCACCTTCCACCCCAGCTGCCCCAAAGGCGGATCTTCGGAACGCAACCCAGCTGGGATCCGCAACCCAGGTGGTGGGAGAGCCAAGAGGCCTTCCCCACCCCTCCACCCCGGCACCCTTCTCAGGCCAGGGAGAGGGCTGAGGGTGCTCTACGCTTCCCGCAATTGGGGGTGGGGGGTGGGGAGGGGGAATGCCACCGGCAAATCTGAGCGCCAACAGGCTCGAACCGCAAGTGTCCTCCCCGCTTCGGCCTCCCGCGCGCGCTCTGCGACTTGGAAAACCACTCCCTCTCCGGGGGTCTCCAGCCGCCCCAGAAGGGCCCTTCCAGCGGACACCGCTGTCCCACCCCCACCTCGCAATTAGGCGGGAGACGA
>NW_006290680.1:3576268-3587925 GCF_000327345.1 Myotis davidii | reverse complement strand
GGACCAGGGCTGCGCCTTCCCACCTGCTTCCCCTTCACCTCCAACTCAGCGGCTCTGGCAGCCCGAGGGAGCCCCCTAAAATGTAAACCTGATCCAGCTTCTCCAGAACTTACAACTCTGCCCTCTCCCCCTCTGGGTAAAATACTCCATAATCAGGTTCAGTCTTCTGCCCGATCACCACCCCCACCCAAAAGAAACTTGTCCGCCTTTGCGGGGGGCTAGGAACGCTTCCGGCCCCTCCCACCTAGTGGATCTTGGGGTCCACTGCCCTTAATCCGCTTGTTGACTTGAGCGTTTCCCCTTGAACCGTGGCGGTGGTGGTGGTGATGAGGGGTGTGGGGGTGGGAAGGGGCCATATTCTAAACCTGACAAGCTCAGGAGGCCTGCAGGGCGGCCTGACAAACTCGAAACGGAAAGTAACCGCATAGGATGGTCTGAAGTGGAAACTTTCCAACTACAAAAGTTCATGGGAGTAGTCATGTCCTAGGGCAGTGTTTCTCCCTAACAAAGGTCAGTCTGCAACTGAACTGGGCCTGCCGGTTGTCTTCTTGCATCTACAATAACATACCTTCACAATGTCAAGTTAATTTCCTTTTTTCCCCCTGAGCTTCCCCCCACAGTGCACAACCACCCACTAAAGCAGAGACCCGGATCCCCTCATTGTTATTTTATCATATGAATTGTTGACTGTTGACTATCCTATACCCATGAATGTGAAAGTGTCTATTCCTTTTCCTTTTTATCCAATCAGTCCCAGAGATTTCCCTGCTTTGCTCTCTCCCGCCTCCTTAATCTATCACCAGTGAATTCTATCTAACTCCTGTATATCTTCCCCTTTGATAATGATGCATAAATAAGTGGTAAAACGGCCCTGGCCGGGTGGCTCAGTTGGTTGGAGCATCATCCTGTGCAAAGGTTTCACATTTGATTCCCATGTTTTTCTCTCCCTCTTTCTCTAAAATCAGTAAATAATGTGTCTTCGGGTGAGAAATAAATAAATGGCAAAACTGGAGAATCACAGTTTTGAGCATTTTCTCAATCCTTTGAGATTTTGCTTCCTGCAATTGTTAGTTTGGTTCAAATAAAATCATAAAAATTCTCTACAGGTTTGAATGTTTCTTACATTGACAAAACTCTGGGCATGCTGAGGTCCAAGTGGTCCCTAAATTCGGAGCAGCATCTCCAAGGCCCAGAATTCAACTGTTGAGTCCAATTCTGTTTACCATGTGCTTAAATTCCTAGAGGCTTAGCAAGGATTTCCATTTTAAGTTGTCATTTCGATACTGTCCACACCCAGCTCCCTGGGAGGCATGCTGAAAGGAGAGTAAATTAGCAGGAGCTTGGGAAGACCCAGCGGAAGCTCCGGTCCCTGCTTATGCCTCAGACTCCTCTTCCAGAAACTGCGGACACTGGGGACAGTCCCGCCAGCATCAGGTTTATTTCCTACGGCAGAAGAAACAGACATCTTCTTTTATGCCCCGCTGGGAATAGAACCCACCACCTTCTGGTGTACTGGACGATAGACTGGGCCACACAGGCCAGGGGGAAACACTGACATCCTTTGTGCTAGACGCTTCCACACCCATTAATTCGGGGCTCGGGAACCCACTTCCCCGTAAAGTAATTCATACGGACTTCCCCTCTTCATCACGAGGGAGTAGTATTATGAGTGCAGGCTCTGAAGCGGACTTCCTGAGGTCTGAGTCCCCGCTCCTTCACTCAGCTGTGTGGTCTCAGGCAAATTACTTGACTCCTCTGTGCCTGTTTTCTCATTTGTAAAGGGATTCATCAAAAAACTTAGATAGCTTTTACTGTATTATACGCCTACCGCTGCTCTGTATGCTTTACACATTTTAATTCATGTAATTCTCATAGCAACCTTAGGAGGTTGAATTAGAATTATCTTCTTTTGGCAGATGGGGAAACGGAGACGCAGGCCTCCCCCAGGTCAGACGGCTGGTAGCTGGGCTGCCTGGTTCTAGTGTCTGTGCTCCTAACCACCGCACTGGCACCTACTTTGAGGGTCGAATAGCATTACATAAACATGTGTAAACGCAGTCCCTGGTACATAGTGCTGTATTACTTTTAATTATGTTTGTGACTCTCCAGCTTATTCTTAGGGCAATCCCGCCGCTCTCATGCTGTCCTTGGAGGTCCAGGAAGCTGCTCTGCACGCAGCACACGCCCAGGTGCATCTTCGGTCTCTCTCCGCCTCTCGGACCCGGGACCGTGACGCGGCCTGCCCCAGAGCGAGACCCAGGCGCGTCCGACTGCGGGTCCCACGCCCCCGCTGACAAAGCGACCCTCAGCCGCGCGCGCTCGGACCCTGGCGCCGCGCGAGGCATCGCGGGAGTCTCGCCGCCTGACGTCACCAGGGGGCGCCTGCGCTCGGTTCCGCTGGGAGCCTCCGGGTTCCGGCCATCTCCCCGAGCTCTGCAGCTTCCCGGGCGATCCCGCCTGCCCCGCACTCGCGGGGCCACCGTGGCTGGGCAGCCTCCCCTGCGCCTGCCGTTGGAGGTCGGGCGGAGGCAGAGGCCCGGGGCTGAGAGGGAGCGGGCGGGTGCACCGCCGGCCTCCGACCTTGTGGCGTCGCGGGACTTCGCGGTCAGCCGTCGTCCCTAGCCTGGCCCAGAGCCCAGTGGACCCCATGCTGCCCGGAGCCGAGCCGTGTGGACCCCGTGCTGCCCGGAGCCGAGCCGTCCCCGACGACTCCCGCGAGTCAGCTCCTGGGCGGGCTCCTACCCCCGCAGGTGTCCTTCGCGCTATTTGTCACCTTTCGCACTTCCTAGGGAGTTCATTTCCTTCCTGGATTAGGTTGTGGGCTGCAGGCAGCCTTGGATGAAACCTGAGTAGGCTTCCTGTTAAAGTTTGGTGTAAGCAAGAATTTTCTTACAAGTGTGTATTTATTATTGTCTCTTAAAGGCAGCGGAAGAAGTTGATAACATGGGCTGGAGAAAGGGGGACGGGGATGAAATTCTTTCTCTTCATCCGTTAGTCCGTTTTCAGGTATGACCTAAATTTTTTTTCTAATTTTTTAAAATTAAATTTCATTAAGGCATGCATACAGCCTTAGAACCTTTTACAGAACAGTTTAAAACTTACAATATTTGGTTTTGTAAGTAAGAAGTAACTTAGAGCCATAGTAAGTCTATGAATCACAAGATACCACACATGTTCCTCCTTGCTCATGGGGAGAGGAGAGGTTTTGTCACCGACACATATCCTTTCTTGTGTTTCCTCCTCGTTTTGACACTAATGTTTCTCTGATCAGAGAGGTATTAGAGTTCAACAAGTAAAATCTCCAGTAGTTATTGTTATGCTGTTATCTGCTAGGACTGGTGCTAACACTTTTTGTTTGTGGTGGGGTTTTGGTGGGGTTTTTTTGTGTGGTCTTTTTAAAGAATAAAATTGAAACACTTGTTCAAGTCAGTTAACTTTTTTATCTAAAAGTTCACACACATGCCCTAGCTGGTTTGGCTCAGTGGATACAGCATGGGCCTGCGGACTGAAGGGTCCCGCTTCAGTTCCGGTCAAAGGCACATGCTGGGGTTGCAGGCTCCATCCCCAGTAGGGAGCATGCAGGAGGCAGCTGATCAATGATTTTCATTGCTGTTTCTATCCCCCTCTCCCTCTCCTTTCCTCTGTCTGAAATCAACAAAAACATTATTTTTAAACGTAAAGTATACTAAGGTGAAGTATTATATCTGAAATTTAATTTCAAGTGTTCAGTAACAAAAACTAACATGCATAAAGCATACATAGTGGTATGTTAATTTCTAAAAATAGGTGGTGTGTCCTGGCGTTTTTTGTACTATTCTTTCCACTTTTCTGGGTGTTTCAATTTTTTCATAAGAAGTTGGGGGAAAACTCTGTGCCACAAGTCGCCCATAGATGAAAGGAAAACGCCAGCTGCCCCATGGCTGGACAGGCCTTGGTCCTCAAAGCATCTCCAGTTAGGAGAGGTGGGTGGGAGAAGCTCCGGGTTAGTAGGCAGGCTGTCAATGCTAATTTGCTCCCAGGCCTCTGTCCCCTCTGGAAAGTGAAGTTTTGGATTAGATTCAAATAGATCCAAAACGTTCCTTGGTACATGTTTAGTTATCTATTGCTGCATAACAAATTACTCCAAATTAATAGCTTAAAACTGCCATTTTATGTCTATGGATTCTGTGGGTCAGGAATTCACAAAGGTCACAGCAAAGACAGCTTGTCTCCACTCCATGATGTCTGGGGCTTCAGGACAACTCCAAGACTACGGAGACTTGATGCTGGGGCCGGAGGCATTGGGAGGCCCACCTAGGTAGTCTATCCCAAGTGGCCTATTTCTTGCATGGAGGCCTGTGGCTCTAAAGAACCAGGCAGAAGCTGTACAGCCTTAGAAGACGATGTGTGTCACTTCCACCGGAGTGCCAGATTAAGAGGGAGGAAACAAAACCGCACCTCTTGATGGCAAAAGTGTCAAACCCACACTGTAAGAGCATACGGGTTGGGAGGTGATCATTGAGTACATTTTTTTTAATGTGTGGTAAATACTACCTTTCCACAACACTCCCCTGCTGTTGTAGAGCGGCTTGTCTCAGCGGCTCCCAGATTGTGCCCTCTGAGCCAAGGGGCCCCCCTTCCCCAGCACTTTGTTCCTATTTGGCTACACTGACAGACCTGCACTAGGGCTGGAGGGTGAGAATGGAAGTCTATGAACAGGGCTTGAACATGACTGAATTACTTGAAATTCTGGATGTGGCTTGAACCTTTCTTCCCAAGGTTTTTAGATTTCCAAAAATGTTAATTCCCGGACAGACTATTCTCATAGCTTCAATTATCAACTCCATGTGAACTCAGATCTTGAGACTCTATTTTTTCTAAGCCCCAGTTAGGAATTTCCAGCTATTTACTGGCTATATTAATTCATATTATCATCATAATTGGAATCTTATGTTCAAAACAGTTCACCCTTCAGAACCCCCATCTTCCAATACTTCCACCAAGCCGTAAGGATCAAAATCTTGCCCATCTGGCCCAGCCAATGTGTCTCAGTGGTTGAGTATCGACCCATGCACCACCAAGGTTGCTGGTTTAATTCTCAGGGTGCGTGCCCAGGTTGCTGACTCAATCCCCAGTGCATACAGGAGGCAGCCGATCAATGTTTCTCTCCCTCTCCCTTTCTTTCTCCCCCCCCCCAAAAAAAGAAAAGAAAGATAAGAAAATCAATAAAAACATTTTTTTAAAAAAGAGCCAGCCAGCATGGCTCAGAATGTCCACCTATGAACCAGGGGGTCACGGTTTGATTCCCAGTCAGGGCACATGCCCGGGTTGCAGGCTCTATCTTCAGTAGAGGGAGTGCAGGAGGCAGCTAATCAATGAATGATTCTCTCAGCATTGATGTTTCTCACCCTCTCTGAAATCAATAATATTTTTAAATAAAGATAAATCCAGGACTGGAGTTGAAAGAAAAGACTTCAATGCAAGACTCAATGCAAGACTATTTCATAAACTATAAAAGTACAGATTTAATCATTTGATTTTAAAAATGGAACATATCTTACATAAGGGTTTTCTAAGTTAGAAATGTTATACCTATCTGGCACTACAGAAGATACACAACTCTTCCACAGTTCATAGAAGAGTAGATGGACAATTTTGATAAAGGATTGAGGAACAATTGAAAAACCGTTTACAAATAAGGAGGCAGAAAATGTTTCAAGAGGCTTGGTCCTCAGAAATGGTCCTGGAATGCAGTTTCATTTGTATCAATGTCATGTTCCTGGATGAGGGAATAAGACATATATTTTAGTATTTCAGGCCAAAGACTGAAATGTGATCTTTAGTGTTTTGGACTTTGATTAAAGATTCTGAAACATCTTAATTGGGACACATACCAGTAGGTTATCTCTGGCTTTAAACCCAAGAGTCAAGTTGTCACTACCAGGACAGGGCTTTTGACCACTGCCCATCACCCACCATGATAAGTAGGGAGCAAATACCATTGAAGGTGCTGATGCTAAGAGCACCATCAGAGTTGGCCTTGGGGCCTGTCCCTGCCTTGCCACCAGGGTAAGTACTGTTGGGAATCTACCTGAGCTCCCATCCCACGTTTCAGTGCTGAGCAGCTATATCAACAACTCACCTCTGGATGTCATTTATTTCAGAGCATTGTAAATGCCCACATATTCCATCTGCCCCACTACACAGGTCAGAGACGGCAAGGACTGCACTCATCCTGCTCTCTGCCAGCCCAACATCCAGCACTGTGCCTGGCACATACGAGGTGTGCAGTATGAGTGCCCAGCAGTGCCAGCCACTGCCACTGAAGCCTCAGACCCTGACGAGTCTTTCCACTCAGCATCTAAGTTCCTAACTATATATATGGAGAAAAACAAACTATACTGCTTTATAACCCTCCTGGACCCCATTTACTGGATCATGAATGTCTCCCTAAGTCCTAAAACTCTTCAAACATTTTAAATGTTATGGATCACCCTAGGAACAACCTACTAATAATGATTTTCATTCTTGCCCACTGATTATTTTATTCTATTAAAACAGTGCTGTGCCCTGGCCAGTGTGGTTGAGCATCGTTCCGTGCACCGAGAAGTTGCTGGTTCAATTCCAGTCAGGGCATATGTCTAGGTTTCGGGCTCCAAAACTGGCAGGGGGTGAGCAGGAGGCAGCCAATGTTCTGCTCTCACATCGATGTTTCTCTCCCTCTCCCTTCCTCTCTTTCTCTCAAAATCAATCAATATATATATATATATATGTGTGTATTTAAATATATTTTTTGGTTTTTTACAGAGAGGAAGAGAGGGATAGAGTTAGAAACATCGATGAGAGAGAAACATCAATCAGCTGCCTCCCGCACACCCCTCACTGGGGATGTGCCCGCAACCAAGGTACATGCCCTTGCCTCGAATTGAACCAGGGACCTTTCAGTCCACAGGTCGATGCTCTATCCACTGAGCCAAACCGGTCAGGGCAATAAAAATAAATTTTTTTTAAATTAAGTGCTGCTGCGCTGAGAATCCAGGTGTAAATCTATATATATTCAAGATTATTAAGACAAATTCTGAGGATCAGAATTGCTGGGTCAAAAGTATATACATTTTTAGGGCTTTTGAATGATATTATAAAAAATACCTCAAGAAAGGTGGGACCAATTTATTCTTCCAGCAATAGTGTCTGAATGCCCACTTAACAACAGTGGTTGGCATTTAATGTTAGAAATCCTGTCAAGGTATAAAAATGAAGGCCAGCTATAATTTCAAAGTCTTGGTCCTTAGTCCAGAGACAGATGGTTTCTACCATAAAGTGCTGACCTCCCGTCCTGCTCTAGCCTTTGCTCAGTTCTCTCTAGCCACACTGGCACCACCATTGTTCCTCACACCTGCCAGGCAAAGCCCAGCCATAGGGAGTTTGCGGAGGTCTTCCCTCTGCCTGGGACTCTCATCCCCCGCTATCTGCATGGCTAAATCCTTCAACACTTTCACGTCTTTGCTCCAGTATCAGCGTTGTGGTAAGACCTACCCCAGCCACCCTATCTAATACTGCCACGTTCAGCCCACTGATCCCCTTACGCTGCTCTGCTTTTTAATAGCATAGCACTTATCCAGCATAATATGTGATGTACTGGGATTATGTTCACTTAGTAGCTACTTAATACTTGCAGAATGAATGAATGGCATAAAACTCAGTTTATGGATGATACTGACACTCGAAGGACTCCCACATTAGTGGGCCTTCTAGACTCATACCTGGTTCAATTTCTTGAACTCCACCACTTGGAAGAAGATGTGCTCAAGGATATGTTTGGCATCTTGTTGGTCCTTTGGTAGTTTATTGGTTACTCCAAGAATGTCACCACATTTCCTGACATAGAATTCCAGGTCTTCTTCAGTACCTAAGCACAGTTGGGGCAGTTACATTAACCCTCACCTTCTGCCCCTCCCCAAGTACAAACTTATTGTGATTTAGATTCCCCTGTCAGGTTCCTACATCTCTCAAGATCACTCACCACCTGTAATGTGACCACAGGGCACACTGTAAAGGTCTCTGATACGCTGCTTTTATAAATTAGGACAAAAGTATGACACTCCTAACTAGAATAAAGCTGGACTGGCTCTGGCCCTCCTATCCCCAGCTCCAGCATTCCGACATTACATCGATTGAATGTGGCACAATTACAGCAACCAGTAGGAAATCAAATTACCATTCTCTGAATGAGCAAGGACCATTATGAGAAGGGCACATAGGTATTTTAAATAGCATTTATTATAGCAATATTATTGAAAAGGAATTAAGTGGAAATTAAAGAGGAAAAAAAATCACACATAATTCCATCATCAGCATATGTCTGTGAAATCATCCCAGCAGCCTCATATTCAAGATGGAAAGCCGTTACTGCCCTCCTTAGACTGTAATTTCTTTTTTTCCCCTGAGACTTCTTTTTTTAAACGTTATGATTGAAATCTAATTTTTTAAATTAAAGTATTCAAACCATACAGCTCTGTACTACCTCTATCCCCACCAATACTACCTAGGGTAATTACTGCCACATTATGCCTATATATTTACATATGTGTAAAAATGGGATCAAACTATAATAGCTCTGTAAGTTGTCTTCATCACTTAAACATGTAATATGGAATTCCATGTCAAAGCTTACATCTTTCTTTTAACAGATGTATAATATTCTATTTTTTTTTTCATATTTTTTTAACCAATCCCCCTACTGATGGCCCAATAGACTGTTGCCAATTTTTTGAATGCTACAATTAATATCTCTATAGCTATAGCTTTTTCGTTTTGCGATTCTACAAGGGTTTCTGTAGAATAAATTGCTAGAATTGGAAATACTGGGTCACATCATTATTACTGGTCTATTATTACTACTGGACTAACCACTATGTCTTGCTAATTTTTGATTGCCCAGCACCTACCCACAGTGCCTGGTGCAGAGCAGAGATGCAGAACAATTTTCATTTTTGCATACTCCTTTCTTGTCTCTAGGGACATACAGTTGTTGTTCATATCGTTGGGATTCTATTGGACATGTGGTTTTCTATTTTGCTTTCTTAATTTAGGACTCTCACTTAAATTCTATCAGTGTCACTCCCTGGCCTTTATAAACTTCTTTTATGATAACTGCATATTGTCCCATCGATTGAATGTGGCACAATTTACTACCATTCCCCTGCTAGTGAACACTACAGTCATTCCCAACTGTATTTTATTTTTTAAGTATGTAATGTAGTAGTCATCTGTATACCTTCATTTATCTCCTGAGAGTCCCAGGAGTGGGGTCTCTGCCTCCAAATGGTTAAGTTGATGCCTCTCGGCATATGTGTGCAAGCCCATTTCTGTCCTGGAGGCTGTGCACGTCAGGGGGAGCACTGGACTGAGAGTCAGGAGTACCACTCACCGTGCAGCTGTGTGGACTGGGGTCTCATTTCCTCACCCACATGTAAGGTGGGCATGCTCGATTCTCTCTAGGATCCCTTGGAAGTATCCAATTTGAAGTCTCTCTAATTCTTCGGCACTGACTGCATTTTCCTATTTAACTGCTCCTGTGACTAGTATCCTAGATTTGCTATGTGGCAGCCAGGCTCAGAATTCACTCTATGGTCACTAGATAGGTCAAAACTAAGTTCCTACAGGGAATACAGTTGAGACTTTGGCTTCTGCTCAGCACCATGTTCTAATTCACTGAGCTAACTGGCCTGGAAAGAAATTTACATGAAATAAACAAAACGGTAACTTTACTCTCCTGTTCATATTTTGTTCTCCCTAAATAAATGTGAAGTGTTCTCTCAAAACATCTCTCAGAAGTTCACAATTAAATAAAACTCACAAAAGAAGACAAACTAAACTTACACTTATTGGTAATCTGAGCAAGCCGCGCCTTCTCCGAGGAGAATGTCTCATCCAGGTCAAAGAGCTCCAGTGGAGGAGGTGGCAATTCCCTGAAACTGGGAGGGAAAACCTGAAAGAAATAGGTTCTGTCTTGAAAGAGCGTATCCAAAGCCAACCTGGCAGTGATGAGGCATAAGGGAAACGAGAGGCCAACTCGGCCTTCCCTGGGATGGACCACCCATCACCCCTTCCTGCCCTCCCCCATCAGGCCAGATCAAGCAAGACTGCCCACTGTGAACAGCCAAGCAGAGCCAGCTCTACATCACTGAACTGACCAAGCTGACGTACCAGCACCCACTGACTCCTGTAAGGACACAAAGCTTAAGGCTTATTAGGCTTATATGTGGTGAACATTTGACTATACAACTTGTTTCTCATTTAATCATGAACTCTTCAGGGACAGAAACTGGGGAAGCAGATGTAAATTAGTGTAGGAAGTGCTGAACTTGGAGCCAAATGTTGTAGGTATGAACCAGTGGTGTGCTGATAAATGTTTACCAGCTCTCAAAACAAAAGGCCTGAGCTACAGCATTTGTGATTGTCTGTGATGTAAATACTTCCACGTGGCCATTGCAAGCTACCAAGATGAAGCCAAATGGCTCAGAATATTTCAGAATATAGTGGGACAAATCAATTTTTGAGAACAAGCTGAGTAAATGCTGGACTGGAATGTTGGAAAATCACCTTTAGGCACATGACTATGCCCTGGGCTGTCAGAACTGTGCTATGAATCTGAGCGCCTATTGCCTAGAAAGCTGCAGCACAACACTTCTCCTCCTTTTTACCTCAAAATCCTCACATATGCCCTCGAACCCCACAAGATGGAAAATGTTTAGCAGCAAACAACGTCTATGCCCTTGATTTCTCCGATGGGAACTATACCTAATAAAAGTCTCTGCAGAATGCTAGCAGGTTCGGTTACTGTGCCTGGTTAGGTCAGAGAAATGATCCTCCATGAGGAGCGGCACAAATAGCATATGGAGGGTCCACAGGAGGGCCCAGCTGCCAAGGGAAGGGCAGACAGTGGGGTTCTGTAGTGGGATCCCCCAAGCACACCCACTTACCGCTGGCTGAAGGGCAGGCAGCGGCGTCTCAAACTGAGGCTGGATGAGCTGGAGAGGTTCATGTTTCACGTTGAGCTGTTCATAAGCCCTGTGTTAACAAGAAAGAAAGGCAGGATCAAGATGAGAGACAGTGTGCGGAGAACATCTATGATCGTATGGTGCTCTTCTCCATCAGATGGGCGGTTCAGGACTTCTACATCTTACACGTGATGTAATAATCCTTTCGTGACTCTCCTCTACAGCATCATCCAGTACGACTTCATTGAGAAGTGAAAGGGAAAGTTTTCTATCAGGCTTCTCCTAGTAGGCTTTTCATTGTTACCCAATGAACACTGATTCTTTTAACTCACTGTTTCCTTGTTTGTTTTTTGTTTGTATTTTTAATAAGGCACCTGCTTTTTTTTTCTTGATTTCACAGAGGAAGGGAGAGAGAGAGAGATAGAAACATCAATGATGAGTCATTAATCAGCTGCCTCCTGCACACCCCACACTGGGGATCGAGCCCGCAACCCGGACATGTGCCCTGAGCGGGAATCAAATCATGACCTCCTGGTTCACAGGTCAACACTCAACCACTGAGCCATGCTGGCCAGGCCTTATTTGTTTTGACCATCAGCAAACAGTACTCAAATCTGAAGTCTGCATCTAGTAATTGAACAGATCTGTATGACATCCACATCTGTGTGCTCATTT
>NW_006290680.1:3570080-3576168 GCF_000327345.1 Myotis davidii | reverse complement strand
GTCTGGTCCCCCAGTATTCCCAAATTATCTTGTGTCTTTTCTTTTTCATTTGTTGTGCGGCTCCTCTTCCAGACCCGAACCCTGAACCATGCAGGACGTGGAGGGAAACGCTTACGACAATTCACTCAACAAATACTTACTGAATGTGCAGGCAGTTTTAGTCACCAGGAGTATAGCAACAGTGAAAATAGATATGCAGAGCCCTGGCCTGCTCACTTGGTTGAGTGTCGTCCCATGCACTAAGAAGTCGCCAGCTCAATTCCAGTTGGTTCAGTCTCCGGAAGGCAACTGATTAATGCTCTCTCACATCCATGTTTCTCTCCCTCTCACTCTCCTTCTCCCTCTCCCTTTCCCTCTCCCTCCCTCCCCCTCCTTTCCTCCATCTCTTCTTTTCCCTCTCTTTCTCAAATCAATAAATAAAAATAAATAAAACCAAGGAAGTCCGAGGAAAAACCAGAAAAGTTGATCACCCTAAAAGGCTGATACAGCACCTGAAACACAGTAAGGGCTAACAACGGCTAGCTGTTCCCTCTGCGTCAACACCCCTTCCCCAATATCCCAGCCCTCTCTGTCAACCTCATCATAGACCTGAGAATGTGTTTTGCATACACATTTGTTGTGACCCTAACCTCCCTCCCCAGGCTCATATTTTTAAACCAAACACTCAGAATGAAGTGCAGTGCAGCCCAGAGAGCCACGGGTACTGACTTGATGACCTTGGAGAGGGAGGTGACATCCAGCTGGTAAATGGACAGGTCAAAGAGGGTGGTGAAGTCCCGTGGGTTCTCATCACCCTCTTGGAGACACACTCGAAGCATCTCTGACAGGGTGGCTGTGTCAGGCAGCATCATGTAGTCGGAAATCTGAAAGCCACAAGAGGGTTCCTTTCAGCAGAGTAGAAAGATTTTAATCTGTCAAGTCTCCAATGTCTCAGGTCTAAATCTGTAATATTTATAATCTCTTGCCAAGAGATTTCACCATTCCTGATCACTGACAACACCCTTAAATAAGCCACTCTGAGTCACTTCACTCAACCCCAATGCTGGCTAAATCCACCTCTCCAATTACTCATGCTGGTATTCACGTCACTGGACACATCTGGAGAAACCCACACCATGCTGACTTTTATGCATGGTGTTTATTGCAGAAGACTGTTTATTGCATGCTGGTCTGCCTTTAATTTCATGATCACTGACCTTGAGTGCTCAGCAATCAATAATATTCCCCTAGTCCAGGGGTGGGGAACATCCAGCCCGCAGGCCATATAAAACCCGCAAAATCAGGCATTGGGGGTGAGTTCATTAAATGTTGGACCAAATACAGCAGGCTAATTTTTAAGTTGATAATTTTGTATGGCCCGTCAATGATGTCACAAATATCCAAATGGCCCTTGGCAGAAAAAAGTTTCCCTACCCCTGCTCTAGTCCATTCACTTCCCATATCCTACAGTTTCCTTTTGTCACTTCAACCATCTAAAGTGATTTTTCCTTTCTTAATTTTAGCCAATGACCTTATTTTCTATTTCAGTGAGAAAACAGGCAATCACAAAAGAAAGTCCACAAGCTTCCACTACATCTACCCACCCACCAGCATCTGGGCCATACACTTTGCTTTTTCTCCTGCTACATGTATGAACCCCTATTGATCTCAGATCAGACAACCCCCCCACCACCCCCTGCATGGACACTAGACCCCAGCCCTTCTCACACCTAACCAAGGACATGCCGAATGATGACACATGTGGTGTGCTGGAAACAGTAAAAAACCAAGAAAACTTAAATGTCCATCAATGGGAGATGGGCAAAATATACTACATACAAACAATGAAAACATAGTCTTAAAAAACAGGACAAAACTAACAAAAGCTCTTTATGTATAAATATGGGAACGTCTCCAAGACAGATTGGTAATTTTGAAAAGTAATGTGCTATTAGTGTATATACACATTCGAGAAACTGCTAAGATTGCCATCACTGCGGATGGCAAAGAAGACTGTTTAAAGCAAAGAAGACTGTTTATATCATATGCTTTTGAACTCCAAACTATATGACTGTATTATCTACTCAAAAATTAATTTAAATTTAAATAAGTGCATGCTGGCAACAAGAACTATTCCTTATGCCCTTTGAGCTGCATTTAGCCTTGATTCTAACAAGGCCAACTTGGTAACAGTTTGAAAATCGGTCCTCTGAAGTCACGCAACATACTGTCCCACATTCTCCAGCGCCAGCACTGAGGAGCCACGCCTGAGCACTACAGAAATAAATCAGGACAAACAGGCTCACTTTCCCCCTATACTCCAAGGGTCCAAGTCTCCCCCAATCCTCAAACTTTTTTGTAGACAAGAAACAAGGGAGGAGCATACAGATAACTGCTCTTCTCCATAACACGGGTCTATTTTAGAAGCTCCAACCCTCTAATGTGACAGTGGCTGGAGGTGAGAGGAGTAACGAGAGCTCAGCAACGAGCCCGGGAATCCCAAAGGTCCAAAGGCCGATTCTTGTCTCTGCAGAGACCTGCTATAAACTCCTACTTCCGAAAAGCATCAAGGCCTTAAGTGTCCAGACAGAAACTTAAGAGTGCTTCTCAGACCACTGGTTTTCATGACTCCTGGCAGCTTTTGAGGTTAAAACTTGTTATGTAAATTTCTTCAACTATTTATCGAGCCACCATTTTATTTGGTTCAATATTTGAAATTGAGATATATTATTTGGGGTTGAAACCCATTTGGCTGTAAGAAGATTTGACGAAAACCATAGGAAGTTCAGGCTCTCAGGATGTCTTACTTCGCAGTGCTACCGGATCCAGCCTTTTCCTTCCCCAAGCCTTCAAACCCGAAGGACGTTTTCACCAGGCCTCACACCCGGCAGACACAGTCACCTGCAAGGTTCTAGAGGAAGGCTTCACGACACTGCATTCCTTTGGCTTCCTGTTCGCATGTCCCCTCAGAACCAGTCCAGTGTCACATGTGAATAACAGAAGAGACACGGGCTCCACAATCAAGCTGACGTGGGCATTAACAATGTCCTGGCCAGGCACTAATCTCAGCGAGGAGCTTCAAGAATTTAGCTACTTCAGTTTCCTCCGCTGGAAAACAGGAGTGACGGAAACTGAGCAGGAGCAAGATGGCCGCCCAGAACGGGGGTGGATGCAGCATCTCGGGGCGTCCCTTGACCTAACTAGGGTTGGCAGCTGCCAACAATCCATCCACTCAGAGTTGGGTCCTGTGAGATCTGAAAAGTGAATTCCTGGATGCACCCCAATTCTTTTTTTTTATATATATATATATTTTATTGATTTTTTACAGAGAGGAAGGGAGAGAGATAGAGAGTTAGAAACATCGATGAGAGAGAAACATCGATCAGCTGCCTCCTGCACATCTCCCACTGGGGATATGCCCGCAACCAAGGTATATGCCCCTGACCGGAATCGAACCCGGGGCCCTTCAGTCCACAGGCCGACGCTCTATCCACTGAGCCAAACCGGTTTCGGCCACCCCAATTCTTTTATCTTGGGGGCTTACATCACTTTTCAGGAGGAATCTAAGCTAAATAGCCATGCACTTACTGTTTCCATGTAAGGGAGTATCAGACATGGGGCTCTCCTGCTTCCTAACCCGAGTCAGCTCCTGGGGGGCCATGTCCTCAGCTGAGGGTGGAGGCAATCAGGATGCATTTCTGACTGCCTCCTGCCCACCTCCACTCCACACCCAGGAACTCATTTTCCTGACATTTGAGGTTAAGGCACAGAGAAGCAGCTGTAGAATGAGTGGACTGAATCAGGAGACCTGGGCTTGGATCCTGGCTCCACACATGCTTGAAATCTGAGCACACTGTAATCTTACAGAATTTGTTTCTTCATCTATAAAATGAGTTTAACACCATCTACCTCCCAGGGCTATTTCGAGGCTTAGATCAGATGGTTTATGTGGAAGTATATGATATACAGTAATTACAAAAGTTAAAAACAATGTCTTGTAGAGATCTATAGCACCTTTCACACCTTCTAGTTTAACAAGTCTATTTACATCTATGAACTTAGGCCTCACAATCACACTGTGAGGCAGACATCACAGGTATTGGTGTCCCCTAAAAACCAGAATGAAAAGAAGGACAAAATAACCTACTGAAGGCCCAAGGACTGGTGGTGAAGGCTATTAGTGCCCAGTCCAGTGCTGGTTTTACCACTGGTCCTAAGACTGGTATTATTATAATACCTTTAGGACTTTTATTGCCAAAGGCCACAAAATCATAGTTTAAAACTTCAATTCAGAGGATTCTTGTTTCTTTCATGAAAAAAAATATTTTTATATCCTTCATATTTCTGAAAGAAGTATTTCTCTACAGATACTGATTTTGAAAATTTGGACCAGGCACCATATTTTAAAATTCCAATTATTATACACATATAGAGGCTCCCATGCCAATAAATTCTATAATTATGTAATCTGATTTACTATTTTTTTTACAACACAGCATCTCCCCAACAAGCATCACTTCCTGCCATCTGTCTTACAGACAAGATAAGACATCTATTCCCTTCGTACTGTTAGAAATGGTGCTGAGAAATTTTCATTTAAAAGTCTTTTTAATGATTCACAACCTCCTACCTCTGGATCCTCAGCATCAATCTGGTTTAGATGAATGTCTTCTGTTGTAAGCCATTGGAAAACAACATCCTGTATTTAAAAAACAATAAGCCGGAATTAAACACTTGGTTATTTGAGAAAGCGAAAGACAGGAATAGAGAATTCAATCAATAAAGAAAGATTATTAATAGGAAAAAGACTGAACCAGTGATTCTAATGAGAGTACCATCTTCCTCTTTGTGAAATCATATAAAAACTTAAGTTTTCCTCACTGTAATGCCACTTTTATTATCGGAAATTTATTGTTTATCTTAAGGTGTTCTAACCTTTAACCACAAGCCAGATTTGATTAAAACATGTTCTCAGTCCCAAAGCAATCCCTGTTTAATGTGCTGAAAGTCTGCACTTAAATCAGAGAATATACCTAGATCTCCCCAGTCTGTCTAGTGACAATGGAACTTCATGTGGATTCCACAGAATCAAGCACTTAATTCATCTCCCAACACCTAGAGTCCTGAAGGCCTCAAGTCTCCAAGGCTGAAGGACTGCATTTCATTAGAGGAAAATGGGAGTTTCTTCCTCTGGGAAGTGAGTCACTGGAATCACATCAATGGACACCTGGGCACGCAGTCTGTCACCCTTCACAGGTCTCCTTCACACTATTCTGAAGCAGCTGCCATACCTGTACCTCATTCCCCACATCAATCAGTGACTCCTCCTAGCCCTGGATGATATGCTCAGTGGTTAGAGTGTTGGCCATGCACTGAAGGGTCACAGGTTGGGTTCCTGGTCACAGGTACATACCTGGGTTGCAGGTTCAATTCCTGGCCCCAATCAGGGTGTGTGCTGGAGGCAACCAATCTCTCTCTCTCACATCAATGTTTCTCTCTCTCTCTTCCCTTTCTCCCTCTCTCCCTTCCTCTCTCTCTAAACATCATGGAAAAAATATCTTCACATGAGGATTAACAAAATAAATAAATACCCCCTCCTATATACTGCTTGTGCCTGCTAGCCCCCTCACCTTTCAGGACCTCCCTTCAGTCCTGTCTCCTCTTACCTGGCTGACTCCACCAGCCTCAGAACTGGCCCAAGGCTGCCTCCTACTTCCCACTTTTCATATGCCTTACCAAGGGGTCTTTCTAAAACTCAGATCTGACTATACTCAAGGCTGCTCAACACCTTGCAAGGGCGCCTGAGGCTTTCTGCAAAGTTCAAGCTCCTGAACTTTGTACATGAGACCCTGACTGGGCCTGTTCCCAACCACTTCCCCAGATCGACTCCCACTCTACATTGGCATGCTTAGAAACACTCGCCGCTTCCTTCTGGATTTCCTTCTTGGTCTCTCTCTCTCTCTCTCTCTCTCTCTCTCTCTCTCTCACTGCATTATACAGTCTCAAAGTAGAGACTATGCCTGACTCAACCTCGTATTCTTTTTTTTTTAGTATATTTTATTGATTTTTTACAGAGAGGAAGGGAGAGGGATAGAGAGAAACATCGATG
>NW_006290680.1:3557830-3560672 GCF_000327345.1 Myotis davidii | reverse complement strand
TTGGAAAGAAATAGTTTTCAAGTCTGTTTCAGCATCTATTTATTCAGTTTGGATGAATAAGGTAAGTGGTTCTTTACATACTTGGAAAAGGATTATGGTTCCTGAGTGACTCCTCCTAGCCCTGGATGATATGCTCAGTGGTTAGAGTGTTGGCCATGCACTGAAGGGTCACAGGTTGGGTTCCTGGTCACAGGTACATACCTGGGTTGCAGGTTCAATTCCTGGCCCCAATCAGGGTGTGTGCTGGAGGCAACCAATCTCTCTCTCTCACATCAATGTTTCTCTCTCTCTCTTCCCTTTCTCCCTCTCTCCCTTCCTCTCTCTCTAAACATCATGGAAAAAATATCTTCACATGAGGATTAACAAAATAAATAAATACCCCCTCCTATATACTGCTTGTGCCTGCTAGCCCCCTCACCTTTCAGGACCTCCCTTCAGTCCTGTCTCCTCTTACCTGGCTGACTCCACCAGCCTCAGAACTGGCCCAAGGCTGCCTCCTACTTCCCACTTTTCATATGCCTTACCAAGGGGTCTTTCTAAAACTCAGATCTGACTATACTCAAGGCTGCTCAACACCTTGCAAGGGCGCCTGAGGCTTTCTGCAAAGTTCAAGCTCCTGAACTTTGTACATGAGACCCTGACTGGGCCTGTTCCCAACCACTTCCCCAGATCGACTCCCACTCTACATTGGCATGCTTAGAAACACTCGCCACTTCCTTCTGGATTTCCTTCTTGGTCTCTCTCTCTCTCTCTCTCTCTCTCTCTCTCTCTCTCACTGCATTATACAGTCTCAAAGTAGAGACTATGCCTGACTCAACCTCGTATTCTTTTTTTTTTAGTATATTTTATTGATTTTTTACAGAGGGGAAGGGAGAGATAGAGAGTTAGAAACATCAATAAGAGAGAAACATCGATCAGCCGCATCCTGAGAAACATCGATGAGAGAGAAACATCGATCAGCTGCCTCCTGCACATCCGCCACTGGGGATGTGCCCACAACCCAGGTACATGCCCTTGACCGGAATCGAACCTGGGACCTTTCGGTCCACAGGCCGACGCTCTATCCACTGAGCCAAACCGGTTTCGGCTCAACCTCGTATTCTTAGTGCATGGCACAAAATGGACTCTGAACAGCTGGTTTTAAAAGAAAAGATGAATTGGTATTTTTTTTAATGACATGAAAATCATATTTATACGTTATACATTAATGTGATGAAAGGGAAAAGCTTACCATGATTTTGCTATTTTCTTCTTTATCCAAATATTGGTCACTAAACATGTGACATGAGCCAAGCACCGCCAGCTTCCCACCTTGGTTCTGTAAATGACAAAGCGGCATCAGACATCAGGATCCCAAAATGCACTGCATGCACCCTAGTTTCCAAACACCTATCATCAGAATTACGTAAGCAACTGTTTTGTATACAAATAAGTGCCAATTCTCATCAGGATTTCAACAGTCTAGAAATGTCAACTATGATGATAACCACATTCCAATCTGCTTCTCATTTTAGACGCTTCTATTGGACTTTACCAAAAAACACTGTGAATTGGTTCTATAGCATTTCCCACTGTCATCCTATAAATGAAGATCATAACCTCAAAGAAAATAAAAGATAAATCCAAAGAGAGTTCAAGACGTTTTCAAGTAACAAAAACAATATTAGTTAACTAAGATCCAAACTAGAAAACAAAGCCATGAGATGAAAAATTCACAACAGAAATGAAAAAATTTCAATATTAATAATTTTAAACAAATCAAAATAAAGTATTTTTGACTATTAGATTAATATGTCAAAATGACTAAAAACAGTATTGATCAGGTTTCAGTTCTTTCACACAATGTTGCTAAAATTGTCAATATATGCAACAAAGCAGTCTGAAATATACAAAAACTTATGCACTATTTTACAGTTATACTCACAAAAAAATTAGAAATAAACCCATTTGCCCTGGCCGGATAGCTCAGTTGGTTAGAGTGTTGTACCAATACAACAAGGTTGCGGGTTCATAATCCCTGGTTGGGGCACATACAGGAGGCAACCGATTAATGTTTCTCTCTCACATTGATGTTTCTCTCTTTCTCTCTCTCTTTCAAAAAAAATCAATAAGCATACCCTCAGGTGAGGCTAAAAAAATTTTTTTTAATTAAAAAGAAGTGATAGCCCTGGCCGGTTTGGCTCAGTGGATAGAGCATCAGCCTGTGGGTCGGCTTGCGGACTGAAAGGTCCCAGGTTCGATTCTGGTCAAGGGCATGTACCTGGGTTGCGGACACATCCCCAGTGGGACATGTGCAGGAGGCGGCTGATCGATGTTTCTCTCTCATCGATGTTTCTAACTCTCTCCCTTCCTCTCTGTAAAAAATCAATAAAATATATTTTTTTAAAAAAAGGTAAAATTAATTTAAAAAAAAAGAAGTTATAATAGAGATAGCCTCATGCTATAGTGGGAAAGCTTTGGATTTAGAATGATAAAAGCTTGCTCCATCAATTATCCCCATAAGTAAAGTGTAGATCATTGAAATGCCACTTTGCAGGACTGTTGAGCAGACCAATGAGAAAATACTGTATATGAAACCCCTCTAGAAACAGTAGCTTTTACTACTTCAATAATAAAAGAACAGATCCACTCAGGTCTAGGAAAGGCTGTACCTTGGAGTGGTAGAAAGCCAGAATGGGTCTGTTCAGTGGAAAACAGACAGAACCCGTGGACAGAACAGCAACTGCTGGTTTCATGACACTCAATGTGGCACCAAAAGGATATACAAAGGTGAGAGCCCTGTAAAACATTAAAGAAACATTCCAATTTTAAAAAATAATGAATAAAAACTTTGAAGATAATT
>NW_006290680.1:3554029-3557695 GCF_000327345.1 Myotis davidii | reverse complement strand
AATTTTTAAACAAATCAAAATAAAGTATTTTTGACTATTAGATTAATATGTCAAAATGACTAAAAACAGTATTGATCAGGTTTCAGTTCTTTCACACAATGTTGCTAAAATTGTCAATATATGCAACAAAGCAGTCTGAAATATACAAAAACTTATGCACTATTTTACAGTTATACTCACAAAAAAATTAGAAATAAACCCATTTGCCCTGGCCGGATAGCTCAGTTGGTTAGAGTGTTGTACCAATACAACAAGGTTGCGGGTTCATAATCCCTGGTTGGGGCACATACAGGAGGCAACCGATTAATGTTTCTCTCTCACATTGATGTTTCTCTCTTTCTCTCTCTCTTTCAAAAAAAATCAATAAGCATACCCTCAGGTGAGGCTAAAAAAATTTTTTTTAATTAAAAAGAAGTGATAGCCGAAACCGGTTTGGCTCAGTGGATAGAGCGTCGGCCTGCGGACTGAGAGGTCCCAGGTTCGATTCCGGTCAAGGGCATGTACCTGGGTTGCGGACACATCCCCAGTGGGACATGTGCAGGAGGCGGCTGATCGATGTTTCTCTCTCATCGATGTTTCTAACTATCTCCCTTCCTCTCTGTAAAAAATCAATAAAATATATTTTTTTAAAAAAAGGTAAAATTAATTTAAAAAAAAAGAAGTTATAATAGAGATAGCCTCATGCTATAGTGGGAAAGCTTTGGATTTAGAATGATAAAAGCTTGCTCCATCAATTATCCCCATAAGTAAAGTGTAGATCATTGAAATGCCACTTTGCAGGACTGTTGAGCAGACCAATGAGAAAATACTGTATATGAAACCTCTCTAGAAACAGTAGCTTTTACTACTTCAATAATAAAAGAACAGATCCACTCAGGTCTAGGAAAGGCTGTACCTTGGAGTGGTAGAAAGCCAGAATGGGTCTGTTCAGTGGAAAACAGACAGAACCCGTGGACAGAACAGCAACTGCTGGTTTCATGACACTCAATGTGGCACCAAAAGGATATACAAAGGTGAGAGCCCTGTAAAACATTAAAGAAACATTCCAATTTTAAAAAATAATGAATAAAAACTTTGTGAAGATAATTTCAGCCTGGCCGGCGTGGCTCAGTGGTTGATCATTACCTATGAACTAAGATGCAGTCACAGCTCAATTCCTGGTCAGGGCACATGCCTGGGCTGCAGGTTCAATCCCCAATAGGGGCCATGCAGAAGGTAGCCAATCAATGACTCTATCTCATCATTGATGTTCTATCTCTCTCCCCCTCTCCCTTCCTCTCTGAAATTAATAAAAATATTTATTTTTTAAAAAGATAATTTCAGTGTTTCTTCAGTAATTCATCATCAAACACAAAATATCCTCTAAGCTTTGATTTGTTAACACAAAAATTAATATAATTCTAGCTACCAGGTTAATAAAGCACATTAAGAAATATGAATGTAAATTAACAATTTACAATCATATGTGCAAATGACTGTAACTAGAAGAACTAAAGTAGCCCCTATGTAGGGGAGAAAGAGGGAGCCTCATCTAAGAACTGAACCAGAGTTCCACATGAGCCTGCTCTGTACAACAATGTCACAGAGGTAAACATTTCCCTCTCCCTGATAGATCTGACTGGTGCTCTCTCTAAGAATGAATGTCCAGCATTAGAAGAGTGTGCTACCAATTGAGTGCTTACATGAACAGAGCATGCATCTACCCCTACTGAACACTTCTACACAGACTGTCCTAACAGAGACTTAGGGTATCTCAAGTGAATCAGTCTGACCTGGGCAACGTACTCATGGAAAGGGAGTGGGGTCGGAGGGGAAGGAGGATGCAGATCCTGGGGTAAGGCCCACCGATACAGAAGGGGCAGGGTTTTACAGAAAGAAAGCTGGAGCTCTGCAAAGGTAGTTGTTTGAAGGAAGTGCTCTCAGAATGAAGAAAAACAGCAATGTTAAAACCAAAGCATAAAGTTAGAAACTTGGGGGCTTGGGGGGCATGAGGAGTCTCCTATTAAGAGTTTAATTTATGCCCTGTTAGTTGGAGTGTCATCCCATACACCAAAAGGTTACAGGTTTGATTCTGGGTCAGGGTACATATCTAGTTTGTTGTGAGGATTAAATGAGATAATATATGTCTGTCACATAGGTAATTTATAATATTTTGCTTTAATAATATCTAATCTAATATCTAATTAGATATTATTAAAGCAAAATATTATAAATTACCTATATGCTCTATAAGAAGAGATTAGACAAGTTCAGATAAATCCAATTTTATCTAGTCATTAAAAATTTTTATGTATGAAAAAATATCTAGAAATCTAAATACCATACTGTTAAGACATATTATCTTTGGTATAGATTTACAGTAGAGGACTTCTATTTTATTTCAGAAGAATTCTTTTTTTCTTCTTTACAAATTCCTTTAGTATTATACCGGCTTCTGCTTTTTTTAATATATATTCCATATTATCTTGTATTAGTTTCAGGTGAACAGCATAGTGTTTGGACAATCATATAATTTGAACTGTTCAAAAAACTCTTCATTTTGAAAAAGAAAACTCTTTAGAATGACAAAGGCGTCACCTTCAGGTGGCTCAGAAAACACACTCACTGGGCATTGTTTCCACTGCTCTCCTCATCAATGATTCCAGGCACAGCCTTCCCTGCAGCTCGGCTAATCTCCCTTGAAGAAAAATATTAAAATCAAGTAAACCAAAACAATTTAGGAATTTCACCCTCCATTCAGTAGTAGCATAAACTAGATGTGAGGACTTTGCAGAGATGTTCAAGACACAATTCTTAATAACCAAAGGTATACACCCATTATATACCTATACCTCTTTTGGGAAACTTGCAAAAGTTAACAAAGTATAAGGATCAGTTCCTGTTTTTTGAGACCCGAGGGAGGGGTCCATATACTAAACGCACATTCTAGACTAGCATTCTAGACTCTGTATCATCAGAGCCGGCAGAGCACCTGCCATGTAACAAGTTCAAGTGTGGAATCATTTTGCATATAGGGAAAAGCTCACAGAGGGCACCTGATGTTGTTCCCCTCAGGCACTCATTTCCCACTTCCCTAAAGCCCCTAATTTATGTTTTCAGAGACAATGGATCAGAAAAAACTGATTTCATCCCAGGCTCCAAGGCTGGAGAACATGAGTCAGCTATGCCATCAGGGCATTCTATGCCCTCTGCCACAGTGACCAGCCTGGATGTGCATGTGGCCTAGGCCAGCTCAAAGGGCAAATGTCAGGACTATTCTTGATGGGAATACTGGAACTCAGGCACACGCTCTTTCCCCAGATGGTGTGGCAAGTGGAGCTGAATCTGAGAACTGTTAAAACTTCAGCCCACACACTCAGAAGAGCAGATCCAATAGACTTGCAGAGAAATGGAATTGGAACCCTGAAGACATCATGTATTTTCCGTTAATCCATGTCCAAAATTTGCCTATTTCTGAGCTTTTCAATTGCATGAATCAATAGTCTCTTTAGTGTTCAATCCCATTTGAATAGGGTTTTCTGTTGCTTGCAACTGAATGTATTCTACTAACAAAAAGGGTGCTCCAGTCAGTGTTTCTCGGTGGTAAGTGTGTCGCTCCTCTCACTGAAGGGTTGGGGATTCGATTCCAGGTCAAGGGTTGGCTCCCCGGCCCTGGTTGGGGCGAGT
>NW_006290680.1:3520000-3553909 GCF_000327345.1 Myotis davidii | reverse complement strand
TCCTCAGGTGAGGATTAATAAAAATAAATAAATGAATAAATAAAATAAAAACTGACAAAGGGTGAATGTTTAGTAAGGTTTCAAAAGATGGGAGGAATATAAATTGATGGATGAGAAGTAATACAGTAAATAAATTACGATACAATAAAATGAAATAAAACAAAAGGGGAAGAGAAAAAAGGGCCAGTGAAATGAATGTGGGAGAAGAGATGAGGGAAGATTCATGTAGGAAAGATGAGAGTCATTTATAAAGACATTTCTGTTTTCAACATGCTTACCTATTCAAGACTCCATTGGAAACTAGAGCTTCTTTAGGATGGAAATACTTATAATATACATTTCTAACCACAGCATCTTTAAGGGGAAAAGACAGGAAGGCACATTTCAGATTAGAAGTAAGTTTGATATTACTAGTAAAGATGCTTAAAACTTTGACCTGAAAGAGATCCTGAAACTCCGTTCCACTCCCCGTCTCACTGTATAAACAGAGGAAGCCCAGGCTGCCAGTGAGGCCAGAATGCTGGGCCACGTACCCTCACAGCCCAGGGGTTTTCCATTGTACTATTAGGCCCAGAGGGCTACAACTGGAATAATAAATAGGAAATGACTGCCTCTATTAAATTAATAATAATAATTACCATTATTAACCATGATTCCATATTCTTCAAGGAGAAAGTTAATATTGGTGTCAAACCTGGATTCCCCACCCTCTCCTAGCATCACAAGGATATCTCCACCGCCGTCAAGGTATTTCTTCAGGACCTCAAACTACACAAAGGAAAAAAACAATCTGTGAATATACTCAAAAAACTTTGGTCCACAATTCTATGAATAAGATCTTAACTACCTGAAAAATAAACACTTCAAATCTATAAGGCACCTAAATATAAATGTATTTAATATAAAATTTACTTTCCTCATAGGATTTCTAAGCTTGTCTTTAAACATAAAGCTCAAAAATACTCAAACTAAAGTGACATTTTCCAAGTTGACAAGCAAACTAAAAGTGGGAAACTATTAGCTAAAGGAAGCTCACCGGTCTCCTTCACTCAGCAACATCCCTGGTTTCTACTTATTAGATGCCAACTGCACCTACCCGCTCCCGACAACCCAAAATATCTTCAGATATTGCCAAATGTCCCCAGGCACTGGTCGCTGACACTCTCTCTGGATACTCTCACTTTCCTGAGGCTGCTTGCTCCTTGGCAAGGGCCTGGTCACTGCTCTCTGTCCTCCCCAGGTGGAGAAGGGAGGTGGTGGGGGAGAAAATATACTAGAGTCAGGCCAAAGCCCAACAAATAAAGTTACTCTTGTGCAGGCCATTACCAGCTGCGTACCCATCTCCCCCAGGGTCTCACTGGGAAGGGTAGCTGGTCACCTCCATATTCCCATGGTAATTCCTACTCCTCTCAATTCACCTGATGAAGCAGTTACCTCTTCGTGCCCTTCCTGGATGAGGTGGCCTTGCAATCAGGTTGAGAAAAAAAGGACAACAGAAATGCTCCCCTGTGGACTCCTCTCTGGATCCGCCCAATATAAGAACAGGAGACTTTGGTCTGCCTCAGACTAAGGACCACACTGGCCTCACCCTAGCTCCCCACAGCCCTCCCTGGGCACCAAGGCACTTTTCCAAGTCTCTGTGGGAAAGGCTCTTGCTGTGTTGTGGGTTTTTTGGTTTTTTTAATTGTGGTAAAATACATATAAGATTTACCATCTTAACCATTTTATTTTATTATTTTAAAATATATTTTATTGATTTTTTACAGAGAGGAAGGGAGAGGGATAGAGAGTTAGAAACATTGATGAGAGAGAAACATCAATCAGCTGCCTCCTGCACACCTCCTACTGGGGATGTGCCCGAAACCAAGGTACATGCCCTTGACCGGAATTGAACCTGGGACCCTTGAGTCCTCAGGCCGACGCTCTATCCACTGAGCCAAACCGGTCAGAGCCATCTTAACCATTTTAAATGTACAGTTCAGTAGTATTAAATATATCCACATTGCTGTGCATCCAATCTACAGAACTCTTCATCTCACAAAATTAAAACTCTACATCCATTAAACAGCAACTCGACACTTCCCTCCCCCATACCCCCATCCCTGACAACAAGCATTGTAATTTTCTCTCTATGAATCTGACTACTCTAGATACATCACATAAATGGAATCATAAAGTATTTGTCTTTTTGTGTCTGGCTTATTTCACTTAGCATAACATTCTCCATATTCATTCATGCTGTAGCATGTATCAGAACTGCCTTCCTTTTTAAGGCTGAATAATACAGCATTGTATGTGTAGACATTTTGTTTATTCATTCATCTGCTGATAGACACTTGGGTTGCTCTCACCTTTTGGCTAGTGTGCATTATATAAACATGGGTGTGTAAGTAACTAACTCTGTGAGATCCTGCTTTCAATTCTTTTGGATATATGTATATCCAGAAGTATGACTGCTGGATCATAGGATAATTCTATTTTTAATTTTGAGGAACCACCATACTTTTTCCATACTGTTTGAGGCTGCACCGTTTTACATTTTCACCAACAGTGCCCAAGGGTTCCAATTTCTCTACATCTTTGCCAACACTTGTTATTTGTGTTCTGGGTTTTACATTTATCATTCTTTGTCTATTCCATGAAATAAAATAATTTAAAATTGAATTTTCCTATTTTCAAAGCAAAAATATGGCAAAGAAGTGTGACTAATATTTAATGAGCCTACAGTACGTGTCTGCCACTTTTCATGCATTATCTCATTTGACCATCACGACTAGATCAAAAAAGAGATGACGTCGGCACCTGAAGGCAACACAGTAAGTGGTAAATAAGAGTTTAAATCCAGAATTTCAGAGCCCAGGCTCCTAACCATTTCATTATATTTCTTCTTTATAAATATATTTATTTTATTTTATTTTTTTAAAGGGTTATTTCTTACCTCAGCTGCAGTAAATTTTTCCCTTGGCCCAGCTGTAATCCACAGTTTCACACCAATTAACTTCTCAGATGTGATTTCATCTTTTAAGCTACAATATGATTTTAAAAGCAAGTGTTAGATCCATAATTAAACCATTTATGTCATTTTAGCCTCTAGACTTTATGGACCCAGCGGCCACCGAGGCCTGGAAATAACGAGATTTAGAGGTGCCACTCCAGCCTCCCCCACAGTGAGAATCTCCGCTACGAGCTGGCACCACAGCCATTGGGCTCTGCTCAGATGCTTCCTCTAAGCCACATTAAACTGTGCCAGAGCAGAAAGAACCCTCCCACTGCTAATGCAATCACATCTACCATTAGCTTGTATGACTACATATCCTTACCCACTAAGAAAAACAACACACCCCAAAAGAGAAATATTTTCATTTTTCCTTTCTCTAAATTGAAGTATAACCTAAGTTAAAATATGGAGAACACCTCTAACCTCTTAAAAAGTTGTATATGTATAATTAGAATAATTTTTTTGTGATTTGGGGGATAACTTAATAATATGCTAACTGCCAATTTTCAAGGGATGCTTTAATAATTTATTTACTTCTGAATGATCCTTAAATTGAGCTCTTCCCACCTAAACAATCTGGCCTATATAAGAAAATGAAAAATTTCAGTTTTAGCAGCAGGCTATTATTATTTGGAAGGGAAAACAACCCACAAGATCACCTCTGAATCTTCCAATTGCTCCGAAGTCTCTTCTGCATCGATTTATAGCCATTGTTGGTGGTAAATAGTTCCTTTTTGTATGCATTGAAAAGAATGGTGCTCCGAAGCTCCTTCTCCATGGTTACCTATGGAAAAAAGAAGGGATCAGAAAAAGAAAAACAATAACCAACAGTCCAAAAGAAAGACTCCAAAAGAAACAAAGGTGTCTACTTCTTCTAATTTAATGAGAAAGGGTAGGAAGCTGCAACATACCTCTGAAATCTCTGCAATTCTCAAAGGTTGAGAGTGAAACGCATAGCTGCAGAAACCTACGGCCAACCCTGGTGACCTCGTGTCTCTTGCCTTGGCCTTCCCACCAGCCGACTCACATGGCCCTGCCCTGCCCTCACCCTATCCCTGTGGGAGACCATGATTCCTTACTGCTCACTGCTGTTAACTATAAGGTATAGTCTTATTTTTCCTTTCCTTTTTTTTTTTACATTAAGTTTATTGGGGTGACATTGATCAACATGGAGGTATAGTCTTCTAGATTCTTTTTATACATTCATAACTTGTAGTTTTATTTATAAAATAGGATTTTTATCATATGCACTATTTTACAACACTCTTTTTTCACTTAACTCTGTATTTTTTCACATCTTTCCATGTTGGTACTTAGGGATCTTTTTTTAAAAAAAAAAAAACACAACTGCACAGTATTCCATTTTATAGATATACCATAATTAAACTAGTTATATACAAATTGACATTTTTCCCCCAAAATTTTGCTAGTAAAACAATATTACCAATCACCTTTGAACATGCACTTTCCATATTTGTAGAATAAATTCCTACCTATTGAATGGCTAAGTAAAGTGCCCTACAAAAATCTGTGACTTTTATTTCCACTAATACTAATACTATTTCTAATCCTTTTTATCTCTTCTAATAAGATAGGCACCCCATTTAGTTTTAATTAGCACTTTAAAATTAGTGAGATGGACATCTTTTACTGTTTATACTGGCCACTTGTATTTCTTCTGATTTCCTTGTGCATATATTCTCCTTATTTTTCTGTTGGGTTTAATATTTTTCTAACTGGTCATTAAACAAATATTTTCACAAATCTGTCTTTAAACGTAGCTTATAGGAAGGAGCTTTCTTTGATTTGGTGAAATTTTGCAGGCCATACAGAAGGTTTTAAATTTTAGAGTCACAAGTATTAATCTTTTCCTTTCTTGCTCCTGAACTGCATGACCTAATTAGAAGAATTTTTGCCATGCTAAGGTTATGAATACACCCAACAATGCTTTCTCCCCATACTTGCATGTCATTTTTAAAAATGTAAATGCTGAGACTCTGGCTGGGTAGCTCAATCGGTTAGAACATCCCCCCGATATGCCAAAATTATGGTTAGATCTCCAGTCAGGGCACATACAAGCAACCAATGAATGCATAAATAAGTGGAACAACAAATCAATCTCTCTCCCTTCCTCTCTCTCTAAAATCAATCAATAAAAAAAATAGTGGTCCATTTGGAATTTATTTTGATGAAAATAAATTGTTACTTTTTACTAGAAAGCTGCCTGACACCTATCAAACTTCTCAATGCTGATTTTTTTAAAAATTTATTTTTATTGATTTCAGAGAGGAAGGGAGAGGGAGAGAGAAATAGAAACATCAATAATGAGAGAGAATCATTGATCAGCTGCTGCCTCCCACACACCCCCTACTGGGGATTGACAATAAATCACTATAAATATCTGGATCTTATTCTGAATTCTATACATTCTACCTGCCTATAGTTCCTGCTCAGTTCCATACTATTTTAATTACTACAGCTTTATAATCCTTCCTATATAATAAAAGGCTATTATGCAAATCAACCAAATGGTGGAATGACTGGTTGCTATGACACGCACTGACCACTAGGGGGCAGAGGCTCAATGCAGGAGCTGCCCCCTGGTGGTCAGCGCACTCCCACAGGGGGAACAGAAGCCCTGAGCCAGGCTCATGGCTGGCAAGCGCAGTGGCTGTGGCGGGAGCCTCTCCCCGCTCCAAGGCAGTGCTAAGGATGTCCAACTGCCGGCCTAGCCAGCAGACCTAATCTGTCAGTCGGACATACCCCTAGGGCTCCCAGGCTGCGAGAGGGCACAGGACAGGCTGAGAGGAACGCCCCCCCCCCCCCCCACCACCACCAGCGCATGAATCTGGTGCACTGGGCCTCTGGTTATGTTATAATTTCTGGTGATACTGGAGAGCTAATCCCCTTATTACTTTTTTTTAAAATTTCAGTTTTTACACACACCTTATTACTCTTAATTTTTAGATTTCCCTGGCTAGTCTCACATATTTACTTTTGCAGTTTAACTCTAAAGTCATTTTGTCAGATTTTTTTAAATGCCCCATGAACCCACCACAGCTATCTTTTCCTGTTTCATTCCATCCCTGTGCATGCTTGGTTTTTGTGTGTATACACAACATCGTACTCTGCTTTCTCCATAATGAACTGAACCACCGCCCTCATGGGCATCTTTTCAATTCCGTGCCAACATAGATGCCACTGGAATTTACATATTTCTACCTCTGCCATTATTTTTGCTGCAGGGCAGATTCCTAAAGCGGGATTCCTAGGAAAAGGGAACGGGGCCAATACGTTACAAGTCCTTTCCCAACGCTTTCACACTCTGCAGGACCACTGAAAACCCGCGCAGCCGGAGGCGACGGAGACTCGAGCCCAGTCCAGGGTCGGGGATTCCGGCCTACCTGGTGCCCAGTTTACTTTACTCCAGGGCGCCTCTATTTTCCGTAAGATTGGCCCCGGGGCCCCGAGGACAGCGCCAGGCCGCCCCAACGCCCCGGCTGGCCCGTCACGGTCGGAGCTCTTCTTACCTGAGGCCCGGTGACCACCATCTTCACCTGACGCCGCCCAGCATCCCGCCGCCAGGTATCCAAGGCCTCTTAGCAACGGCGGAGGCTGAGCGGCGCGCTGGGAAGGGCGTGGGCGTACCTCGGAGCCACGAGATGACGACAGAACGGAAGACGCCGGTGGTGGTAGGGGCGGGACTTCTATGGGACTGTACCATTATGTTGGATGGGGTTAAATCCAGATAGAACGTGGATTGATTTTAGGTCAAAGATAAACCGATTTAATTGTGTCTTTAATATCAAGTCTTATTAAAGGCTGGTATAAATGGTAGGTCCCAAGGGCCTGAACTTCGCTCGACCCCGAGGATGAAGAATAGTGAAGACTTCCGGTCCCCGGTGTGGGTGAGGAACGCCCCAGACCGATCCTCAGAGCGCAGGCGCCCAGGGGCAGGGAGCGGGGCTTAGCGGCTGAGATCTGGAGACGGCGCCGGGTCGCCGGGAGCCCCGGGCCTGGGACATGCAGAGCGATGCGCGTGGGTTTGAGCTCCCAGGGAGGTCAGGGACGACTTCCCGGAGGAGCGTTTAGTAATGAGAAGGGTGACATGAGATCGTTCTTTCTCTTTGATTTGTCCTGCCACGCTGAGCACCACAGTAACAGACCCTGGATTTGGCGATGAACCCGCCGTCTCGGCGTCTCCCAGCGAGGAGTTAGACCTGGTCAGATCTTAGAAAAAAGTGAAAATATAAACTGTCTTGAGGGAGCTGCGAGGGGCCGGAGCTGGGCCGAAAGGCGCCCCGATGAGCAGCGATATGAAAGGAGAGGGACACTCATTAAGGCGAGGGCTGGGAAGAGGGTTCCGGCAGGAGCTGCTGGTGCGGAAGAGCCGTCGCCTGAGAGCGCGCAGGTGCCAGCGAACGGCCTTCCTGCGCCCAGGGGAGCGCTCTGGACGTGCGGACCTTGGTGCAGTGCCACCGCCTCGCGGGCCAACCCAGTGAGAGCAGACTGCGGACAGTTTCTATCTGAATTTATGTTTGTTAGGATCTTCAGCCTGTGCAGAGTGGCAGGAGTGTAGGGATCTTAAAACTCGTGCTGCCTTTTCACAACTACTGTCATTGCCAAGTTCAAACGTGGAGGAGGGTGATTCGGAATTGTCTTCCCGGGGATGCTGTATTTTGGTGCAAAATTGGGTGACTACAGTCTTTGGTGATAAAAATGGAAGCGATGCGTTTCCTCTGCAGAGAGTAGGCGGTGCCACTTGAGTGTTGGTACCCGTCTGCTTGATGTAGAGTCAGTGTTTGCTAGAAGAACAAGAGTACCTGTCCAGAGCGCGTCTCCCACTGTTGGGAGTTGTGGAAAGAGCAAATGTCTTAGATTCAGCTGCCACCAAGTTTCATTCCTGGCTGTGCCTTGTACCAGCTGGGTGACTCTGGGCAAGTTGCTTAATCTCTCTGAGCAAATGTTCCTTATTTATAAAGGGAAGTTTAATTTCTAAGTGCTGGCTTACTGTAAGGATTGTAGATACTCAGAATGTGCTCAATAAACATAGGCATAGCATGATCAATATCATAGTTTTTCTTCATTTTTATTTTCTATCCTGAAATTTTTGTGATCTTATAGTCTTAGAACAGAGAGAGTCATTATGGGTTTCCTAATCTATAGCAGATTGTGTACGTTTGGCAGTACCAGCATGTTTCAGACAATTAGAATCTTGAATTTTGCTCTGGGGAGTTGGGGGAATTGGGGCCCCTCCCTCATGTTCCACATTTGTCAGTTAACAGACACTATTAAGATAGGAATCAAATCAGACTTTCAGAATTCTCAGTGCAGGCCAAAGGGTGACAACAGCTCTGCTGACCCAGCTTTGGTCTCCCGTGTCAGTGTCATTGGTGTGTTTTCCATGGTCTTCGGCTTCATCCCCTGTAGTTCATGGGGCAGGGGACTGCCCTGGAAAAATGGAAGGGAAAGATTGGAACTGAAGAGAAAAAGGCAATAAAAATCATAACACACACTGATGTTAAGACAGTCCCTCTCTTTCCCACAAACCAAAAAGCTAATAATACCACCCAGAAGGAGGTGATGAATCCTTTGTGAAAAGGAAACCCCTTTCCACTGAAATAAAGCAGCATGATCCATTCTGCAAGTGCAGGGTGTTCTGAATTCATGAGGTGATGTGCTCAGGTTCTGTCCAGAATTACCTTGAGAAATGACTAATTTTGAATACATGGAGCTCCAGAGGTGGCTGGGAAGCTCTGCACCAGCCTCCGGCCCTGTCCAAGGCCTGGGCTCCCCATGGCCTTAGAACTGCCAAACATACAGGGGCAGGGGAGGTGGAGCACAGCATGAACTTGGCAGCCAGGCTCAGACCATGAGCCTCCAGTTCAATGTCTCATCTTCACCCCATTTCCCACCACCTCGTTTTTTCTGATTAATTCCAGATTTGGTTTTCACTAGAGGTCTTGATGGCCATTCTGTTGGACCTAACGGCGAGAGGCAGACGAGCACAAAGGATACATGTGAGAGCCCTTGAGTCAGCTTATGTGGCTCTAAGTCCCAGCTCAGACCCTTACTATGTGACCAGCTAGGGAACAACTCTGACCCTGTTTCTTCCTTGGTAAAAGGGGACAGTAATAGTTCATACCTTGGGGTTGTTTAGATAAAAACTGATAGTAGACTTGAAAGAATCTAGCACAGAAACTAGTTCAGCATAGGCTGCTGTTCTGAAGCTGATTTGGGCTAATTCAGCCAAAAAAGAGGGTGTTAAGAGGATCAGAAGCTCTCAAGATTATTCAAAAGCTAGAGTCGAGACTCGGCTTCCCAGGAATGACGGGAATGACATCTCAGATTGATATGAAGAAACTGGCGCTGCTGCCACTGAGTCCCAACTGCTCCAATTTACAGTGTTGCCACTTCTACACCAGGAACTCAGCTTTGTGGGTGCTGTCACCACAGCTGCTACATGAAAGAGAGCTCCCGTCCCTTCTTTGAGTCAAAATCTGGCACAAGTGTCCCTGGGCCACACGCCTGGCCCTAGCTGCAGGGGAGGCTGCAAAAGTCACTTTCTAGAATCTCAGCTACTGTAAATGGAGGTTATGGCCCCTCATCCAGACTCACAAAGTAGGATATCCCCTGAATATAGGAAGGGGTTCAGAGGCCAAGCAGACAAGCCTGATAACAAGTGTCTAATACCCACAACAAAGAGATACCATCAACACAGGAAAATAAGAGGATGTTGGGTGATACCCTAAAGGCTTGTCACATCTCTGTCATTTTATACTTGGAAATCAAAATGTAAACACCAAGAGGCCTTCTGGTTACCTATGCAATGTTTCCCCTCCTCAGTGTCAAAAGCCTGTGTTATTAGGCGTGATAATGTGCCAGTGATAAGTCACATATCCCAGCCTCCATGACAGGTAGGCATGGGTGGCTAACGAGCAGAAGTCATTGGTTGGGGCTTCTGGGAAGTTCTGTAAAAGTGTCCTTCTGCTCTTCTCTCCCTCCCTCCTTTTTTCCCCTACTCAGAACACAAAAGCAATGGCTAGAGCTCCAGTAACCACCTTATGATAACGGAGCAATTGATATTGAAGCCATTTGCCAAAGATGGCAGAGCAAAATACAGAAAGCCTCTGAGTATCTGATGCCCTGTTGTCCCAGGCCTGGACACCTAACACAGTTCTTTATGTGCTGGGAAAATCGTCTTATTTGAGCCATTGGTGCTTTGAGTCTCTGTTTCTAGCAGCTGAAGGTAAGTCCTTACAGGTACCCGCTGTCTTCAGTGGCGTCACAGGTACTCGTCTCCTAGCAATCCAAGACGGCCTCATCCTCCGGCACATAGGAAAATCCCAGGAATGCACTTGAGGCCCCGGAGCTGCTGGCCACAGTGTCGGGAGTGCAGCCAATGGACTTTGACACGGCTTCCTGGGTGAACTCTGGGTCAAAGTGTTTCAAGTCAGCAGGTCCTTCCTATGAATGAATAAATGCCAATGATGAGAAGGGAACACTGGGGTCAGAGCTGCCTAAGGAACCCACAAATCCTGAAAGGGATGTTAGGCCTCCCCTCTGAGTGCCTTCTGGACACCCCTACTTAACTGTCACCCATGCATTTACTAGTTATTTTTTCTATTTTTTTAAATATGTTTTTATTGATTTCAGGGAGAGAGAGAGAGAAACGTCAGATAGGCTGCCTCCTGCATACTCCTATTGGGGATCGAGCCCGCAACCCGGGCATGTGCCCTGACAGGAATCAAACCGTGACCTTCTGGTTCATGAGTCGATGCTCAACCACTGAGCCATACTGGCTGGGCTACATTAGTTATTTATTCCACGAGGTCCAATAACCACTTATCAATCCCTCTAACCCCCTATCACCCTCCCTGCCCACCACACAATAACCCCAAGACAAGTCTAGTCAACATGTACTTACTGAATGCCTACCAGGCACTGTTCATGGCCCTGGGAATACAGGAGAACAAAATAGAGTGGGCCCCTGCTTTCACAGAGTTTATATTATGCAGAGGGTAGGAGGATGAATAATTAGCATCTACACAAACGGATAATTTTGGGTGTTGATAAATCTTATAAAAAATATAACTTAGGGTAATATAGTAGAGAGTGACTGGGGCTGCTTTGGCTGTTTTGTGTGAGGGATGTTGTAAAAATGGTCACAAACTCTCCATCCCCACCCAGAGGTGGGGTCTCTTTCCCCATCCCTTTAATATGAATTAGCCATGTGACTTGCTTAGGCCAATGGGACGTTACCAAATGGGACGCAATCAGAGGCTTGAAAAACACACACTGGGAGTTTATCTTGCTGCATTTGGAGCCCTAAAGGCCATGTGACCCAGCCCAGGCCATCGTGCTGGAGTCTGAGAGGCCTCGTGAAGGAGAGCCCAGTACCCAACTGCCAGCCAACTGCCAGGCATGTGAGTGAGGCAAGCCTAGATCATCAACTGCCAGCTGACCTGCTAGCTGGCTGCTAACATGAGAGAGCCCAGTAGAGTCAGCTGGCCTGGCCCAGGCCAACGAAACTACCCAACCAGCCCATAGAATCAGAATGAAATAAAAAATTGTTTTAAGCCACATAGTGGGTGGCTTGTTGCGCAGCAAGAGCTAACCAATACAACCTCTCTGTGGAGGAGGCACAGTCTGTGGAGAAGACTGAGCCACCTGGGTTTTATGAAGTAAGCAAGTGAGCAAGTGGAAAGGTCCATAGATCCACTCTAGCATGCAAGCCTTAGCCTGTAGAACCAAAGAGACCATGGCTCCCAGATTCTCAAAAAGGCCACAGGACACAGTGATACTAGCTCAGGACTTACCATTCCAAGACCAGAATGTGAATCCTGGCCCTATTATGCTGTGTGGCCCTAGACAAGGCAGGTATTTTCTGTTATCTTGTTTGTTTGTTTTTTAATGAACGAGGACATTGGTGCTAAAGAAACTTATTCAAGCCCAGGCCCTCATGGTTCAGTGTTTAGAGCATTGGCCACACACCAAAGGGTCATGGGTCTGATTCCCAGTCAAGGGCATGTACCTCTGTTGAAGGTTCAATCCCTGGCCTCGGTCAGGGCACGTATGGGAGGCAACCAATTCATGTGTCTCTCTCACATTGATATTTCTCTCGTATATCTCTCTCTCCCTCTTACCCCCTTCTACTCTCACTAAAAATGTCAATGGAGAAAATATCCTCAGGTGAGTATTAATTAAAAAACAAAAACTTACTCAAGGTCTCACAAGTGATAGGTGACAGAGCCAGGAATCCACCCCCACTATGCCTCACTCTAAAGTTCACGCATTGTATTATATTACCTCCCTGCCTACTATTTTGCATATTATTCCCTCTCCAGGGTGTATGTTCAATATTATCCTCAAACTCTTTTTAAATGTCCCCAGATAAAGAAGCTTTTCAGGTGCCTGGACTGAGCTTCTTTCATACTAGCACTGCTAATTAACATTTAAAAACGAACCACCTTCACTGTCAATCAAAGAAATAGAAATTAAAACAATGCTAGATGCCATTTTATACTTAACATATTTGCAAAGTTAAAAGCAACCTCACATGCTGCAGAGAGTAAGATGAGAATTCCCCCGCAGCCTCTACTGGTCGGAAATAGACTGCCCTTCCTAACACACAGCGAGGGCAGTATGAATCAAGAACCTAGAAACATTCACCGTCTTTGACCTGGTCATTCCCCATCTGGACTCCATCACAAGGAAATAATCAGAATTCTGGACGATAGACATTTAAAGATGTTCATCAGTACGTTATGATAAATAAAAAGTTGTAATAATCTAATGTTCACCGTTAGGAGCCTAGTTGAATAAATTATATCACCAGCATAGGGTTGAAATAGTATGAGCTACTTAAAATGGCCCTTACAAAGTTTTATATGACTTGGGGAAATAATGGCATAGTATTTAGCAAAGAAAAGGGGGTGTGGAGGAGAAATATGTGTACATATAAAATATGACCTATGTAAACACACACACACACATAGAAAAATGACTGGAAGGAAACATGCCAGCTATGGTTTCTCTTGGGTAGTGAGCTAATAAGCTTTTTCTTCCTGTTGCTTTAAACTTCTTTGTTTTGCATACTTTCTACAATGACTACATGCCATTTTACTTATCAGGGGAAAAGCGAACCCATGGGGGGAAAATGTCTTTACAGGGCTTTTCCCCCTCTGGGCATGCTACATGACACAGAGCACTTTAAATGAGAGTTACCGGTGCTATAAATAAAGGCGCAGAAGCATGGCTCATCACACAGAGCTGAACTGGCAGTCAGGACTTTTGGGTTCTAGACCAGTTTCTGCCTCTAACTTACTATGTGGCCTTGGACAAACCATGGAGCCGCCTGGACCCTTGGTTTTTCCATCCGTAGAGAGTTGGCCAGACACCTTCCAAACTGCGCCCAGCCCTAGCAGCTAGAGTCGAACTCAGTGACCTCTTACCACATTTGGGTTGAAGGGTGGGGTCAGCCTCTTGTGGTACAAGTCATCCCAGTTTATGGGGCTGAAGAATACGTGGTTCTTGATCTCAGTCTGCAGAAAGAAGGTGCTGATCAGAAGCAGCACTCTCCCTGGGTGCTCCCCTCCCCACCCCACATGGCCCTGCTCTATTGGCAGCTGGCTGCCAAGCCCTAAAACCTTTGCAAAGAAAGTAACTTGTACCTCTGACTGGTTTCCTGGGACAATGGAGCGAGCATTCTTCAGCCAGACACTCCCTTTCTGGATCACCAGGAACCCAACCCTTTTCCCCCATGACAACTGTTCATTCCACATCTACTTACTGAACACCTACTCTGTGCCGGCACCAGAAGGCTTTGAAGGTATGTCATTGAACAAGACAGCAGACCCTGCCCTCAGGGTTCCCAGGGAATCTTGGGGACCCCGCCCTACTCTGCCTTAGTGCATGCTGACTCTTTCAGAATGCAAACCAGAGAAATAGATAAATGAAGTCACTATGAAAGGTTTAGAAAGGAAGTCCCCAAGAAAAGCTGCAGGTTCCCAGAGACCCAGAATTTAGGACTCTGCCTTGGGCTTGTTTCACCACTTCTTTCCTCCAAACCAATGTCAGTACCAACTTTCTCCTGTCCCAGCAGGACCCCCTCTCTATCTGTGTTTCTCAAAGAATGATTCTCCAGCCACTGTATCAGAATAGTACCTCTGGATTTGTTAAAAAGCCGATCCAAAATATCCAAGATACCCAAAAAATTGGTAGCACTGGTTGCCTCTAAATTAAGGAACTGGGTAACTGGAGGGACTTTTTCTGGATATTCTTTGAATTTCCACCTAGAAGGAGTGGACCAATCTTCATGAAAGTCACATTCTTTAAGCTGTCCAGGGGTGGGTAGGCAAATGCCCTAAATGTTGTTACACTTCACAGTATCTGACATTTAGGGCTGTCTGTAAAAACACTTAAAAAGCACTGACTATGTGCTAAGCGTTAGCCTAAGTGCTCTGCATATCTTAATCTATTTGACTTTTGTAGCAGCTTCAAGCTAGGTGCTGTTGTTACAGATGGGGAAACTGAGGCTCACAGAAGTTGAGTGTAAGTGGTGAAGGAGGGATCTGAACCCAGGTAGCCTGTCTCCTAGGCCATGCATCTCAACCATGATGCTGGAAGAGAAAACAAAGTTCCAGGGAGAAGAGTAGTGTGGTCTTCCTTCTATAAATCCAAATGATCTTTGGTTGCGGAGAGAATGTAAGATTATTTTTTAAATGCTACTTTAGCGAAAAACATATAAACTTGTTAAGGGAATGGACTGCGACTTATTGGTCTCTATATCCTGAGTGCCTAGCCTGGGCAGTGGTAGGGAGGAAGTGCTCAGATGTCTGTGAAAAGCCGGTCCAGTCCACTCTGCACAGAAGCCAGAGGAATTTATTAAAACTTAAATTGGGTCCTACCATACCCCTCCTCAAAACACCCTAAAGCATACCACTCACTCTCCTCCTCGTTCCCACCACGGGACTTTTGCGCATGCTGCTCTGTGTCTGGGATGCCTCCTCCCAGCTCTGCATGAGTGGTTCCTTCTCTTCCTTCAAGTCTCAGCTTAATTGTCCCCTCCTTGGGGAGGCCCTCCCTGACTACAGCAGTGTGAATTCACCCCCTCTCATTATTTTCTATCTTAACTCGTTGTCCATTTGTTTCCTGATACTTGTCATACTCTGTAATAATTGTATATAATGTTTGTTGTCTGCCCTCCCCCCACCCAAAAAAAATTTAATAAGGGCAGAGACCAGTCTATTGAATCCCTAGCATCTAGTTCCATGTCTGGCACATAGTAGGTGCTCGGTAAATATTGGTTGAATAGAACTAGACTGAAGGGAGTAGTCAAGCAGCAGCAGCTGTGAATATCCAAATGAACGAATTAGCCGTGCTTGGTTTCACAGACAGCTGGACGCCTGTCACTGTGCTGAGCTGCCTCTGCAGGAAGGCGCCAGGGCGCCTCTGGCAAGTCACCTACAAAGTCTGCTTTGGAGCCCAGCCGCTGCCTCTGGTCCTTGTGGAGAAGGGCTTGCAGGAGGTCACAGGCAGCCACCGTCCGGCCCACAGGGATCTGTAGTGGCTGGTGCAGAATGTTCTCGTACATCTGGGAGATGTCTCGGCTGTAGAAGGGTGGCTGGTGAGAGAGGGAGAGAGCTGCAGGGTCATCCATGTTCAAGTGGACACAGGGCTCAGAGAGACTTGGAGCAAAGCTGGGTCACTGGAAGGGTTCAGCCAGACCACGTCTTGTACAATGGCTCACAGGGCAGACTGGAGAGGGACAGAGAGACCTGGGCTTCTAGCACAGTGGAGGGGGCTGCTGGGAAGGCTGAGGAGTCTCTTTTCATGGGTGTAAGGCTTGTGGGCCTCCTGGAGCATCCCCTATCCCACCTCTCCGAATCTGGCTTGTGCACCAACTTTGGACTTTGCAGAGTTCACGCTCTCCCCTTCATCATTTCATCCCAGCCCACAACCATCCTTCGAAACAGGTAGTAATTGTTCAGATGAGAAGACAAGGCGCAAAGAGATTAAAGCCTGTGGCATAGCTAGGAAGAGAGCCAGGCCCCAACCATATCCAGAGCCCACCTTTCCTGATGCTCTTCCTCCCTCCTCCTCGGCCAGCTCTTCCTTCTCCAGACTCCACGGAGCCTGCTCGTCATATCCACGAAGCTGCCCAGAGTGAGGCCTGGCCAGGGGCGACTGCACTGCCTCCACCCAAGCAGGCAGCCGAGGATCGGGTCCAGGGCTGGTCCCACAACCTACCAGCACTGAGACCCTTCTGGGTCTCAGTTTCCCTTTCCACTAATTAAACGAAGAACAATTCCATTTCCTGCAGCCACCCTCCAAAGGCTGTTTTGAGGCACAAGAGGAGTAACATAAGAGACAGTGTATTATAAAGTGCTGAACTGACAGTATTAAAAAACTACATATAACACTTGTAATATTCACTTTGGTGTCATTTTCTTTTTTATCCTCACCTTAGTACTTTTTCCATTAATTTGTTTTTAGAGAGAATGGAAGGAAGGGAAGGAGGGAGACAGGAAGGGAGGAAAATAGAGGAGAGAGAGAGAGAGAGAGGAACATCAGTGTGAGAGAGACACATGGATTGGTTGTCTCTGGAGTGGGGATCAAATCTGCAACCCAGGTATGTGCCCTTGACTGGGAATCGAACTGAGACCCTTCGGTCCGCAGGCCAAAGCTCTAACCATTAAGACAAACCGGCCAGGGCTGGCATCATCTTTTTTAGCTTGGAGTGGCCTGTTCAGTTCCTTGAGGAGCCTGAGCAGGTGACGTAAGGGAGAGACCACCCCCATCTCTCCCCAGAGCCAGATGTCCCTAGCAGTCAGCTGCACCCCACTCACCAGGCCATGCAGCATCTCATAGAGGACGGCGCCCAGACACCACCAGTCCACCGCCCGATCATAAGGCTCTTTACGAAGCACTTCTGGAGCCAAGTACTGTTGAGGGGAAGCACACATATCTGAAAGACCCTCAGCCTCAGTCTCCCCATCTGTAAACAAGGCACTTGGAGAAAAAGATCGTGGAAGAGATGACATGTTGGGGCCACATGTCTCCTGCACGAGCCATATCCCCTACTCCCTGCCCCTGGCAACGTCCAGGGAAAGGATGGCTGGGCTGTCGGGCTTTGGGGGGCCAGCTCTGTCCAGCAGACTCCTGCCACACACAAACACATACAATGGCTCCTGCTCAGAGGGGTCATCTGTCCATCAACTACTAAAACCAAACTGAGGAGGCCCAGCTGAGATCTGGAACCCGACCTTTCAGGCATAGGGAGAAAAATGGAGCAGCTAAAGTCCTGCCCCATGCCAGGTCCTACAGCCTCAGGCCCACAACCCCACCCAGACATCTGTCCAAGCAACTAGTGACCCTTCAGTCCGGAGTTTAAGGGAAGGTTTGAACCCCGGGGCTGCATAGAGGCCTTGGCTGGACAGACAGACGTGTGAATTACTGCTGGGACACATACATTTTAACCCCCCAGGCTCTTTGTGGCTGAAAGAGGGCAGTAGTAAAGTGCTTCCTTCACACTTGCAAGCCCTGATCTTAATTGTCAAGCTAGGCCCTCCTGTTGCACATGGAGGACCAAAGCCACTGTCCACACATAAAGTGCTTCCTTCACACTTGCAAGCCCTGATCATAATTGTCCCTCCTGTTGCACATGGACTTCACCCTGTAGGACCGTGTTGTCCAGGACCACAGCCACTGTCCACACGTGGCTATCAAACACTTAAAGTGTGGCTGAGATGGCCCATCAGTGTAGAATACACACAGATTTCAAAAATTTAGAAAAAAAGAATAAAATATCTCAACAATTTTATATTGATGGTATGCTGAAATGACAATATTTTATATATACATATTGGGTTAATTTAAATATATTATTAAAATTATAATTTCACTTGTTTTTTACTTTTTAAACATGGCTGCTGGAAAATTTTAATTGCCTATATGGTTTGCATTTCTGTTTCTATTTCTATTGGACATCACTGTGGCAGAGTCCCCAGCAGCTGGCGGGGGTCCCCAGCCCCCAGAGCTGATGCCCCCATTATGCCGATGAGGAAACCAAGGCCGAGTGCACAAGCAGCTCAGGAGAAGTGCTTGGGGGGAAGGAGTGAGCCCCTTTAGCTGTCACCTGTCACCTCTAATCAGGAGCTGTGGCCTCAACCACCCAGCCTGCCTTCTCTTCGGAGTTTTAGCTCACCTCGGGGGTGCCACAGAATGTGGACGTGGTCTCCTCCGGCTCTACACCTTCCTTGCAGAGGCCAAAATCTGTCAGGACCACGTGTCCCTGCAGAGGAGGGAAGTCAGGGACAGGAGCGTGGTCTAAGAGAATGGTATGGCCAGGCCTAACCCCAATGCCCAATGCCTGCCCCCAGGGCAGCACCTCTGGGGTCTGATGCCCCTACACAGGCTGAGGTTTTACTCAGCGGCCCAGGGCTTCTGGACTGGGAGCTGCACAGGGGGCAAGGTGGGGAGATGGCATTCCACTGTCTGCCCAGCTCATCACAGACTCAGACCCATGCCCTGTTACACTGCCAGCTCTAGAATGTCCTGGCTGGAGAGACCCGGTGGCAGAAGTCCCTTGACAGAGGGCTGGGGCCCAGAAAGCAGCCACACCTTGTGCACCTGGGCAAGTGGGTGGCTGGTGGAGGTCGTGGAGTGAGTGGATACTGTGGGATTCTGCCCAAACCTCCCCTTTGGGAGCTGTCATGCCCATCCCCCCACCCGTGCTGGGACACTGCCCTCACCCAAAGTTAGGCCCCTCCCTAGGGGCAATCCCACCCAATGACTGACTGATGCAGGGGCACAAATGCCCAGCCTCCTTGCCTCAGTTTGGAACAGGTCCAAAGAGCCATTCCATCTGGGGTCGTCCCTGCCCCGTAAGATCATCTGAGGCCTCACTTCCAACCACAAGGGGGAGGTGAGCTTCCTCCTCTGCCCAATCCTGCCTTTCGCCCCCTTAAAGGGAGATCTCTTGAGAGTGGCCCCTGTAACCTGCACCCAATGCTTCATCTCTGGGTCTGCTTCCAGGGAACCCAATCTAAGACATGGAGGGACTACAAAATCCACAAGCCTCCACCTGGCCCCTCCTCTGCCCTCTATAGACCTCCTGTATACACACGTGCACACCCACGTACGTATATACATGGTCTTGTGTGCACATGATGCACGTATATACATATGTACACATATATGGGTATGTGCACATATATATTTGAATGCATCTCTACACAGTGCATGCACACCCATATACCTACATGTGGGTACACAACGTTCATTGCAACCATGCACATACATACAGGTGCACACACACACACACACAAACCTGGGAGTCCAAGAGAATGTTCTCTGGTTTCAGGTCCCTGCATAAAATGAGAAAAGCACGCTGTGACGGCTCAGCCAGTGAGTGAGGACAGTTGGGGACCTGGGTGCCTGGCGGGAGGACTATTCATGGAGGCTCACAGAGGTGTCCAGGGGGGATGGGCACTTGATCCTAGAAAGGAGGAGGCTCTCACCCTACCCCTTGGGGGCATTTTCCTCAGACAAAGGACCAGTTCACTGGCATTTCATCAGGATTTAGGGGCCACACAACCCCTGAGCCACAGGCAGGCCTCACCTGTAGATGATGTTGAGGGAGTGCAGGTAGCCAATGGCACTGGCCACCTCGGCAGCGTAGAACCGGGCACGGGGCTCCAGGAACCTGCGCTCCCGCTGCAGGTGGAAGAAGAGCTGGAGGAGGAGGACACTGTGAGAGGGTTTCCTGGGGGGGCTCCAGCTGCTGGAGTGCAGGGGGGCAGCGGCCCAAGTCACCCCTCTCTGAACAGCAATGTACTCAGACAATAAAAGGCATGTCTGCCCCCACCCCATACGGCAGTTGTGGGTGTCCATAGGGTCAGCAGGAGAGATTAATTCACATGGATTGAGCACCTCCTATGTTCCAAGCTCCAAGCCAGAACCTTTCACATCTCTTATTTAATCCTAATGACCGGCCTTCAAGGTATCAAATATGACACTAGTTTCACTTAAGAGGAGTCTGGGACGGGTCAGAGCTGTCAGGTGACTTGCCAAGGTCACATAGCTTGCAATTGGCAGAGCTGGGATTTGAAACTGGGTGGTTCAAAAACAGGTTTTTCCTCCAACCCAGGTGCTAAGATTATCATGACCAAGTCAAACTCAGCCCAGGAGAGATCTGCCTGTGGGCCAATTGCTTTGGCATCTTTTGCTAGCATGGAAAACCTTCCAACTCCATCAGGGGACTTAGGGATGCAGGACAAAAACTTCCCTCTCAGCATCAGGCCAAAGGCATGAGATCATAGAGCTTAAATCTGGGGTCACTGAGGAGGCCTCACTAAGAGAGCCAGAGTGAAGGCCAGGAAGGAACTCAGCTCATGCAGCTGTGCTGCTAGGTCACCAGGGGGCCTCAGATCTCCATTTACCACAGTGATAGGCCACCACCACCCCCTTGGCCTCTGTTGTAAACGGGGGCATTGCAAATCTTGACCACAGAGCTCCGGTAACATTGACCTTCCAGGTGAGTCGGGCAGCTTTGCAGGGGGAAGTCAATACAGATCCACATTCCAGTCCTGGCTCTGCCAGGTATGGGCTGGTGGCCTTGAGCAAGTGATTAGCTCCTGAGCCTCGTTTCCTCCCCTACAAAATGGGTCTGTTGTATGGATGATGTGAGATCATTCCAGAACCTGGCACACAGGGGGTATGTGGGATGGACAGCTCCCAGCTAAGAGCTGGCCCAGGGGAGCCCCTGCAGACCCGCCCACCTCTCCTCCATTGACGTAGTCGAGCACGAAGTAGAGTTTCTCGGGGGTCTGGAAGGAGTAGCGCAGGCCCACGAGGAAGGGGTGCCGCACGTTCTTCAGAAGCACGTTGCGCTCCGCCATGATGTGGTTCTGCTGTGGGGTCACAGACAGGGGTCGTGTCACAGCCCACGGCTCGCTGGTGGGGCTCCCCTGCCCCTCCTCAGACGCGCCCTGTGGCTCCTCATTGCCAGGCCCGGCCCCTTGCCTAGTAGTCAGGGGTCTGCGTGGTCAGTCTCATCCCCAGTCAGTTCACAGGGATGCAGCTCCAGCCCCCAGATCAGGGGTGATGAACAAAGAAAATATGATGATTGCATCCACGAGGCCACATTCACGCCTTTGCTCGTGCTGTTTCCCCTGCCTGGGCACCCTCTTTTCAGACCATAGAACCCTACCTTCAAGACCAGCTGCAAGGCCACCTCCCTCAGGAAGACCGCCCCTACCCACCCTCCTGATGTCCTTGTTAACGCTAATTCCCTATCCTGGGGGCTCTGATTTAATATCCAGCCCTCTGTGGGGTTGGAGTTACCAGTAAAGAGACTTGGATCAGCTAAAGCATCTGGAACTCCAGGATGGCTGTGGCTGGGAGGGCCTTTTAAGAGTGGGAGGTGTTACCCCACTCTGCACAGATGAGGTGGCGGGCACCCAGGCAGGGCAAAGGACTGTCCACTGTGGGACCCAGATTTCATCGGAGGGAGGCACAGGGCTGGGACTGGCTCCTCCTGCAGCCTGTGGCTGACGTGGTTGGCCTGCCTTCCTCGAGAATGGTAAGCATCCTGGCACCAGCTGGCCCCCTGCTCAGACCCCCTCTGCACCCAGCCCATGGACCCTTCACAGTTGGGACCCATCTGGGGAAGCCCCCCGAGCCTGGGAGTCGAGGAATAGGAGAGGAAATGCTTATGCCTGAGCTCTGGTACCTCTTTGTTCTTTAAGATGAACTTTTTCTGCAGCACCTTCACTGCATAGAACATCCCGTCGGACTTGCGCTTGGCCAGGAGGACCTGAACGGAAGCAGAAATGCAAGGTCCCGCAGGTGACCACTCCTCTGATGGCCCCAGCGCCGGCCCTGCATCCTTGGACCTGCAGGTTGTGAGCTCCCTCTTTGCACATGCAGGTGATAGGCACGGGGTGGAGGAGGCTAGAGAAGGGGAGGCCGAGGCTTCCCACCTTCACCATGTTACTCACCTTCCCATAGTTGCCTTTGCCAATGACTTTGAGGAAGTCGAAGTCGGTGGGCCGGGCACTGGGGGAAGAGGGAAGAACATGGGTCAGCATTTGCAAGATTCTGAAACTCCATCCTGAGATCAAGTCCAGACTTCTTTTTCACTTTGAAGGTGGGGAATACAGGGAGCTTTCCTACAGCCCGGCCTCCTCACCACTGAAGAATGACATGTCCTCCCAGCCAAGAGGGGCTTGTAAGTCTGGCCCTGCACCTGGGGATCTCACGATCAGGTAAACAGCAGGTAAGGTGGGGAGAAACCCAGACACAATGCATAGAGGTGAGGGAGCCGGCTCAAAGCCTGAGAAGGGCCTGAAGGGCAGGGAGCTGCTAATAATGCAGACTTTGGGGCGCATCCCAGGCCCAGGGCTCAGCATGGGCAGAGGCTGGGGAACTCGTGGGGGGTAAAGCTGGGAGGTGGTCCGGGGCCCAGGTCACAGAGGGTCTTGAAGGTAGACCAGAGAGCTTGGATTTTACTCCCAAGGCTAGGGGAACCTGGCCTGAGGGGAGCCAGGGAGGACAGTTGCCTTAGAGACCAGAACTCACTTTGGGTTGGCTGAAGGCCCCAGGTTGATGTTCCCATTGGCCCTTGAAGGCTAAAGACATTTACAGAAAGAAGAGATTAATAACAACAGGTTCCTACTCCTTGGCTCCCTTTCCTCTGGGCCCCAGGCCCTGATCTATTCTAGGCTCCTTCCTTCCTTCCTTCCTTCCTTCCTCCCTTCCTTCCTTCCTTCCTTCCTTCTCCCCTTCTCCCCATCCCACTCCCCCATCCACCATCTCATCTGCTTCTCACAACCACCTTGGGAGGCTGCTGTCATGCCAGTTGTGCGGGTGAGAAAACTGATGCCCAGAGAGCGCTGTCCAAGGACTTACTACAGGCTGTTCCTCGGACCAATCCCATTATTTTCCCACCCCATTTACTTCGTGAAGCCTTTGCCCAAGTCTCTTCTCTATTTATCCTGCAAATGGCTCACTTCTGTGAGCTCAGAGTGACCCCTGTCGACCCCCAGTCCTGTCTGGGATGACCCACCTTCCTGGCGGGTGCTGGCATAGATTTCCTGAGCCATGTAAGGAAGTGAGCCCCCTGCTGGTGGGCAGGGGAACCAAGACCCACTCACCTGTGGACTGGAAGTCCCTGCCGGGCTGGCACTAGAGTCCATTCTGTAACAGTGATAGGGTGGGTGCTGGGGGCACAAGGAGGAGCTGGCATGAGAGAGCTGGCTGGGGAGTTAGCTCCACCTGCCTAGAGTCTCAAGCACCGCTGCCCTCACCACCCCTCCCCAACCCCGTCCATGCACCTGCCACAACCTGAGCTTTGGCAGCAACCCTCCCTGGGACAGGAAAGGATACCCACTGGACCCAGCCTCTCCAATCAAACATCTCAGGAGGGAAGGAAGGAGAATGGTCAGGATGGCTCCTCCCAGGCTGAGTGTTTTGCAAGGACAGCCAAGGTAGCAAGATCCCTGTGAGCCAGGGCAGCTCCAAAAGTCCAGGATGGCTAGGCCTGGGGGGACTCTGGCAGAACATAAAAGTTTGCACCCCTCCCCCCATTTCACAAGTGGGAAGCCTGAGGCCTCGAAAGGGACTTGCTAGGATTACACAGCTTGTGAGGGGCAGGCTGGGCTCCCCAGGCTCCCATACAAGCATGTTGTAACCCTGAATTCCTGTAGAGAGCCCCTGAAAGGGCACTGCCCTGGAGGCCTTGGACTAATGCCATGGAGAGTCCTCAGACTGGCCAGTGTCTAGTTGAGATTAAACAGATCAGCTGGTCTAGGCCCAGTGAAAGGAGGGAGCACTGTGTCTTCCCTGCCCCACCCTGCAGGCTGGAGGAGGCTAGCATATCTAGGCCTGACTCAGGCTGTCCAGGGCCCCACAGCCCCACCCCTGGTTGGAAGGCCAAGGCCAAGAGCTGATGTCTCATCTGACATCCCAGATGAGGTGTCAGCTTGCGGGAACTGCTGGGTACGGTGCATCCCAAGACCACAGCCTTGGTTCTTTGTGGGGCCCAGGCTGCAGCCTGGCCTCTCTGGGCAGACACTGCCCATCCTTACAAGGGGGCACCTGGCACACCCCCCATGGCCTTCTTGGGAGCTGAGAAAGTGACCACCGGGGAAGGGAGGGAGTCCCCCAGCTCTGTGGAGTCCTGAGAAAGCGAGCTGCAGAACTGCCCATAGGGAGCACAGCCTGTGCCCCAGGCCTACGCTCCTGTGATGCTGCCACACCCTCTCCTGCGCTGACTCTGATGGCCCCTCTGCCAGGCCCTGGCCTCCCCGGCCCCACATACCTGCACCGGCCTGAGGAGAGGCCTTTGAGAGAACCAGCAGTTGGAGCCGGAGGATGGGCAATGGACAACACAGCCTCTCTCTGTTCTCCCAACAAGGGCTGAAGTGTCTGTGCCTGGCGCCGGACTGGCCCCAGCTCGGAACTCCCGGCAGCATCAGCACCGAGGGGACCGTTGATGTCATGCAGGACCCGGCAGAGCTAAAGATGGGATGGGAAACCTCTGTTCCCTGGGGACATCGGCTCCCCCTGGGGGTGGGCAACAGCTGCAGGAGAGCCCTGGAGACTCCGGGCTTGTTAGAACACGTGGGTGTGGGTCAGCATGTGTGTGTGCGTGTGCAGGTGTTTCCCGTATAGATGTGCTTCGGCCTGTGTGTCTGTCTGGTGTGTCTGTGTGTCCCTGTATGGCAAAGTATTGTGTCAGTGTGTGAGTCCATGCAGATGGCTGCCTGTGCTGTTAGGAGTGTGTGGCATGGTGACCTTGTCTGTATAATTTTTCTGTGTGTCTGTGCAACTCTGTACATTTTTAGTGTGCATGTTTGTGCGCCTCAGGGAGCCTCTGTGCAGTGTGTCAATGTGTCAGTGTGTATCTATGTGTTAATGTGCTTGTGTGTGTGCATGTGGTTGCATGTGGGTGTCTACCTGTATGAGTCTGCAGATGAGTATAGGTGTCTATTGATACATGTGCATGACAGTGTAACCACATGTGTGTATGTAGGTAATTGTGTATCTGTATTCACATTGGTGCAGGTTGGTAAATCTCGTGTGTGTGTGTGTGTGAGTGTGAGTGTGAGTGTGAGTGTGTGTGTGAGTGTGAGTGTGTGTGAGTGTGTGTGTATGTCTGTGTGTGTGTGAGTGTGAGTGTGTGTGTATGTGTGTGTGTGTGTGAGTGTGTGTGTGTGTAGGTGCCTGTCTGTAAGACATACTTCCTGTGGTATACCCAGGCCTGATGGAAACCATCTGGGACTGAAGATGAGGTCTTCCCATGGCAGCTGAGAGCCCTTCGCGCCTCCCCAGGAACCTGAGAGGAACCTGGAGCCCAGGTGTCTGGCTCACCCAGCTGGCCTTGGTCTTTGAATGCCAAGTCCTTGGCCATTGCGGCCTTTCCCTGCTGGCCCCTCCTGGACTCTGGCCTGCAGTCCCCAGGATAGGGCTGGTTGGCCCACCGCTCTGCGACTATGTAAGAGGCAGGAACATGGTCCCAGCCCGCACTTGGCTCATGAAGTTCTTGTTCCCTGGTGTGATAATTAGGTACTCATGGGTCTCTCCTCTCCCCCGGAGCTCATGAGGGATGTTCTAGGGAACGCAGGACTTGACATGGCCTGACACAGCCCCTGTTCTTCTGGAACTTTCTATGTGGCTGCCACATGCCACACACAGACCTCTGCAATTCACCACAGTGGAGGGATTTATGGGGCTGGGGCCAAAGGGCTTGGTCAGGGCGGGACCTGAGCCTAGTGGCCCAGGGGTTCTCTGCGGGCGCTGAGAGCAGGGCACTGGAGGTGTCAGCCAAGGAAACCGAGTGAACGACATCAGAGCCTACCATCTTCCAACAAAATAGAAGTGTTGAATCAATACACAGATGGGCAGGGTGTCATGTTTACAAAACACGTAGCAGAACAAGGACATTTCTTTTCAATAACAAGCCCCTGATTGGCCCTCCAGTCAGCAGCACTGTTTAGAACCGGAAAGCGATGGCAGTGATAATAATAACCTGAATGTTCCACCACCAGGCGCTTTGGAATATTGCCGGCTGTCATAGCCCCCTTTTGACCTCACATCCCCCTCCAGGTGCTGTCCATTTCGCTGTTCCCCTTTTCAGATCAACTCCTTGAAAGAACGGTGTGGACTCAGCCTCCGTTCCTTTTTCCGTTCTCTCTTGAACCCGTCACAAAGCTTTCCCCCCAATACAGCACCAAAACAGAGGCTTCCGCGTGCCAGGGCCAGTGATGGGTCCTCCGTCCTCCTCTCGCCCAGCTTCTGGGGAGGATCTGACACACCCACTCCTCCCACTTGGCTTCAGGAGCTACTGGATGCCCGCCTGCCTCACTGACTGCTCTTCCCCCACCTCTTCGGCTGGATTCGCCTCCTCTTTTTACCTTTAACACTGGCCTGTCTCAGGGCTCAGCCCTTGGACCTCTGTCTACACTTGTTCCTAGTTGAGCTCAAGCGCTTTCATGGCTTTGAGTACCAAGTGTACGCAATAATTCCCAAGCGTATCTCCCTGGTTCTGATTATCTCCTGAATTCTGGATTGAAATAGCTAACGGCTTCCTCAACCCTTCACTGGTTACATGTCCAGAGGCACCTCAGACCAAACACGTCTGAAACCAGTCTTGACTCACTTTCCTTCCACTCTTCCCTGGCACCACCACCGACTCAAAAGTTCAAGCCGGCAACTTGGAACTCATTCTAAAAAGCTGGCACCTTACCCCACCCTCCTCTCCTCCAAGAAATCCCACGAGGCTCGAACCTCCGAGTGCAACCAGAAACCCATTGCTGCAACCACCTGCGTGGATCACTGCAATAGCTGCCCTACCGATTCTCTATTTCTTATCTTTTTTTAAGTTGTGTTTTTTTTTTTAATTTTTTAAGTTGTTTTTTTTAAATTTTTTATTTTTGTCTGCCCTACCGATTCTCTATTTCTTATCTTTTTCTAAGTTGTTTTTTTTTAATTTTTTATTTTTGGTTGTTAATCCTCACCGGAGGATATTTTTCCATTGATTTTTAGGGAAAGTGGAAGAGAGAGGGAAAGACAGAGAGAAACATCGATGTGAGAGAAACACATCGATTTGTTGCCTCCTGACCAGGGCCCAGGCTGGGGAGAAGCCTGCAACCAAGGTACGTGCCCTTGACCGGAATCGAACCCAGGACCCTATGGTCTGCAGGCTGATGCTCTATCCACTGAGCCAAACCGGCTAGGGCTGATTCTCTATTTCTGTCTTTACCCAGTACAAGCTCCCACCAAAAGCCAGAGTGACTCTTTAACAATGTAAATCAGATCATGTGATTTGTTGCTCAAAACTCCCGTGACTTCCCATTACTTGGAGGATCAAAATCCAAAGTCTTTATGCTGGTCCACCCCGGCTTCTGCCTTCCTGCCCACCCATCTCCACTGCTTCCTCTCACAACACGCCAGCCTCTCTGGCTTTCTGGCTGTTCCTCAGACACACGGCGTGTCCTCTGGCCTCCTGCCCCTCGCACTTCCTCTGCCTAGAATGCTCTTCTGTAGAGCTGCCTTCCGCTAACCTCACAGGGTCTCTGCTCATGTGTGGCCTCTCAGGCCTCTTCTGGTTCCTGGGGACCCCTTGTCCTGGCTTGTCTGGGACTTCCAGGTTCCCAGCATGTGGGACTTTCAGTGCTAAAACCTGTACAGTTCTGGGCAAACCAGGATGGTTGGTCGCTCTACAAAGCCAGTCCCGCTCACTCCCTCTGCACTTTCCTGCGCTATCTTTTACTTCGGAACACTTATCACTCTTTGACACCTTCATACGCAGTGTCTTGTTTGTTTTCTATCTCGAATGAGGACATTGGCTCCAGGAGGGCAAAGACTCTCTTGTTCACTGTGGACTGCAGCACTGGGAACGGGGCCTGGAAGGCAGTCGGTGCTCCCTACATATTTGACTAATGAATCAAGGAATGAATTGATAAGATAAATTACAGGACACATATAAAATGGAATATTACCCAACAGCAAACAAAACTGACACACAAGCCTATGTGCATGGAAGCAGAAACATACATGTGCTACAGTGTCAAGCGAAACAAACAAACCAGATTTCAAAATGGTAGGTGTACCAGGGGTACTGTCTTTGTACAGAACAAAAAGACAGGTGGGCACATGGACATTTGTGTAGAGCCACAGCCACAGAGAAAAGGCTGAGGGCCACAACCCAAGGTGACAGTGGGTTAGCTTATTTCTTATTCTTGTACCACCGTGCAAAGTCTCTAAGTCCTGGTGGGAACTTCGACATGCCCATTGCACACCCTCTCCTTCCCCCATCACCTTGGCTGTGAACCCCACATCTGAGCAGCTCTCTGCTCCTAAGGCTTCGGGCTCCCTTCTCTTGACCTGACTTTGTTCCCACAGCGCCATGGGTTGGGAACTATCATCGTCCCTGTTTGAAGGAGGAGGACGCTGAGGCTCGGGGAGGTGAAGTGACTTGATCAGGCCACATAGCTAGTAAGTGATGTAACTGAGACGTGAACCCAGGCAGTCTGACTCCAAGGCCTGGAATTTCAGGAAGGAGTTAGGAATTTAGAAAAGGGAGGCATGAAGTTAGTGGGAAAGAAGTAAGAATGTACATTGGTGGTTAGGAAGGAAGACAACTAGGTGGCTGAGAGGTAGAGAGGAGTGGAGAGGGAAGGAGGCAAAGGAAGGAGGGATAGGGGGGAAGAAGTTAAGAAAAAAAATTAGGAAAGGAAGCAAGGGAGGGTCGGGGAGGAGAGTTAGGAAGAAAAGAGGGAATTAGGAAGAAGGGTGTTAGGAAGGAAAGTAAGTAGGTAGTTAGGAAGGAAGTTGGCTAGGTAACTAGTTAGTCGGTTTGGCAGACCAGCAGGCTGGCCGGCAGGTGTCCTGCCCACAGCTGAGCCTCTCACCTGAAAATGCTGGGTCCCCGCTCAGGTCCTGGGGAGCAGCCCCGAGCACAGCTCTGCCCTCCCGTCTCTCTGCATGGTGGCCCAATCCTGAATCGCCGGAAGAGCCTTCCCAGTCAGGGGTGACCTGTCATCCACTCACTCAAACTGCGAACCAGCTCAAGTTCAACCTCCCAGCTAGGCTAGCTGAGAGCTGGCCACAGGGCCCTGTTACTAATTAACCACGGGACCTGAATCACCATGCTGGCTGCACCCAGTGGCTCCTCAAAGGCCCTGCCCTGGGGAACCTCTGAACTTTTAAAAGCTACTGCACTTTTAAAAGCTATGTGACCTTGGGCAAGCGACTTCAGCTCCCTGAGCCTCTCCGAATTGGTGATGATGGTGTGTATCCTGCCTCACGGAGGGTCTCTGAAGTCCCTTTCAACACTGTCCCAGTTCTGTTGTCTGAAATCTCCCCTTCTCCCCTCCCCTCCCCTCCCGAGTTCAGCGCATATGCTGACTCTCCCACACAGCCTTCCCTGACTCCATCAGCTGAATCACGTTCCCTTTTAGAGCCTGGGGAGCTGACCACGCAAAAGGCTTGTTGCACACAATTCTCCCCTCCGCCAGTCCCTGATAGGACCGCCGGCCTGTGTGATCAGGCCTGTTGGGGAAACCTCTGGGCTGGGGGGGCAGCTCATGCCCACCTGAGCCAGCCTCATGCCTGACACCTCTGGCATGCTCTTGTGTTGAGCCAAAGCCTGCTGTCCAGAGCTCTCCTGTGCTGACGCTGTCCGGGCATCCACGTGGGAGAACTACAGCTGGCTGAGACCCAGGCCCCGCTCTGCCCTTCGGAGACCTAAGTCCCAGGAACCAGGGCTCAGCTCTCCCCAGCTCCCAGGGAGGGAAGGCTTTCCCTGGTTGATCTGAAGGTGCACAGGCTGACGGTTCTAACTCAGGGCAAGGACAGGGCCCGGCCTGCTGGACAGGTAAGAACAGCCCCACCCGGTGACCCCTCCTCAGCAGGCAACTCGGTCTGACTGCCAGGATGCTTTCTCCAATCGCGTGTCATTAGAATGTCAACAACTTCCAGCCCTGGTAGCGCTTTAAAAGCTGGCAGCTCTCACAGCGCCCCAGAGGAGCCCCGTGTGCCCTACTCCCCGCCTCCACCAACATACCCATCAGCACGTGACTGGCCTCCGCGGAAAGGGGCGGTGGCTGGCCCAAGTGCACCAAGCAAATCAGGGCAGAGCCCCAGTCCTGCCCCTTTCTGGAGCTGTCCTGCTCCTGCTCCACCACGCCCCTCCTCCCTGCACTTCCAAAGCCAGTTTTTAAAACCCCACATAACAGTATTGGGTACAAATGTTATATCCGGTAAGGGTCTAATATCCAAGATTTACAGGGAACTCATACATCTCAACAAAAGGAAGATAAACAACGCAATCAAAAAATGGGCAAAGGACTTAAACAGACACTTTTAGAAAGTGGACATACAGAAAGCCAAGAGACATATGAAAACATGCTCAAAGTCACTAATCATCCGAGAGATGCAAATCAAAACAACAATAGGTACTATCTCACACCTGTCAGAATAGCTGTCATCAACAAATCGACAAACGACAAGTGCCGGTGAGGATGGAGAGAAAAGGGAACCCTTGTGCACTGCTGGTGGGAATGCAGACTGGTGCAGCCACTGTGGAAAACAGTATGGAGTTTCCTCAAAAAACTACAAATGGAACTCCCATTTGACCCTGTGATCCCACTTCTAGGAATATATCCCAAGAAATCAGAAACACCAGTCAGAAAGGATATATGCACCCAGAGCCCTAGCCAGTTTGGCTCAGTGAGTAGAGTGTAAGCCTATGGACTAAAGACTCCCAGGTTCGATTCCGGCCAAGGACACATGCCCGGGTTGTGGGCTTGATCCCCCCTCCAGTAGGGGGCATGCAGGAGGCAGCCAATCAATGATTCTCATCATTGATGTTTCTGTCTATTTCTCTCCCTTCATCTCTGAAATCGATTAAAAATTATAATAAAATAAGAAAAAAAGAAAGAACTTTCACCATTCACAACAGCATGGATGGACACGGAGAGCATTATGCTAAGGGAAATAAGCCAGTCAGAGAAAGATAAATATCACATCATCTCACTCATTTGTGGAATATAATGAACAACATAAACTGATGAACAAAAATAGATCCAGAGACAGAGAAGCATAGAACAGACCGTCAAACTTCAGAGGGCAGGCAGGGGAGGGGGTTTGGGGGTAAGAGATCAAAGCTCTTGTATGCATGCACATAAGCATAACCAATGGGCACAGAGAGTAGGGGGGTGAGGGCATGTGCTGGGGTGGGGGGTAGGGGTGGCCAGGGAGAGGTCAATGGGGGGAAAAAGAAGACATATGAAATACTATATGTAACACTTTAAACAAGAAAGAATTTAATAAAGAAAAAACAGTATTGGGTACACTGTATCGAAGAATTCCAGCACACAGCAGAATGTGAAATACGAGTGGAAGCTTCCCCTCCAAACCATCTTCCATCCCACTCCCAGAGGGAACTGCCACTACTCAGCGGTGACTACCCCAGACTTTTGCTATGCCCTAATCTAGTTATCTCATACACCCCCCCCCCAGAAAAATGGGCCATACTATACACATTGTTCACCCACTCACTTCTTGTTTCTCACACATCTTTCCATGCCAACACATAGAGATTCAACTCTTTAAAAACCTGCATCACATTGTATAATGTGGGATTAATTTCCCTATCCCCGTTCCCTTTAGGCTGGTGGGCATTTAGGCTGCTATCAATTTCACAATAACTCCAACAAGGCTGAAGAGGACATCTTTGTGTTAATATTCTGTGGCTGCCCTGGCCAGGTAGCTCATTTGGTTAGAGCATCATCTTGATGCGCTAAGGTTGTGGGTTTGATCCCCAGTCGGGGCACATGCAGGAGTAAATGTATGGATGAGTGGAACAACAAATAGATGTTTCTTTCTTTCTCTCTCTCTCTCTCTCCATCCTGGTACTCGTGTTTTTCTGTCTGCTAAACTGTAAGTAAAGGTGCTGGGTTAATGCTGGCCTCTCTAGCAAATTACTGTGTACCAACTGGTGGTGTGGCCACCAGCAATGCATACATTTGCCTTTTCCTCTCAATGAAGCTGCAGAAAGTCAACAAGGCCATTCCTACTGCGAGGCCACTGAGGTACCCGTCACCTCCCCATCTTTTTCCTTCTTTCCCATTCTATCCTCCCTGTCTCTTTCTCCCTCAAATGGCCAATTCTGTTGTTTGGCTATGAAGGTCCAAGATACGTACGTCCTCAGGGGTGAGAAGGGAAACAAGAGACTGAACCAATGAGAACCCAAGTGCATGCATAGTCTCTCTACCTGGAGATTCCTCAGCTCACTTTTCTGTGCGTTATCTGCCCCCGGCCCCTCCTCCCATTACTACCCCTACCTGCACACACGCGCTCACACCTGCAGATTCATCCACAGGCAGAGGGAATAACAGGCTTATGGTGAGTACCAAAATCTACCCATGTGGGCTGGGTGCAGAACCCTTGGGCCAACAGAGTTCACACATAGGTCAGAGATGGGACCCCCAGTTTTTTTAAACATTTTTTTGAAAGTGGTAAGTGTACAAAATTTTAAACATCAAATAAAACAATGATGTGGATGACCAAAAAGATCAGTGCCTTGTCCCATTCCTCACTTTTTCTTAGCTGCTTGCTTTGGCATTTACCTCCGTGTATCTAAATAGCATGATTATACTGCTATTTCTCCACCTTTCAGTTTTAAAAATTATCAAGTGGCTTCTTCTTTCCTACTATGGAACATAAATATTTGGATCTCACCCATCCAAACACAACTTCTGCCTTTCCTAGAGTTAATTAACAACTGCCTCATTGGATGGTTTAAAACCCTAATATGCAAATAGACTGAACAACCAAACAACCAGTCACTATGACGTGTGCTGATCACCAGGGTGTGCGCGCAGAACATGGAAGGTGTTGGCCACAGTGGAATAGTGGAACAGGTAAGTGGGGGCGCCAGACCAAGGCAGGGTGCTGGTCGCTGTCATTGGGGCAAGCCTTTGGTGGCTACCGAAAATTCTTTGCTCCCACAAACTGCAGTCCCACCCAGCACTCACACCTGCTGCTGGCGCCAGACCTGTTCACACCCGCTGCAGACACTGAAGCCACCGCTCACACCTGCTACTTGTGCCTGGCGCCAGCTCCAATCACTCAGCACCGTCAGCAGGTGCGAGCGCAGCTGCTGGCCCCGATCGCCTATTAGGGCTTCTCCACCTCCTCCTGCTCCTGAGGGGCGATCAGGGCCAGCAGCTGCCTCTTGCACCCATTGCCAGTGACAGCCCCACTCGCACCTACTGCCGGCGCTGGCCCCAATTGCTCCGCACTATCAGTATATGGGAGTGGTGGCAGATGGTGCTCCTGAGGCTTTCAGCAGACAGGGGACTGGGGGCCATGGCGGAAGGGGCAGGGCAGGGACGCAAAGGATGGGCTGAGATCCGCCCCTGTGCCCACCGCAGCCGCACAGTGCACAGTTCCTTTCAAGGTGCATGAATTCGTGCACTGGGCCCCTAGGGTGTGGGTGTGTGTGGGTGTGTGTGTGTGTTAAACTTTAACAGAAACTAGGGTAAAAAGCTTCATTTTGGTAAATAACTAATTACACACACACACACACACACGCATGCACGCACACACGTGCGCGCACACACACAGGCACACACTCATTTTGTGCTTAGCTGTCATAAAACTTAAGACACTTATATGGGGGTGAAAGGTCAGGAGGGGGAAACATTATTTTCTGTTATTAATTACATCTTATCCATCCTACATGTGCTGCACTCGCCTTAGATAAAGTTACAGTTCCATTTTATCGGAAGCCTCGGGATCATGTAAAGAGGGATTCTGGATTGAGACAAAGGAAATCGAAGAATCTGCCAGGGTAGGGGGTGGAGGAGGATGGGGCTCATTTGTTCTCCTGCTCAGCA
>NW_006290680.1:3496909-3519893 GCF_000327345.1 Myotis davidii | reverse complement strand
TTTAGAGAGAGAAAGGTAGAGGGAGAGAAACTTCAATTGGCTGCCTCCTGCACACCCGCTATTGGGGATCAAGCCTGAAAGCCCGGGCATATGCTCTGACTGGGAAGTGAACCCATGACCTTTCAGTGTACGAGACCACACTCCAACCAACTGAACCACACTGGCCAGGGCTAGGAGTTCTTTATATATTCTGGATATTAAGCCCTTGTCAGATATACAATTTGCAACTATTCCCTCTCATTCTGTAGGTTGTCTTTTGACCTTCTTGATAATGTCCTTGATGCACAAAATTTTGATGAAGTTCAAATAATTTGTTTTTTCTTTCGTTGTTTGTGTTTTTGGTGTCACATCAAGAAAGCATTGTCAATTTCAAGGTCATAAAGACTTACGTCTGTGTTTTCTTCTGAGTGTTTTACGGTTTTAGCTTTTATATTTAGGTAGTCAATCCATTTTGAGTTCATTTGTTTATGGTGTAAGGAAGGCATTGAACTTCATTTTTTGCAACTTTTTTTTTTTTTTTTACATGTGGAGATCCAGTTGTTGCAGCACCATTTCTTGAAGAAACTATCTTTCCCCACTGAATGGACTACACTCTTATCTAAAATTAATTGTCCATAGATATATAGGTTTATTTCTGGACTCTCAATTCTATTCAATTGGTCTTTATGTCCGTCCATATGCCAGTATCAGACTATTTGATTACTTTATCCTTGTAATAAGTTTTGAAATCAGGAAGATTGAGTCCTCCAACTTTGTTCTTTTTCAAGGTTGTTTTGGTTTTGGGGAGTCCCTTTCAATTCCACATAAATTTGAGGATGAGCTTTTCTATTTCTGCAAAAAAAAAAAAAAAAAAGCCACTGGTATTTTGATAAGGTTTGCATTGACTCTGTAGATCACTTTGGATAGTATTGACATCTTAACAATATTAAGTCTTCCTACCCATGAACGTGGTTGCCTCTCCATTTATTTAGGCCTTCTTTCATTTCTTTCAGCAATGTTTTAAAGGTTTCAGTATATGTCTTTCATCTCCTTGTTTAAATTTATTCCAGTGTATTTTATTTTTATAGATGCTATTATAAGTGGAATTGCTTTCTTAATCTCTTTTTTGGATTGTTTGTTGCAGGTATATAGAAACTTAAGTGATTTTTTTTGTGTTTATCTTATACCCTGCAACTGTACTTAATTTATTTACTAGTTCTAGCAGCTTTCTTTTGGATTCTTTATTTATAAAATCATGTCATCTATGAATAGAGATAGTTGATACTTCTTCCTTTCAAATGTGGGCACCTTTTATTTATTTTTCTTATCTAATTGCTCCGGCTAGAACTTCCAGTCCAATACTGACCAGCAGAGATGAAGGTGGGCTTCCTTGTCTTGTTCCCGATCTTGGGTAGAAAGCTTTCAGTATTTTACCATTGAATAGAATGTCAAGTATGGGGTTTTTGTGTTTATTTTTTTATAAGCTGTTCTTAGTTTTCTGACTGTTTTTATTGTGAAATGATGTTGATTGTGTCAAATGACTTTTCTGCATCAATTGAGATGATCATGTGTTTCCCCCCTCTCATTCTAGTAACATGGTGCATAAAGTAGATTGATTTTGTTATATTGAACTATCCTTGTATTCCTGGGATATTCCTCTTTTTTAACTTAATCTCTCATTTTGATGGAGCACATCCTCCAATGGCTATCTGAGGAAAGGTGTAGAAGAAGTAAAAGTTTGTAACCTGGCTATATACAGGGTGTCCCAAAAAGTGTATACACACTTTAACACCTGATAGCTCAATTTTGAAAATGAAATGTATTTTAATAAACACTGTCTTTATAATTATTCAAAGTGTGTGTATACATTGTGGGGGAACATCCTATATTCTGGGCAATCTTCTCAACTTTATCTTTTACCTTGTGTTCAATTATTTTATCTCAATTATTTTATCTTTTACCTTGTGTTCAATTATTTTATCTCTGCAATCACATTTTAAATTTCCCAAAGTCCTTTCTTGTCTTTTAATGTTTCTTTTCCTTTTATAGCAGCCATGGCTGATTGAGAATTTAGCTTTTTAATATATATTTTATTGATTTTATATATATATTAATTGATTGAAAGGAGAGGGAGAGAAAGAAAGAAACATTAATGATGAGAGATAATCATTGATCGGCTGCTTCCTGCACGCCCTTCACTGGGGATGGAGCCCACAACCTGGCATGTGCCCTGACCAGGAATGGAACCTGTGACCCCCTGGTTCATAGGTAGATGTTCAACCACTGAACCATGCTGGCTAGGTGAGGATTTAGTTTTTGACAAGTGGAAAAATAAACTCTTCTACTGTGATAGTTAAGAAAGGAAGGATGGATGTAGGTGGAAGGAGACTGGCACATGAGGTGGCAGAAAGGTGGGGGTATTCCTTCTCATGACTTCTGTTTTCTCTGTGACACAGATGGGGAAGACATCTCTTGAGATAACAGGGAAGGCAATGGGGTAGGAGGTAAAAGAGAAGTCAAAGCTAACGACCTCAGAAACCCAACTGCTTCCTGGGCAGCCCTGAGGGTTCACACCAGAGCCAGGGACTATCAGTCAAGCATGGCAACCAATCTGCTCAGTCAGCTACGTTCCTGGTCAAGGTGTGGAGAAGTCAGCTCCATGGCTGACATTCTTCTAGCCAAGTGGTATGGAAGAGCAGCACGTCAAAGGAATTAAGGGTATTGACAAGAAAGGGGGTGATGTGATTGAACGTGGCATTTCTGCTACTTTCTTATCTGCTCACACAGTCTCTGGGAACCTTAACAAATTCTAACTGTTCAGCTTGATATTTCCCCACCTGAACGTTTCATGTTGTTTTTTTAAACTGAAGTCTTTACTGAATTTTCTGCCCTTACCATTCACAAGTTGTCAAGGATCAGGCCTTTTCACATTGTTCTCCGAGGGTCCCATTGTTTATATTTCTCCATGTAGACAGTATACCCATTTATCTTTATTCTTTGTTTCTTATCTTTAAAAGGGAATAAAAATCAGATTAGTTAGGACCCCTACCAGCAGAGACAATGCTTTATTCTCTGCAGTAATTACAGGGTATTATTGATATTCTCTTTCTGTTTTCTGGGTATTTCACCATGAAAATAGAACAAATTCTGAGTGCATATCGTTCAGTTGTTCAAGTTTATTTGTTTCAATAGATGGATGAAGCACACCACATTTTGTTTGTAACTTTTTCCTCCCTCATGAGTCAAGAGTCACTTTATCTTAAGCCAGAAGATTCTCTTAAAGAACACACACATGTGTGCACATATGCATACGAACACGCATGCGCACACACACACACAGCAAATACAAAAACCTAACTCCACCAAAGTGCATGTGAATGAAAGTGCAAACAAGTTTCATTTTCAAACTCTGGGATCATTCTTTCTGTTTCAGAAGCCAAACAGAAAGGTCCTCCCTGGCCTAGGCCAGAGCTGGGCGAGGCTGCCGGGCCAAAGTGTAAGTGGTACCTCTGCTGGAGAGCCGGGCAGAGGTCACATGGCACTGGGCACCGGTGCCAACTCCCTCCCCTCACTGCCCTCCCAGGTCAAGGTGCGATGATCTCATTTGGGGTCAGGATGGGGGTGAAAGGGAGGTAGTAGGGTGGACAGGAGGCAGATTTCTTTCTCCTTTTTTGTGATTTGGTTTCTTTCCGAAGAGTTGGACATTGGTGCAGAAAGTGCTGAGGCCTCAAAGTTCGGAGGCCTGGGGGCCCTTTTCCTCGAGGCCCTTGGTCCATCCTGCCTTTCTGGTAGGCAGGTGTTAAGAGCGTGGTTAGTAAATCCACATGGCAAAGCCATCCCAGCCCCACTCAACTGTGCGTACTTGCTGCCTTCTCCTCACACCACAAAGCCAGTGAGCATCTCTCAGTCTCTTAGGCGAAGGCCAAGGAACTGGTAAGTTTTGCCACCACTCAAGCAACCAAGATAGAGAGGCTCTTGGCCAATGGGGACACCAACGCGACCTCTGTAAACCCAACCCTCGGGCCTGCCTGCTTGCCCCCCTGGGAGGTCAGGGTCAGGGCTGCCTCTTAGGGCTGGAAGGGAAGGAGCATGTCAGTCCTGTGGGAGCTCAGCTGGGGGGCTGAATGGCTGTGGAGCAAAGCTGTCTGGTCCCTTGTGAGAGGGTCCCCTCCTGGGCAGGGACAGGAAATCACCTGAACTTTGGGTTTCTCTCTCCTATGGGAAAGATAAAGCTTCATATTGTAACAGGAATAGCCCTTGACATTTTCCCAACACTGAGCCTCACATCACCCTGTCCAACACTTCTGAGAGTCCCTACACACACACACACACACACACACACACACACACATATGCCTCCCTTGGCTGGCAGAGCAGTCTGGGGAAGCCCAGCTCAGCCCCTGCTCCCCATCTCCCGGTGGGGCCTGATCCCAGGTTTCAGGTTTGGCAGTGGCTCAGTGGAGGCCAGGCCCCCACTTGGACAGAAAGGCCAAAGTCCCAGAGTCCCAGCAGGCCCCCCACTGCAACACTGATGGGAGGGGTAAGAAAGCCTTAAGGGACTCAGAGAGCTCCAAGATAGAATTCACTTTCCTAACTCTCAACTTCAAATCCTTTGTAAAACCCAAGAGCAGGGCATGTGAGGGACAGGTTGAAGTGATGTTACAGGGTGTGTGTGTGTACTAGAGAGAGTGCTACATGCCCATGACAGGAGGCCTGGCATGCATGCTCCCCTGACTCCCACCATGAGCAACACCTTGGCTGAGACCCATGGCTGCCAGCTTTGGGAGCCACAATACCTGATGGAGCTGCCCCTCTGACCAAAGATTGTCTGACGTACTCTTGGGCTGGCCTTGGCCACCTAGCCATTCAGGCTGCCTCCTCCCATACCTGACACACTGAGAGTGTGTGGGGAACACCCATGGAACCTTAACCCCTGCTGCAGAGGTCAAATGCTCTGACTACCCGCTGTGCTGGAAACAGGTCTAGGCGTGGAACACTAATGCCAAGTGGTCCAGAGCTGGACATGTTCAAGAAGGCATTTTGGCTCAGAATCCCTCACTTCTGCGTAAAATGGAGAATGGTAGCCCAGACTCCCATTGGATCCTATGAAAACATGTGTCTGAGGCGCACCCACTTAAAGGGAGGAGCCAGTGAGGTCTGGCTGTGCCAGAGTGGGGGCACTGACCAGAAAACTGAGCAGCAGAATGAGGGTGGCAAAACCAAAAGACACGGGGGGAGGTGCCTTTTGAGTAAATATGTTTGTGGCAGGGTCACTTCTTGGTAGGAGGAAAGGAGACAAGGAAAGAAAACCACAGAGAGATGCCGAAAAGGGCCTCTCGCTCCACCAGACTGTCCTTAATTGCAAACAACAAGACCCTGTGGTGACAAAACAAGTTGGCTAGAGAAGTGGGCTGCCACAGGCAGGGTACCCCCAACCCACTCCATCAGTAATGCTCCCCCAGCACTGTCACACCCTCACTGGTATGCCTGGTGGCAAATGAGTTCCAGGACTTGGGGGCTAAGACTCCATCCTCCCCGGGGCTCCTCTGCTCCCATGTACCTTGTAGGAAGCAGCCCTGGAGAGAAGAGCAACCACCCCTGGTCAGATGCAGAGCATAGTGGGGGCACAGGTGGGATATGAGGAACTCAGGCCAGGAAGGAAGCATCAGGTGCAGAGGGAGGCCCGGCTGGGGCTGGAGGAGGGCCCAGCCCTGAGCCAGTCACTTTAAGGTGTCGTCGGCGTTTTTGAACATGAGAATGGCGTTATAGATCTTCAAGGCTGGACCCAGCTTGACACTCATGATCTTCACAATGTCCGCCTGTGTCAGCAAAAGGAAGGCCTCGCCATCAATCATCTGAGGGTTGGGGGAGGGAAGTGGAAATCGGAGAAGGTGGAGAGGGTCATGGGGAAGGAGTGAAGGAAGGTGGGCATATGCATGGCGGGGAGGAAGAGGAGAAGGAAAATGGGGGTAAAGGATATATGGGGGGAAGGGAAGGAGGAGGGAGAGGGAAAGAAGAAGGAAAAGGAGCAAGGACAAGGGAGGGAGAGAGGAAAAAAGGAAGATAGCAATGGGGACAGAGAAGGAAAGAAAGATATCCACTGGTGTTCCCACGTTCACACACACACGCACACACACACTCTTTCTGCTGACAGATCTGGACTTCAGTGTGTATTTGCATAATGTTTTCTGAGTCTTCACTGACAGTGGCTTCAAAAACCTGCTATTGCTGCCCTAGTCGGTTTGGTTTAGTGGTTCAAGCGCAGGCCTGCAGACCGAAGGGTCCTGGGTTCGATTCCGGTCAAGGGCATGTGCCTCAGTTGCAGGCTCCTCCCCAGCCCTGGCCCTGGCCTGGGATCATGCAGGAGGCAACCAATCCATGTGTTTCTCTCACATCGATATTTCTCTCTGTCTTTCCTTCTCTCTTCCTCTCTCTCTAAAAATCAATGGAAAAATATCCTCAGGTAGAGATTAAAACAAGAACAACAAACAAAGAAACAAACAAAAAACCTGCTATTGCTGTTCCCACATGAACCCACCGGTCAATCTCAGTGCTGCTAACAGACATGCGGGCCTTCTGATCAATGCATCACAGTATTACCTATGAGCTCTGAGAGAGAGAGCTTGAGATTTCATCTGAATCTAACCAAGCCTTTGTTTCTAACTCCCAGTTTACAGGAAATACACGGGATGTTGCAACAAGTTGAATGACACTATAAGGAAGCAATGAGACCAACCCAGCGCACCTTCTGCCAGACTTTTCCAGTGGCCCTGTGCCTCCCCTGGAGATTTCTCACACTGTGACTGCTGAGGTTGAGTCTAGGTTCTTCAAAGCAAAGATTGGAGTTTGTTGACTAGTAGCTTGGGACTGTGTCAGGGGACAATGGGATTACTCAAGAACATACAAGATGTTGTATGTGTGCTGCTGTATATGGAGTTTTCAGCCATAATCTCGGAAATGGTCATATTTGGCCTTGAAGGTAGAGGAATTCAACAGGAAAATGAATAAAATGAGCCAAATTCAATGATCCACTCTAAGCAATAGCCCGAGAGCTGTGGATAGGACCAGGGAATTTCCCCAGGTTGGCGTAACCTGGAAAGATCCTTAGAGAGCCACACGTGGGATGTTTAACAGAGGCCGAGCTAAAATCTAATCAGCTGATAAGGAGACTTCTATGCTATCACAACAGAGAGGCATGGCCCACGGGAACCCAAGAAAAAGGGACACTCAGGGAGCAGGAAGTTGCCCGTGTTTAACCAGCTGCATGGTCAGCAGAGTCTGTTGACCCCTCTCTGTCCTGCCCCCTCCTCTGAGCACCCATTACACCTAGCACACACCTCCCTCGGAGTCCGAACCACATGCCACCAGAAGCAGGAATTCACCATTCATCTTGACCGGTGTCCCTGAGTGTCCTGGCTGCATCCGTTCGGCCAGAGAGAACCCACTCCCTGGGGAGACTTATACCGTGGACCAGACCTTGGAGAAGGCAATCCTCGGCCCCCACAAAGCGTACTGGGTGCTGTCGGTCCACCAGCACACCTCCTTGCTCTGGCCGTTGCTTTTTTTGTATCACAGAACATGCTGAACCGAGACACGCAGCAGATGTTCCCGGGAGAGATAACCCTTCTTCCAACACGGGGACACTGTGAAGCCCAGCATGGGCTAGAGGATCAAATTCTCAGGTGGCTCAGCAGCTGGCTGAACAACTACTCAGAGAGTGTTCGTTTATGATCGGTTGTCACCTAATGGAAGATCCCTAATGGGCGCCACATGGTTCTGCCATTTTATCAGCACATGTGGTGAAGACTTGGCTTAAATTAACACAGAAGGCTTAGTTATCAAATGTACAAGTTGTAGTCCAGTTAGGGTGACTCATTAACTGAGCGTCAACCCATGCACCAGGAGGTGGCCGCTTCAATCCCCAGTCAGGAGCATACAGGAGGCAGTCGACTGATGATGTTTCTCTCTCATTGATGTTTCTATCTTGCTCCCCCTCTCTCTAAAACCAATAAACACATATTTTAAAAATGTACAAGTTGTATGAGGCTGGAAAGGCTTATTAATATCAGAGGTGACAGAGTTAAGATTTAAAACAGTGAGATCATGAAACCAACATGATAACATTTAACAGGGAGAAATGTAAAGTCTTTCATTAGATTAATTTTAAAAAGCCAGTGGTACAAGTAACACACTGGAAATTTTGGTTTGATTATAATGGATAATTGATATAAAAGCACTTGGGGACTCTCATGAATTCAAAACTGGTGTGATGTGGCTATAATAAAGCTGGTGCAATCTTAAGTTTTACTCACAAAAATACAGGGTTCAAATCGAGGGGGAGGGAAAATGTCTGTTGACGGTGGGATAGTCACAAAATGGAGCACTGCGTGGCAATAAGAATGAACAAACTAAGGGTCTACACAAGAACATGAATGAACCTCGAAAGCATCACACTGAGTGAAAAGAGATAAAGAAGAGTACGTGCTGTACGATTCCATTTATATGACGTTCAAGGGCAGGCAAAGCTAACCCGTGGTGCTGGATGTGAGAACTGTGGCTGCCATGAGGCTGGGGACTGATGAAAGGGGCCGAGAAAGAACTCTCTGGTGTGAACGCTTCATATCTTGACTGAAGTATTGGGTTCAGCGTGTACACATTCCACAAAGCTGTGGGGATGCACTATTACGATGGGTACCTTTCTCTCCATGTATATCTGACCTCCATGTACACACATCTAGATGTCAGCTCATCGACTGTAACAAAGGCCCGGCTCTGCTGAGTGATGTCGATGAAGCGGGAGGCTGTGCATGTGGGCAGGGGGCATATGGGTCACCTCTGTACTGTCCTCTCAATTTTGTTGTGAACCTGAAACTGTTCTAAAGTAAGAAAGTCTTTTTTAAAACAGAAACCAAAGCCATCTGGAGGAGCAGCCCAGGTGCTGTGCTGTTCAGAGCGCGTCTGAAACACAGGTGCAGCCCTGGACACACCCGTTACGATAAGATCACAATCCAGAAGGAAAGCACCCAGAATGGGGAGGAGCGAGGGAGCCTGCCAAACTAGGACCTGAGGAAGAAACTGGCTGGTCGGCTGGATAGGGAGATTCTCCCGGGAAAGGGGGAGACTTCTTTCTCATGGGCATCACCTGGAGGAGGCACCTAGGGGGGCAGAGACCACACTTCCTGGGTGAAGGGGATGTGTGAATTCTTTGGAAGGAACACCTAAACAGATTCAAAGGCCCCTTCCAGTTTCAAACTCTACAAATTAGAGAGACGTGATAAAGTTCTTCATTTAAGGATGACTGCACATTCAAAGTCAGAACAACCATTGATTGAAGCCCCACTGTATCAGTTATTTTTGTACAGTGATATATTTACATATTATTTTTAATATTATATATAATATTAATATATAGTATTCCATGTCCAGGCTGCCAGAGGAATGTTTGACTGCCAGCTTAGGCCCGCTCCTCCCCCGGGAGCAGGACTAAGCCAGCAGGTGGACATCCCCTGAGTGGTCCCGGACTGCAAGAGGGCACAGACCGGGCTGAGCCCCCCCACCCCCACCCCCGCCCGAGTGCACAAATTTTTGTGCACTGGGCCTCTAGTATAATAATATATATACTAAGGTATAACTATCCTAGACATTCTGATACAATGATCCATTCGTCATCGCCAATACTCACAGTGGCCTGGAAAGGTAGACATCATTATATCTATTTTATCTCCATTTTACACATAAGAAGATGCAGGCTCAGGGACAGTAAAAAGCTCAAATTGGCAGAACTGGGATTCAAACCCAACTGTCTGCAAAGCTAGCATTCTTTTATCTATAACTTGCTGCTTCTTACCTTTGGGGAGCTTTGGGGTCTTGCTTTTAAGTGTATGGTAGGGTCCTTGCAGTAAATGGCAATACCTGTGCCATCAGGTATTAAAATGCACTTGAATTAACCGGCTGAAGGTAAGTTTGGAGAACAAAAATAGGGGGGCAGAGGGCAGAGGGGTGGATGGAACCTCATCTCCAGGATGCTTCTTCCTTCCTGGGATGGTCTGGATACAGAGGGTTCCCAAGCTGGGCCAGGGTCCGAACCAGATGTTTCCCAGAGGTGTGGCTATGACTCCTCCTCAGGTGGACAACAGGACCTTCCCTCTCTGGGGGCAGCACTGGTGGGGAACCTGCTCCCTGCCTCTCAGTGGGTGATTTCTCTGTGCCCACTCTGCACTTGCACCTCACTTACCTCATCTTTGAAGAGTCGTGCTTGGTCCTCACAACCTGTCAGGGTCTGAACGAAGCCGAAGACCTTGGAAATCAAAGAAGACATGTTGCCTGTTGCCAAGGATACAGGGGCTTGGGAGACAGGGGGAAGGTGGCTTATATGGCCTTGGCAACTTCTGGGCTGTGACTGTGTTGCTTTTTCTTATCAACCTAAGAGGATCCCTGCATCTCTGTGCTACTGGGTATGTGAGGCTCAGCCTGCCCCTTCCGCTAGATTTCCAGTTGGGCTAGTAGCCGGCCCCTCTCCCCATCTACCAGGATGGGGCATGAAACAGTCTCTCCGTCAGTCCCTGCCGGGCAGCTAGGAGGGTCTGTGGACTTGAGGGATGGGCAGGAGACAGTGTGAGGGGCAGCTTCCAGCTCTGCCCGGGAGGCCTCCTGAACAAGGGTGTTCTGGTGAGAGGGCAGAGCAGGGGAGGGGAAGAAGGGGGTGAGCTCCTCACCTCATCGATGGTCCACTTGGCCACTGTCGAGGCCGAGATGCCCGCCACTCCCGGCAGGAGCTTGCAGTGCTGCTCCCAGCACACTGAGAGGGACCGGTCAGGGTGGGCCGACAGGGATGACATGAAGAAGGACTGGTGGATGACATCGGTCGTTAGTGCTGGAAAGCAGAGGCAGAGGCTGGCAGGCCGGTGCTGGGGACGAACCTGGCCCCAGGAGCCGGCCTGTACCCACGCCACTCAAGAGGACCACGGCCCCTTCTGATAGCCTTTCGGGGCCAAGAGGGTGGTCCAGATCTGCCTCATCTGGGCTCGCTCCCTCCGGTAAAGTGGCTTCCTTGCTTTATAGACTCTTGGGTCAGCTGTTTGGAACAACCTCCTCCCCAAGCCCCATCCCTCTGAGGCTGCACCCTGGGGCCCTGCAAGGAGGCTTTCCCAGAGCTGCTGCAGCATCCTGGTTCCCTTCTCGAGATACCTTGCATCCAAGGGGTGGACACCCAGCAAGAAGCCCGTTGTGTCTGTCCTCCTTTCCCTAAGTCCTTTTGGGCCCTCATTAACTTGCTCTTGAACCCTGGGCAAGTCACATAACAGGGGCCTGTTTCACAGCCTGTACACGAACAGGTTGGGCAAGGAAACCTCTGTGGTTTCCTCTTGTCTCTCAAGCACTGACCCTCAGGGGGCCGGGCGGGCCCTACCAGCAGGGAGAGCACAGCCGAGTCCTGTCCTTGGCAGGCAGCCTCCACCTCGGAGCGGTTTGCCAGCAAACCCTGGAGCCCACACTGAAGAGGTCTCCCCATGGATGTGTGAGAAGTCTCTGGAACAAAATCCAGAGTGACTGTGTCCCCTCTGTGAGAGAACCAGCTGGTAGGACAAGGGAGCCCTGCACAGAGGTCCGAGGCCTGCGCCCTGTCCTCTTCTCTGTCCTGTCCCTGGAGGGCTATAGCCTCAGGCTCTGGGAAGACTGAAAGTCCCTAGTCCTCAGGACACCTCTGGCATGAACACAGGCACTCGCCCTCTGGTGGTCAGAATGTGGCCCTGCAATGGAAGCCGACCAGGATTCCCACTGAAGGTGGAAGAGGTACGCTCTGCAGTCCCACCCCCAAAAGTCCTCACTCTGAGACCCTCCTCACTCAGGCCTGAGGCTGCAGGAATCGCCTTCTGTCTCCACCCAGAGAAACAGTAAGGAACACCAGGAGAGAATCAGGCAAGAGATCAGGACACGCAAGAATTCCAGTAGGTTATGTGACCATCTCGGTAAGTCTCCCACCACCTTTTGAGATTGGCACTATTATCATCAGCATTTTACAGGTGAGGCCACTGAGGTTCAGAGTGCCCCGGTTCACAGACTGTTCCTGAAGCACTCGAATAGGCTGGGTCCTGCCCAGACATGTGTAATGAACCAGGTGATTGTTCACGGTCTCCTCCTGACCTAAAACCATGTGCAACTCAAATGAGGCAAGATCCCCAGTGTCCCTGCTACTGGTCAGAGATGTGAGGTGAATTCATCACACAACGGGAGGGTGCAGTCCCCTGTGCCTCCCCTTGGCGCATGCTATGTGCTGAACTGCGTCTCCCCAAATTCATATGTTAAAACTCTAGCCCCCAGTACCTCAGAATGTGGCTGTAATTGGAGAAAGGGCCTTTAAAGAGGTGGTTAGGCAGGGTGGGCTCTAATCCAATCCAAGTAGTGCTCTTGTAAGAAGAAGAATTTTAGACACACAGAAATCGGGGGAGGGCATACAGGCATAGAGGAAAGACCACGTGAGGACACAGCGAAAAGGCAGACATCTTCAAGCCAAGGAGAGGCCTCCGAAGAAACCAAACCCCTCCACTCTTTGACCTTGGACTTTTAGCATCCAGAAGTGTGAGAAAGTAAATTTCTGTTGTTTAAGCCACCCACTCGGTGGTACTTGGTTATGACAGCCAAGTTAAAACAAAGGGGGGTGGGAAGGGAACTGACATTAGGTTAGGTGCTTTATGTCTATTACATCAGCAGCACATAGCAGAACTCAGACCCGAGTTTGAATCCCAGCTCTGCTCCTGACAAGGCAGATGACCTCAGGCAAATGACTTCTCTCTCTCTGAGCCTCTCATTCTCTTCTCTCAGAAGAGAATCCTATCACAGTAATAGTAACCACTATTATTGCAGGTAGCTGACATGTGAAAGGCAGTTATTCATGTTTTGTTTTAATCATTTATTTATTTTTAGAGAGAGATATGGATTTGTTGTTCCTACCATGCATTCATTGGTTGCTTCTTGTAGGTTCCCTGACTGAGGATCAAACCCAAAACCTTGGCGTATCAGGACGATGCTCTAACTAACTGAGATAACCTGCCAGGGCAGTTATATTCATGTTTTCAAATGAGGAAACTGAGGCTCAGAGATGTTCAGTGACTTGCTCAAGGTCACACAGCTAGATAGTGACAAGCCATGCTTCCCTCCCAGGGAGTCTAGAATGAAGAACAGAGCTAGGGCATCATCTGACCTCCCAGTGGAGAACCAGAGGCCCAGAGAGGTTCTGTGCCTTTCCCACAGATTCCCAGCAAGGCTATGGGTGAAATGAGCCTGGAACCTGTGGTCATTCGAGCCTGTACTCTTGCCACTGCTCTATGCTACCCAAACGAAAAGATACAACCACCTTTCCAGCTTCTCCATCTCTCTCTCTTTTTTATAAAGGATTATTTAGTATCTTTTATTTTTTTAATATGTTTTTATTGATTTCAGAGAGAGGGAGAGGGAGAAGGAGAGAGAGAGAAACATCAATGGTGAGAGAGAATCATTGATTGGCTGCCTCCTGCATGCCCCCTAGTCAGGATCAAGCCTGCAAGCCAGGCACGTGCCCTGACCTGGAATCAAACCATGATCTCCTGGTTCATGGGTCGATGCTCAACCACTGAGCCATGCCGCCCGGATCAGCTCTCCTTCTCTGTAAACATCCCACCAATTGTACACACTTTGTGGAGGACGTGGGGGTAAATGACCCTGGACTTACTCGCGAACTCTTCTTGTGTAATCTTCTGATACTTTGGAGGGCGCCCAGTCCTGGAGAGAGAGGGACAGGTCCATGGCAGGGAATCAGCGCCTGGCCTTGCCCAAGAGGACAAGAGGCCCTGCACCCCTGCCCTCCGCACCGGCCATGATGGCGAGGCTTCTTCCTTAGGGAGAAGCCCGAGAGGTTCCTCTTACGGGCCGAGGCCTCTGAGTCGGACAGCTCCACTTTCAGCCGGTTCTGGTTTCTCTCAGCCAGGGGGCACCCCGAGAGGCAATGGTGAGCTGTGAACTTGCCTGTGATGTGGCCGGACCCATCACAACCAGGCGTGGGGCACTTCCTGGGGAAGAAGAAGGCATAAGTTGGGCTGACCCGCTTGTGCCCATGAGCCCTTTCCAAGCCTGGCCCCATTCAGAGAGGGTCTTTAGTGAGCTCTGATTGGCCACACACAGACCCTCTCTGAGCAGTGTCTGAGGGTCTCTCAGCAGGAGCCCTGCCCTCACCGCTGGTGGAAGCTGTACTTGGAGGTCCTCGTGTGTGGCAGGCCCCGGTAGCTGAGGGGGGAACAGCCCTCAGGGGAGGCAGAGCCGAGCTCTCTGGGATCTGGAGGGACAGGAACAGGAGTCAGCATAAGGTCCTGGGTAGGGGGTGGGATGAGTGGAGAGCAGGGAAGTCAGCCCTGGGAATTAATTCCCCAGGTAGAAGGGCCCCAAGCTAGGCTGTGACACCACTTTCTGCTACTGGATATTTCCCTCTCTGTAGGGAATGAGGGGTTTGGCTCTCACATACTTTGGTGAAATCTGCAGGCCATGCCCTCTGTCTCCACGGGGGGAATAGCCAACGCAGAGCTGGTGTGGGCCCAGCTGTACCTTAAGAGCCATGTCAGGCAGATTGACATTATTCTGTTTCCCTGTTTCATCCCCTAGACTTTGGTAACTTTTTTTAGGCTCTGCCCATGCTTGGAGAGCAATCGAGAAGGATCAACTCCCCATGAGAGACAGATGTGGCAGCAGCAGGGAAACAGGGCTGGAGCGGGGATCCTGGGGGTGAGAACTGAGCAGTCCAATGATCTGACCTCTAACCCCTGCCTATAAGAGCCCAGATTTTATTTAAGAGCCAGCATGTCCTTAGCAAACGCCAAGCACGCTCTGTGTGCTCCTCCAAGCGAGTTTCCCTTCACATCTCAATACCCCAACCCAACAACTGGGGAAGCCAGAGGACGGGAGGGAGGGTGCGAGGTGTCAGAGCTCACTGAGACCTCCAGAGTCCTGTGTGTCAGACCTGGGCATGCTATCAAAGCGGGGGGCCGGGAGGGGGGCTGGACATCAGTAGGGAAGGATCAGAGTGCCCTAGGGGTACACACGGAGAGGAGGCTGCAGGGGATGCCCTGTCTTGGAGCACCAGCCGGCGGGGTGGATGTCCGGGTGGTCGGCATCAATCCAGAAGTCAAAGGCATGACTCCAGCCATCAAAGTGGAGCTGGGGGGGAAAGGCCCTTGGAAGTCAGGCATTCCTCACGGAGCCCCGCTCAGCCAGGAGGTCCTGCAGGCTCCAGGAGGCTCCCCCCATCCCCGGAGCCTGTCAGAAGCAAGATCCTGGGTTGGAAGAACCAAGGGGCCAACCCCACAATAATCCCTCTTGGCCATCATGTGCCCCAAGGGCTTCATCATTAAATTATGGGCATCTCCCATCAATCCTCACATAGATCTAGGATTATCAGGCCATTTTATAGATGAGAGTGCTAAGGCTCAGAGGGGGAAATGACCTGCTCAGACACACAAAAGCCAGTCACAGATGAGGCTAGAATGAGACCCAAGATCTTCAGCCTCAAATTTAGAGCTCTCTTCTCCACAACATGCAGGCTCCCTTATGTCTGGCTCATGCCATGCCCTTGACCTTGAATGAATCTACAGAATTCCTGCCCACTCGGCCTGTTCACTTCCCCAGCCCAAGGGTCCCAGAGCCACCTTTATCCGATGGTCCTCCACATCCTCCACACTGGCCACCCGGATCAGGGATGGGTTCCTGCGGTCCACGGCCTCCAGCTTCATGTTAACAAGAAAGCCGTGCGGGGGTCGCTGCAGGGGGACAGCAGCCTTCAGGCCGAGTCCCAGAACAGCAGTGCTGAGACCCCCAAGAAGGGAGTCCAAGTGCTGTGCCTGGAAAATTGGGGCCTGCAAAAGTGAGGGGGTGGGGGGGCATGCAGGGGCACATCCTAGCTGCCCAAGGGCTCCACGACTTCCTGAGCTCAGCTCTGGGGGCAAGAGAGCCAACTCACCACCTTGAAGGCCCAGGTGGGCACAGCAGAGGTCCCAGTTTCCTCCAGATATTTCTCCCAACAGAAGCTGTCAGGGTCTGGGTAGTCTGGAGAGAGGAGGACAGCAATGGGCTAGGCACCCAGGCGTACTGGGAAAGCTCCCTGCCCCCAAGGAGAGCCAGGAGCACGAAAAAGACAGAGGCCCATGGAGGGCAATTTACCCCCGCATCACCATGGCCAGCTCCTTGCGGGGGTTCGGGAGGCAGAGGGGTGCTAGCAAGCACATCACCACCTCCCTGTTTCCAGGGCTGTCTGGGAACCCTGGCTCCCATTCCTCTCCACTGCCCTGTGGCTCCGGCCCCAGCCCAGCCCTCTCTGAACCTCTGTTGTATGTGGGCCCATGCAATACTCTGAAAGGGAAGGGAACACTTCCTTCACTCTGGAATCCTGTACCCTTGTTGTTGGGGAGGGAGTGTCCCTTAACTTTCTTCCCTTAAACCAGCGGTTCTCAACCTGTGGGTCGCGACCCCTTTGGGGGTCGAATGACTCTTTCACAGGGGTTGCCTAAGACCATGGGAAAACACATATATAATTACATATTGTTTTTGTGATTAACCACTATGCTTTAATTATGTTCAATTTGTAACAATGAAATTGGGGGTCACCACAACATGAGGAACTGTATTAAAGGGTCACAGTATTAGGAAGGTTGAGAACCACTGCCTTTTAAACCTTCACACAGTTGGCGTTGGACAGGACTCTCCTAAAATTAAAGGGTTCTCTACTCCCAGGCATAGAGGCTGAGGCTCCTGGGGGTACTGGTGTAGGGCCTGGGGAGCGGGGTGTGGGGCCAGGCCCGGGCAAGGGTGTGCTCAGGCTGCACGGTCACCTTGTGGAGGTGTGAGGGGCTTTCCTTGCTTCTGGCACCAGCCAACCGGGTGGATGTAGGGGCTGCTGGGATCACACCTGAAACCCAAGAATATACTTCACTGTCCCCAGTGAAACTTGGAGGCCCTGAGCCTGCTGCCTACAACAGCATGGTGTCAGGGTGCACCCTACTTAGTGAGAGTTAGACAGATGGCTGGTGGGAAAGTCAGAAAACTGTAGCATTAACTGAAAGCTCTACCACCACCATCTTATCTAAGAGCAAACCATGAATCACAGGGGTCTGCTCACCTTAACCTTGGTATTTCTAGATGATACCTCTCACATTGCATTGTGGCTATGGCCAGAGTGGCTAAGTGATTATAGCATCATCCCATGCACCGAAGGGTCATGGGTTCAGTTCCCAGTGAGGGCACATACAGGAGGTAACTGATCAATGTTTCTCCCTCTCTCCCTCTCTCTAAAAAGTGAATAAAAATAGTATCTAAGAGGCATTCTAGCATTCTTAGAAGACAGCAGCTTTATGAAACATGCACTTAATATTTTCTAAAGTCTTAACAAAAAAAGACCATGTCCTTGAATGAGGATTAAAAATATATATATTGCATGTGTTTCTTACGATATACATAGATCAAACCCACAGGACAACCAATTATCCCCCTGAACAAATATGAATGCTAGGGCTGGGCAGGGGCTACATGGTGTCTAAGTTTTCAAAGTCTTGCCTCCCTCCCCTGCCATCCCCTCACCACCCCGGCCAAGTCTGGGCCCTCCCCCTACCAGTAGTCGTAAGTATCGTCCCAGTTGTCAAAGTGCACCAGGAAGCGGCTGTCCACCACGTCGGTCACGCTGGCCACACAGACGAGGGACGGGTTCATACGGTCCACGGCCTCCAGCTTCATGCCCACCTGGAAGCCCAGGGGTGGGGGACTCTGGGGGCAAGAAGAGGGGCTGCCACGGCCAGGCCAGGGAGCTAGTGCCAGCCTGGAGGCCACTGGCAAGGAAGGAGTGGGTTCCCTAAGAGTCATGCTAGGGTTAGGGGGTGGGATAAACAGGTAGAATCATAATCCCCAGCCCAGAGCCACTCAGGAACTTCCGGCCCCCAAGGAGCATTCAGAGGACACCTCATAATGGCAGAAGGTGAGTGACTGGCGGGAAGGTGCACATTCACCCAAGTGTACCAGGTGGAGGGCAGCCTGCCCTACCCAACGAGACAGCTGCCATCATCCCCATTTGATAAGTCAGACAACCTGTCCAGGACCACAATGCTAATCAACGGTGGGCCAGGATGGAAAAAGTTTGGCTTACAAATCTCATCCCCTCTCACAAGAGCGGGCAGAACCCCACCAGTCACTTGGGCACCTGGAGGATGGTCTCTGGGCTGGGCTGGAGGTGGCGGGTAAATGCCCGAATGGCATGGCAGGGTCCCGGGCCCAGGGGAACCCTGGACTTTTTTTTTTTTGCTTAAGAACTGTGGAATTATTTGGAATGTTTTACAAATGGTTGCCACATCAACAACAAAACATGATGTACAAAATATGTACATCACAACATGCTTTTAAAGACACTTTGCATTGTGCTCACATTCCCTTAAATGTTGGGGAATCCTGGACTTTTGATATGGTGATATTTTTAATGGGGGTCCCCTATATCTCAGACCATTTGCTTGGGATTAAGAGATACGTGAACTGCTGCGTAAAGCTGCCAGCTGCCTTGAACAGAGAAAAAGACAAGGGTGAGTTGTGGAGACTAAATAGGAGCCTTGATGTCAGGCAAAAGGCTGGGAAAGGCAGCTCCCAGGACAGAGGCTCGGACCTCACACCAAAACTACAGAGCAAACCAAAGCAAGAAACAAGCACGGTGCCTGGCCTGTGTGGCTCAGTGGTTGAGCATCAACCCATGAACCAGGAGGTCACGGTTCGATTCCCTGTCAGGGCGCATGCCTGGGTTGTGGGCTCGATCCTCCGTGGGGGAATGTGTAGGAGGCAGCCGATCAATGATTCTCTCTCATCACTAATGTTTCTATCTTTCTCTCCCTTTCCCTTCCTCTCTGAAATCAATAAAAATATTTTTGAAATGAGAGCGAGAGAGAGAGAGAGAGAGAAATAAATAAAAAAGAGACAAGCACAGTGACATCTCAGAGCCCAGGCAGAGGCAGTGAGCCGGGGCCTCCAAGGGGACGAAGAAGAGGCTTTCTGTGGAGGGAACAGGGGAGGACCTATGCCCAGCTTCTCCCTCTGGCCTTGGCCTGCCCGGCGGGCCCCTCCCGTTGGGTAGGAGAGACCTGAACAGAGCTGAGAGCACCGAAAGAGGAGCTCTCCTCGGGGCAGTCAGATACCCGTGGCTCGCTGCCGTGAGGCTGTGTCCGGGGCAGGTGTCCACTCTGGCTCAGGGGCACTCACATGGCTTTGGCTCACGAACAGGTGCTTGGGGGCAGCCTGAGCCCTTGTGCTGCGCAGGTACTGACTCCAGCTGAACTCCTCCTCCTTGTAACCTAGGCCCGCACGGGGCCGAACAGAGCGCCGTGCAGACAGAGGCTGGGCCGCGGCCAGGGCACCCCACCCTGAAGCAGCAGAATCGGGCTGGCCTGAGGACCCCCCCATCCTCAAGAACCTGCCCAGGGACCCACGGCCGAAGCCGGACACCTTCGGTGGACACTCAAAGGGCAAGGGCACAGCAGAACCCGGGGGCCACGCCACAGCAGGAGGTGGAGAGAGGCCGGCTGTGCAGTGGGGACGGGAAGGGAGCCCACGGAGAAGAAGGGATGGGCCTGAGGGCCCCTGCCTCACTGTGACCAGCCTAGCGAGGCCTTACCTTTGGGGGGCTGCAGCTTGTGCCCAGTCTTCTCAAACCAGCCAGCAGGGTGGATGTCAGGGGAGTTGGCATTGATCCAGAAGTCATGGCACTCAGAATACCCATCAAAATGCAGTCGGAGACGATAGCCACACACCTGGCCCCATGAGGGGGAAATCACAGGGACTCTAATGCCAGCAGACACCCACTCCTTTGCCTTTACCTCTCCTGCCCAGCCTGGTCATCTCAGGGCTCTAATGCTAGCAGGCTCCCCACCTCCCTTCACTCCCAGCTTTCCGCCTATCCTGAACCTTGTGCCATACTCTCCTGCAATGAGGAAAGTTCATGTACTTGTGAGCTCTGAGTTCTGGGTACAAGACAGGCACATCCGGTGGCATCCTCCTGCCCTTTAAGACCTAGACAGAACCCATGGGCACCTACCAGGGCTCAGGCGTGCTCAGGGCCCCCCCTGACCTTTCTTTCTGCTTCTTCTCTCACTGCTCCCCAGTTGCACACTCTGCTCTGGCCCCACTGAGCTAATGGCAGCTCCCTGAACACGGCCTGTTTCACACCCCAGAGCCCTTGCTCACTGATCCTTTTGCCTGGGACACCCTAGCCATTCGCAACTCGTCTCTCAAGGCTCAGCAGAGGAGCCCCTGCCTCGGTGAAGCGTCTCCTGCCCGCTCAGGGCCTCTCTGCTCTGCTCACGTCGGTCCCACGCCTGTGGGGTGTCACTGATATGTTTCCCACACAGCTGTGAGCTCCGAGACGACAGGCACCTTCTTGGACTCATGCCAACGCCCCTGCTCTCGGGATCTCCTCCAGTTCGCCCAGCACTGAAGTGCACACCCACGTAGCACCAGCCCCACCCTCACACTTCCTCTGGTTTCTGTTCATTTTTCGTCTTTTCGATGCAACCACCTCAATCCCCCACTAGACTGTGTGTTTTCTGAGGGCAGGAGCGTGTCTCCCTCATCTGAGCCCGAGCCCCGGATGCCCCTGGCAGGCTCCATCAGTCTATCCTGAGAGACACCCTCAGAACAGTGGTGCGAGCCTCGGCTCACCTCGGCCACGGTGAGGATGAAGTACATGGATGGGTGCTGAGGGTCGATGCCTTCCAACTTCATGCCCAGTCTGAAGCCGTTCTTGTTATGAGTGACCGCCTGGTACTGTCAACGCACAGATTGGAGAGGACCCAGCTCCATCCAGCCTTACCCTGGCCTAGTGGGCTTGGGGTGAAGGAGCTTCCTTTAGGCCCCACCCGCCGGTACTACCAAAGGGATAACTTATTTGGGGGTCTTTCGTGCAGGGATTCAGAGGGAGACAGAATAGCGCCCAGGTCCCTTGAAAAATGTGCGTTGAGTCAGGGCTGGAGTTAAGGGTTCTGTCTCATCCAAGTCATTTAAAGTTCCATATACAGAATTGAGTAGAAGGCACCAGAATTCAAAAGTCTGCAGGCCCAGCGATGGGGGAGCCTGGTTCCACCTCCCTATTTCTCCTCACCCTGGACATCCCTTATTGTGGGCCCTTTTCTACTCTGGTCCCCAACCAGGCTCTCCCCTTTCCATTCCATCCCTTTAAGAGATGTCAGACACAGAAAACACCAGAAGGCCTGAGTTGGGTGGTGAGTCCTCGACTGGGAACACAAGCATTTCCTAGGCGGAAGCTGCCCCACTCACGTCCTGGAAGAGGCTGATCGGGGCGGTGATGGCCTTCTGCTCCTCAAGGTAAGACTCCCAGGACCAGCCTTCCTTCTTCTCGCCTGACGCTGTGGGCAGGAGACACAGGCTGACATGGGAGAGTGGGGATGGCGATGGAGAAGGCCTGAGGGCCAGAGCTGGCTATGAACGGACTTTGTTCCATTTTTCTTAGAACCAAAGGGTCAGAATGGGGGCCCAAACTGCAAGGTCAGACCAAGGACGGTACAGACTTGCTCAGACCAAAGGGAAGCAATGCCATGTGATACTCAAGTCTTTGGATCCTGAGCCGGGCAGCGAGGCCTACTTACACGGGACAGAGGCTAAACAAACAGGTGAGATAACCCCAACCAAGAACCCACATGTACTGATACACAAATCATAAACATTGTCTTTTTCTCATACTCTCTCACACGCACTAACTGATGCTTACCTATATATGTACACACACCATCACAACTGCCACCTACTCTCCCGGCCTCATGCCTACAAATGTGTGCGCACGCAATACTTGAATACATATCCACAGGCCGCATACCAGGCTGGCTGCCGTTCCACTCCTCACTTTCTGGGATGCTAGCTGTGGGCTGTCCCTCTGGGTCCTTCCTTTCTTCTCGCTTCTCCTGTGGAAGGCAAGCCTGAGCCCAGCTTCCTGCCCTCATGCATTTGAGAGAAGCCCCGGTCGCTATTCCCAGCCCCTGTTTGGCTCTCTGGCCACATGGTGTTTTGCCCCAAACAGGTGGAATTTCTCCTAGGCCCCCCAGAAGGACTACAGCTCCAGCAGACAACTTCTTACCACTCGGACACAGAACCACATGAACACCTCCCTCACCACCACCACCACCAGCTACACAACCGGACTATAATTCCCCTCATTTCCAGGGAGGGGAACAGGACACGAACACCTGCCTGTGCTGGTTCTGACTGCCCACTGGGACTCTCATGCTGTCTCCTCCAGCTTCTCTGCAACTAGAGCCCCGTGCTCCCTGGCCTCTGGCCTAGTGACTGGGCTCCCGGGACAGAGCTCTCCATCTGTCCACTCAGCTCTCCTGGGAGAGTGTGTTAGCCCTGATACTAGATGGAGATGGGAGCCCCAGAAAAGCAGCAGCGTGACTTATTCATTCCCCTCCAGCCAGGCACAGGACCTGGCTAAGGATGAGACCCTAAAATATGATGAATGAGTCATTCAGTGTCTTCTCTGGCCCCGTCCCATGACCTGAATTGATGGAGAGTATAGTCGGGTTGAGGGATAGCCTCTGGCCTCCCCCTTCCCTCCCACGGTCCTCTTCCTACCGCGGCATCTGGCTCCGACTCCTCTGATGGGCTGTGGTACTCCCTGTACTTCCTCTTCTTCACGGGTTTGAGGAGCTCAGAAGTGCTGGTGTAGTATTTCTGACCCGAGGAGTTCTCCACTATGACTGACCTGAGGAAGGGGCAGCCTGAAGGAGAGAACCTCTGGCCCACCAGGCACCACCCAGCCCCTTTCCGAAGCCATCAGCAGAAATGGGACTTTGGGGCCCCAAAGCAGAACAAGTGGAGGGGTGAGCCCTGTGCCTTACCGCTCCTGAAACAGCGGGGGGCAGCCATCCCTGGAGGAGCCAGGATCTGGACGGGAGCCTGGCTGAGGCTCACACGCCTGGCACTGACAGGTGGCACCATTCTCGGGGGGGTC
>NW_006290680.1:3489629-3496426 GCF_000327345.1 Myotis davidii | reverse complement strand
TCGTGACTCCAAGCCGAGCCCCCAGTCCCTCACTCAGAGCCCCACCCACGGAGCCTACATCCCCGCCAGCTCCCCCCACTTTCCACCTCTGGTCCCCGCAAGCCCCACCGCAGCTGAGGCTGGACCCCGCCAATCCCCAGAGACACTGACCCGTAGGCCGCCCCCAGGAGGCGGGGCCGGGGCGGCCGCCTCGGCCTCGGTCCACCCCAGAAGCCGCACTGTGCTGGCGCTGGAGCTGGCCGCCGGCCCTGCGCTCAACTGCGGCAGAACGGTGGCCATGACAGGTACGCTGCCGGGCACTCGCTGCGGGGCGCCCACATGGATCGGCTCCCGTGGAAAGCAGGGCACATCCAGGGAACTGCTGGGCAGGCCAAGGGTGGCAGAGCTGGCTGTGAACAGATACCCAGTCAGACACGACACAGGTGAGCCCGGTGGCTCGACCCCAAAACCGCCATGCATGTGTAGGCAGGTGAGAGTACCATCTCCTCCCCGGGATCCACACCTGCTTGGGCAGGCATGGGGATGCTCCTCCTCCCAAGACCCCTGGCTTGGCCCACCTGGAATGATGAAGGCAGTAGTGGGCAGGTGAGGGCCAGAACCTGGGCTGCCCCTGGCCACCAGGTGCACGCTGACCTCCCCGGTAGAGGGCCCCTTCAGGGTTCTCAGCACCTCCATTTCAGCATGCCCCTCCATCCTGGTAGGCCTACAACCAGAACACAGCCCCCAGGGTGATCAGGGAGGGAGAGGGCTTCTTTAAGGAGGAGGCCCACCCTCAGAGAAAAGTGTGATCCCCGAGGGGAGTAGGGTGTTTTAGGAACATAACATTAAGTCTGACTCCTGGCTGTAACCAGGTCACCAGGTGAGGGCTCTGGCCAGGCCCTGCACTTCCCCTCACGTGGTAAGATGGGCATGTGCGAGGGTGCTTCGTAAACTGTGACATACAGAACTGACTCTGGGGAGCACGTCTCAGGCCAAGGTTGTCTTCACGACAGAGCCCAGACCTAGTCCAAACTCCATCTTTCTCAACCCCCACTTCCATCCTCCCTTCTCCATCTGGGGTCTTGGAGCCCGCAAGCACCAGGTTCTCCCTCATTTGTACAGGTCCATTTCCCCAGGAGGTGGTCTTGCCTGATCATGTTCTTTTATGCCACCTGTCCACCACGCCCTCTCCAAGCACAGTGGACAATCAGACATTTGTTGCATAGGCCTGGCCAGTAAGGCTCAGTTGGTTGGGTGTCATCCCATGTACCCAAAAAGGTTGCCTGTTGAGTTCCCATCAGGGTACATGGCCCAGTTGTGGGCTTGATCCCCAGTGGAGGACATGCAGGAGGCAGTCGATTGATGATTTTCTCTCATCATTGATGTTTCCATCTCTCTCTCCCTCCCTCTCTCTTCCTCTCTGGAATCAATAAAAATATATTTAAAAAACATAAAGAGGTGGTTGAACAGGTAAATATAGGGGAACAAAAGACTTAGTGACATAGATATACTTAATATTAATCATTACTAAACTCCTAAAATGTGTTAGCCACTGTCCTGGTTGTCTCACCAACACTGTTCGGTAGAATATTCTGTGATGATGGAAATGTCCAACACAGTAGTTACTAGTTACATGTGGTTACTGGGCATTTGAAAAGTGTGACTTGAGAAATAGAATTTTTAATCGTATTTAATTTAAATAAGTGGCCATAGTTATTGTATTGAAAAGCATAACTTTATACATATTTTAATTGCCTGTTGGCTCAGTCTTCAAACCACCCCTCAAAGTCCGACCATTTCTCTCCATGTCCATTGCCACCATGCTAGTCCCAACCACCATCAGCTCTCCATGGTTTTAGAAACTGCCTCCTAACTCATTTCCTGTTCTTTCTCTCTTGTTCCTCTGTAGTCTATCCTCCAGTAAGAGAGAGCTTTTAAAGTGTAGATCACATTATTTATTATCCAAAATTCTTCAATGGCTCTTCATTGCCCTTAAAATAAAATCAAAATGCTTTACCCTATAGAATCTAACCCGTCTTCCTCTCCACCCTCATCCCCACCCTCTTCCCCGTGTTCGCCACCCTGGACGGGCTCTGGTTTCCTTCTATTGCTTAACATACCACTTCGGAGCCTGTGCCCTGGCTGTTCCCTCCACCTGGAATGCTCTTCCCAAAGCTGCTTGGCTGCCTTCTTCCCATCCTCCAGGTCTCAGTTCAGTAGTCACCTCATCAGAGGAGGTCTTTCCTAACCTCTCGAAGTAGCAGCCCACCCCTCACCCTTTTTTACTGCTTATCTCATTACTGTGTTTATTTCCTTCATTATTATCAATAATGATCTTCATTTACATCTTTATGTTTGATCAGTCATCTCCATATAAATGTAAGCTCCATAAGGGCAAAGATGTTATCTGTCTTGTTCACTTCTATATCCCTGGCACTTAGAATGGTGCCTGGCACACATTAGGTACTCAACAAGTATGTGTGTTGGATTTCGATAATTTCAACTTGTTAATAAACAGCACAGTATGGAGCTTTAGCTGGTTGTGCAGTGGTTAGAGCACCAGCCTGAGGACTGAAGGATCACAGATTCCATTCCATTCAAGGGCGCATACCTTGGTTTCAGGCTCCATCCCCAGCCCCAGTTGGGGCATGTGAGGGAGGCAACCCATCGATGTATCTCTCTCACATTGATGTTTCTCCCTGTCTCTATCTCTCCCTTCCACTCTCTTTAAAAAATCAATGGAAAAAATATCCTTGGGTGAGGATTAAAAACAAAAACAAAAAACACTGTGTTGATACTTGGTTGCTTTAAGGTGTTAGCAGTACTTGATAGTGGCTTCTGGCATACAAATTAAAGGAAAGAATGTGAGCCTCATTTTTGTTGTTTTTTTTGTTTGTTTTTAATAATGTAGCGCTTATTTATTTTTTTAAATGGTACAAGTACTTTATTTTTATTTATTTATTTTTTAATCCTCACCCGAGGATATTTTTTCATAGATTTTTAGAGAGTGGAAGAGAGAGGGAAAGACAGAGAGAAATATCGATGTGAGAGAGATACATTGATTGGTTGCTTCCTGCATGAGCCTGACCAGAGCCGGGGCCAGGGAGGAGCCTGCAACTGAGGTACATACATGCCCTTGACTGAATCAAACCCAGGACCCTTCAGTCCACAGGCCCATGCTTTATCCACTGAGCCAAACCGGCCAGGGCTGGGCCTAGTCTTAAGACAGAGTTAAGACAGTTTTAATCTCAGTTCCACTACTTAATACCTATTACTCTGAGTAAGTAGCTTACCCTCTCTAAGCTCAGTTTCCTCATGTGTAAAATGAACCTGGTAATAGTATCTACCTAAAGGGCTTTGGTTAAGATTAAATGAAAAAAAAATCTGTGAAATCTTGATAGCAGAAGGCCTTCAACAAATACCAATCCAGCCCTGGCCGGTTTAGCTCAGTGGATAGAGAGTCAGCCTGTGGACTGAAGGGTCCCAGGTTCGATTCCGGTACACACACACACACACACACACACAAATACCAATCCACTCCCTTTTAACAGAAATTCCAGGGAACTTGGTAGCTTCTGGCTAATAACATGTAAGCTGCTTGCTTGCAAAATCAGCTTACAATGGTTGCTGTCACTCCCACCCTCCCTCCTGATGTTCTTTTGAATTTGTTTATTTCCCAGCATTTCCTTTCTAAAATAGAGCCCATCCTCCATATGATAGAGCGTATGCTCAGGTAGGCAAAGGCAAGATCCGTAACCTGATTAAGGCAACATTCAAACCAAGGTCTGTTTCCCCTTTTACACTTATAAGATACAATTCCCTGAATTTCAATTCCAATTATTTTGCTTCGCACAGCTGACATACTATCTGTACCATTTAAGTTCTTTTCAATAGAGTCAACCTGTTTATGCAAAACATTGTCAGTCATTCAGAGTGACTGTGGTTACTCTTGAAAGAATTCCATTCTGTTTCCAACCTATCACATGTTTCAGGTGTATCCAGGGGAGGCACTGAGGGGACTGCCCTTCTGCTCAGGTTTGCTGCCTTTTCTCCAGCACACACCGCAGGGCCAGCTCGGTGTCAGCACCACTCTGTGCTCTGGGAATACAGTCTCCAATAAAACTAAGTGCTCTCATGAAGCGTATATTCTAGAAATAAGGGATAAAGTTGAGGCTGGGGATAAAATTTGAAAATCATCATGAAGAGATGGCCTTGAAAACCTTAGGACTGAGAATAAAGAAAAAGGTGGGAGCCTTGCAGCACGCCAAGATTTATAGGATGGGGAGCGGATGCTCTAGCAAAAGAGACTTAGAAGGGATCTGCAATGTGGTGAGAAGGGATGCAAAAGAGTCTGGGCTTCTGGAAGACACAGGAGGCAATTTTTCAGGAAGGTGGGACTGCTCGGTGGTGTTGGATGCCACTGACAGATGAGTCAGATGCGGGCTAAGAGCTGGCCATTTTAGCAATAAGGAGGTCATCAGAAACCGCAAGAGCCACTTCAGAAGAGCTGTGCACACGAAAACCTGGACGGAGTGGGTTTTAAAGAGAATTTTTTTTTTATGAAAAAGAAAATACAACAAAACAAAACAGGAAATCATTGATCAGTTCAATATTTATTGAGCACCTACTATGTGCCAGACACTCTTCTAGTCAATGCAGATTTATCAGTGAACAAAACAGACACCTCTGCCACAGAGTCTACAGTCTAGTGGGGAAACTGACAATAAGGATTGGTCCTGTAGAAAAATAGAGACAATGGGACTCTAAACTCTTTCAAGGGGTTGGAATGTGAAGGAGAGCATGGAAATGGTATTTGGAGAGTGATTTGGTCTCAAGGAAGCATGGAAATGGTATTTGGAGAGTGATTTGGTCTCAAGGAAGAGTTTTTTGTTTGTTTTGCTTTTAAAAATAGGAAATGTTACAGCAGGTTTGTAGCTGATAAAAATGAACCTACAGAAGAAGAAATGAACAGTATAGGAGAAAAAGATTAATTCTAGAAGACAAGCCCTTGCATGTGCAGGAGGGAGAGGATCACCCTGTGCACCTGTGTGTTGGGACCCATGGCATGTGGTTGTGGGCTCTTGGCTAGCAGCACCTACTATTTCTATGGTCTTTCTCCCTAACTAGACCATTAGCTTTTCTGAAGCCTGGAACTGCCTTCTCTATTACTTGAATTCACCCCTCCTTTCCGCTACCACCTCTATATTTGAAGCTTACACAACATGTTCATAAGCAACGCCCCACTAGATCCACCCAGCAGCACAGCTGGTCTGATGCGGCTCCCAGGCCTGAGCCAGGTGCAAGGAACCCGTCCACTCCTACCCCTGCAGTTGGGTCACACGTTCAGAACCTCACTTCTGTGGCTTCTGCACCTGCTGTTCCTTCTGCTTGGTGCCTTTCCCATCTTTCTGGAAAATTCCTAATCATCCTTCAAGATGCAGCTCGAGTGACTCCCAGAATCCACCCCCAAAACAAAGTTAATCACCCTCTCTCCTGTGTCCCACTCCACCACAATCTACGCATTAACTTCTCCGTCTCCCCCAGACCCAGAACGAAGCACCTGGTGTGCAGAGAACTTCATCCAGAGACTGGACTCCACAAACAGTCACCGAGTGAATGAATCACAGAGGTGGGAGTAAAGGCTGGTCAATAATATAAGAAACAAATGGTGCTGAAATACATAAATGGCTTAGCCATTCTTGCCTTAGGGACTAGAATACTATTTCCTCCGTCTGTGCTGCTCAGAGGCCGGGGGAGGAGGGGATAAAGTGGGAGGTCCCAGCTACTGTGAAAGCTGTCACTGATAGCCTTCAGCTGTCAGCTTCTCTGGGGATTGCCCTCAGCCAGGGGAGCTGCCTCGCCAAGCGCCCTCTCCTGGAAGCGGCTATCCAGGTGACCAGTTGTTACCAGTTATAAAGGCCCGGCCCCCTTGACTCAATTTGGGACACCTTTGCAAAGAGCCATCTCAGCCCCAGAGCTTCCCTTGGGACAAGCTGAGGCTTCTGTTGAGACTACACAGGCAGTTTAGCTTCTTTGCCCAATCACCCTCCTGTAGGGGTGATATTTCCAAGGGCACCCCAATAAACCTACACTCAAGCCTCCCGCTTGAGCCTGTTTCCAGGGAACCTGACCTAAAACAATCGTTGGATCCCCAGCGCACAGCTGTGTCTGGCACATAGCAGATGCTCAAGAAATACTGAGTAAAAATGTGCTGTGTGTATTTTTTCTTGGTCTCTCTGTCGGCCAAGTTTCCCCCACATTTTGCCTTGCAAGGCCTCCTCGTATACAACAGACGCTCAATAAATGCCCTCGGTCTAGGCGTTGGGGGTTGGGAGCTAGAGCCCTAGACAGATACACACATACACACACACACACACAGCCGGACGCGGGGCCAGGGGCGGGGGGGTGGTGGTGTTAGGAGTGGGAGAGGGGATGGGAAGGGGTTCCAGGGGAGGGAGCCGTCGCCCGCCTTCCATCTGAGTCCTCCTGGGATTAGTAGAGACGGCGGCAGGCCGGGCGGTCACGGATCCGTGAGCCTCGCAGAACGATTACTTTTTAAAACGCCAAAATGGCGGAATTCTTTTTATTCTTTCCCTCTATGGCAGAAAACAATAATTACCCAATTTTCCGTTATAAAAATCGGAAATGAACGGAAGCGAAGAAAAAGTTTGCCAAATGACCCATTTCCTAAGAAAACCCAAGCCCCGCCCTCTACTACTGCCTTCCATTAATGAAAAAGTCTTAATTGGCTGTATTTCATAGAAACGAAGCCTCCTCTCTCCCGACCCACAGGTCGCGGCCCGCAGCAGCCCGGCGGG
>NW_006290680.1:3479180-3489240 GCF_000327345.1 Myotis davidii | reverse complement strand
CTGCCTAAGGGGAGCCCAGGAGCATCCGTGAAGGCCCTGGAGAGGCGAAGGACTGCGATCCAAGGGAAGGAGGCCGCGCGCGGCGTTGGCTCTGACCGGCCCTGCCTGGGTTAAAGGCGGCATTAAGCCGCTCCTGCGTTTGGATGACTCCACTGCCTTTGGTTGAGAGTGTGGCCTGGGGCACAACACTTTATCCCCCATTTGTAAAAACTGTCACCTACTTGCTGGCTTATGGTGATTCTCAGTGATCGTTCCTGTGGCGGTGTTGCCTGGAGCAAGTCACCCCTCCTCTGTGCTTCAATTTCCTTGGCTGCTCTCTCTCTCCCCGCGTCCACAAGATCTAACTAGTTACTAGTCAGTTCTCCCTTTACTGGTTCCTGTGGCATTTACATGATTTGTGTAATGTAAGAGGTTAAGAAACTGCGAGCTCCAAGAAGCAAGGAAAGAAACATTCGTTTTTGTTTTTTTTTTTATCCCTAACTCCCAGCACAGAGCGGGATGCTGCTGAGTGAATGCTCAATAAATATCTGACTAAATGGTGTGCGCATGCGGGTGAAAACACAGCGCTTCTCGGTACATTCTAGAGCCCCAGCCCCCTGTCCTACACCAATGATTTAATCGAATCTATTAAGGTGGTGGCCACAGGTTGGACCTACAGGTTCCTGGCTTCAAGTCCAGATGAGGAAATTATTCCTTATCAATTGTAGGCAAAATTCCCCAAATTATTGTGGTCATCAGGTTTAATGTATGCAGCATTAAACTATCCTGGTTGCTATGCCAATGCACTGCATGTGTTCTTCCTCCCTGCAATGTCCATTTTTAATCATATATTATTGGGAACAGGGTTGCATCAGCTGAGGATGCTGGTTGCCATAACAATAGGTATCTTTTTACACATCAATACACACACAACCATCCGCTCATTTTTCACTCATCTCTACGCAGACCTGTGCTTGTTCTAGATTCCAAAGGGTTTATTTTAGGTTTTCAGATGATTAAAAAAAAGTGGTGGAGCTACACAAACATATGGCTTCTCAACAACATGCATCCTTGAGGTACTGACTCAGACCAGTATGAGCTGGGGGACCCTGGAATGAGCATGGATTTGAGCTGCTGAGATACCATTTTTCTGTTCATTAACAGTACGTTGGTTTTTATACCTTTGGTGGGCTTGCTTGCTTGAACACCTTCGGGGATGGAGAGCCCTTCCCAAGTTAATGTGATTTGGGGAAGGTTCTGCCTCCTATTGCCAGAATTTGCTCTGCTGGTCCACTGTGCCCTCAGGGAGCAAGTGAACAAGTCCAACCCTTTGGCCCCTGGTGTCTTCTTTAAGTTAACCCCCTAACCAAGAGTGGACCCCCAACATTTAAAATACTGATAAGAACCCTGGTTGGTTTAGTTCAGTGGTCAGAGCACCAGCCTGTGTACCGAAGGGTCACGGGTTTGATTCCCGGTCAAGGGCACATACCTCGGTTGCAGCCCCAGTTGGGGCATGAGCAGGAGGCAACTAATTGATGTTTCTTCCTCTCTCCACTTCCTCCCTCCCTTCCACTCTCTCTAAAAATCAATGGAAATATACATATTGATTAGAAACACTGAGAAAACTTATTTGTAACACCTTTCTGTTCCTACAGATTTTAATTCATCATTGGGGCAATCCATGTGTTTTAGGAAAATCATCAGGATGTGCCTTTTATGTAAGTGTGAAAACACTTCTGGTTTCAGCAACATGGCAGACTTTGCTAATAGGGAAGCCTTTCTAACACAAACACCCCCAAATCCTGGATAAAATATTACAAGAAAGGAAGCAAGCCAGCAAGCCAATAAAGGAGGAAAGTAAATTCATTGCTGAATTTGTAAGAAGGGAGAATCAGCAGGAGCCAGAAACGGAGAGGCGAACAGAGCAAGGAGACCTGATGTCTCCCTTGTCCTGGAGGTAGCTATTGGATAGAGGCAGGAACCAGCTGCTAGGGAGTGGTTTCATCACACCTATGACAGATGGAATCTTGGGTCATGTGATAAGGGAGTTGGAACTGAATCCCCTGTATAAAGACTGGACACCCCCCACCCCCAGACTATATACTTGTGAGTCCATGGTGGGGAAGGCAGGGGAGGGCCACATTTCCATCAAACATGGTTAGCTTAAGGTACCGCTTACCCCTGGGCGTGGGTGCACGTTGCCCAGCACATCAGAGACTAACAAAATTTCTATCTGGCTTTGGGAATTGATACCTATATTTGTAACCATGAGAAAAATTTGTCTCAGTGAGGGCCAGAGCCCCAGCTATTTCCCTTACCCCCACTGTACTAAATATCTGAACCTTGTTCTCAACATATTTGTTAGAATTCATGTTTTACGATGATGCCGAGGAACCCAATGAAAAAGAATCAGTCGATCAAATTGCATTAGTTTTCCCTAGCCAGTTTTGCTCAGTGGATAGAGGGTTGGCCCGCAGACTGAAGGGTTGAAGTATGATTCTGGTCAAGTGCACATACTTGGTTGCAAGCTCAACCCCGGGGCATGTGTGGGAGGCAACCAACTGACTGCTCTCTCTCACATCAATGTTTCTCTCTCTGCCTCTCCTCCCTTCCACTCTTAAAAAAAAAAAATCAATGGAAAAATGTCTTTGGGTGAGGATTACAACAACAAAAAGTATTAGTTTTTTATTGCTGCTTAATATTCATCTCCACAAAGTTACTGGCTTAAAACAAATATCACCTTATTATCTTATAGTTTTGGAGGCCAGAAGTCCAAAATGGGTCTCACTAGGTCTCAAGGTGTCAGCAGAAGTGCCTTCCTTTCTGGAGGCGGTATAATTTGTCTTGTCTTTTTCCAATTTCTACCTGCCTTGGTTTATGACCCCTTCCTCTGTCATTAAAGCCAGAAATGGTCAGTAACAGTTTTATTCATGTTACATCATTGTGACTGACTTTTGCCTTCTTTTTCCATCTTTTAAGGGCCCTGGTGATTACATCCGGCCCACCTAAACAATCCAGGATATTCTCCCTATTTCAAGGTCAGCCGATCAGCAAATGTAATTCTATTTGCAACCTTAATTCCCCCTTGCCACATAACAGCACATATTCACAGGTCCCAGGAATTACAATATGAACATCTTTGGGGGACCATCATTCTGCCTACCACAAAAACTAATAGTAAAATTGGTCAAGTAACTGATCCTCTTCTAGAGAGCTGGTGGCAGAGATGCAAAAGACTGAGCCCAATTGTGCTTCTTAAGTCTTTAGTCATGTTGTGTTTCCTGTAGCTAGCTGTAGTAACAAATTACTGCAAATTTGGAGGCTTAAAAAAAATTTATCTGGAGGTCAGAATCCAAAATGGGTTTCACTGGGACAAGATAAAGGTGTAGACAGTGCCATGCTCGCTCGGAGAGAATTGTTTTCTTGCCCTGTGGCCCTTTCCAATTTCCAGTCTTCAAAGCCATCTTCTAATTTCTCTGTGTTTCCGAATTCACACTTTTTCTGATTTTTGATCACCCAGCCTCTCAATTTATAAGGACCCTTGTGATTACAATGGGCCCACCAGAATAATCACACTCCCAGACTTTAATCACATCTGCAATGTCCCTTTTACCATGTAAGATAACATTCACAGGTTTCAGGGATTAGATATTTCATCTACCAAATATGTCATGCCTACTAAAATTACATGGTCGAAATCAAGGGATGGGAAGTACTCTGCTTATGGAGGAGAAATGGGGATAGGTAGAAAAAATATTAAATACACACACACACACACACACACTAACATAAGACATTTCTGGCAGTATGGAACGTGACTTTGGATTACACACACACACACACACACACACACTAACATAAGAAATTTCTGGCAGTATGGAACGTGACTTTGGACCTTTGGACCCTGGTGATTTAACGTGCTACACTCTGAGGGTTTCCTGAACAGACCTACGAGCATCAATCATCTTATTACAATCACAGCCGCAGCTATCTGGGCTTCAGTTCCTGCTAGGTCTGCAAGAGCAAAGTCATCTTAGCAAAGGTGGATGAAAGCTATAATTTAAGATGTTATTTGCTTATTCCAATTATAATGTTGTCATCACATTTAAATTTAGGCTCTGAATTTCCTTCCTTCTCTACTCCTATTATCCAGAGCAAGATGGCACACTATCTGCTTTAAACCTTCTGTAGGTACAGAAGAGATTCTGCAGGAATATTAAAGAAATAGTATCCTCACCCTTTTGCCAGAACTGGCCCAGAATTCAAGTGAGGAAACATTAGGGCAGGGAGGCCATATACTATCGTTCTGCTCTGAGCAGGTTAGTGCAAACTGGGAGTGCTGTGTCTACTAGTGGGCCCCACTCGGTAAGAGGGATACTCACAAATCAGAGTTCGGGACAACTGACTCAAAACTGCTGCACTGAGGCAAGGTCAAGAGGATGGTTAGCCTGAAGAGGACCTTCACAAGAGCAGTAAGTAACATGATCTCTGCGGCCTGAAGAAGATTCAGGCAATGGTTTCCCTGGCTCTGTCCACTGAAAAGGCCTATGATCAAACGAGTAGCAATGAACACCCCAAGGACCCAGTTTGTGGTTACTAAATGCCATTTCCAAATGAAAGTCAGCAGGGCTCCTTAGAGAAATGACTAATTCCAGGTATGGGACTAAAAAGATGAGCTGGACTTCATTAATAAACTCTTTCACAACTTTCACTTTAAACTCTAAAAACAAAACAAAAAACAAAACAAAAACGATGAGCCTAGAAATCTAAGGAGTCAAGGAAGCTGCAAAGATTATTAGGGCTGTTTCAGAAGAACTCAGGAGGCAACTTGAGTTGACTCCCATGGATTGAAAAATGTTTAAAATTATGGCTTCACCGTTTAATGGATGTAGACAAAGATCAATGGCTGCCACTATGACAAAACCAGACACCTAAACAGAAACCCAATAAATTAAGGAGATTTAAGATGTCTTTTATAAGTACATAATAACTATCTTCAGCTGTAATGTCTAGGATTTCTTTCAAAGTTATCTGGCGAAGTGGGCAGGCATATAGATAGTTAAAGCTGGTTGAGTATATGGGAGGTTCCTACTATTTTCTAGCTGGTGTTTGAAATTTGTTAGTAGTAACAACAATGTATTAAATAGTACACTCAAGGCTATTCATGAATGACTAAAGTACAGTCAAACCTCATTTCTCGAATGTTTCCTATCTCAAATAATTCGCTTTTCAACTGGACAAACCCTCATGCTGATACCTGCATGGTCAGTCACCTATCTCTCAGGCTACAAAGGCAAGAGTGTGCAAGTATGCGTCTGTTTACCGCTGTCACCATCTGAAGGTATTGTGTGTGAATATTTTTTTTTGCTTTTGTTGCTTATTATTAAATTTTCATTTTTTACTGGGTATTTCATTTCCTTTTTGTTAAATTTTCATTTTTGTTGTAGTGTTTATAGACTAAACAATACATTAGATATGTACTGTATATAAGAAAGGTTAAGCCGAAACCGGTTTGGCTCAGTGGATGGAGCGTCGGCCTGCGGACTGAAGGGTCCCAGGTTCGATTCCGGGCAAGGGCATGTACCTGGGTTGTGGGCACATCCCCAGTGGGAGGTGTGCAGGAGGCAGCTGATCGATGTCTCTCTCTCATCGATGGTTTCAACTCTCTATCTCTCCCCCTTCCGCTCTGTAAAAAATCAATAAAATATATTTTTTAAAAAAGGTTAAAACAGGGCATCATTTAGGGGGTCTAGAATGGGTTAAATCAATTTACATTCTTTCTAATGAAAAAAATACTTGTTTTCAAAAAGCCTTCCGGAATGAATTATGTTGGAGAAGTGAGGTTCCACTGTAGTAGTAGATATTAAGACCTGGGCACCATACTCATCAATTGCTTTGCCTTTTTCTCAATGGACCAGAATATTAGTGTTTGACTATTCTGTCTGTATTTTAATAAAGGCAGCTACTAATTAACCAGTGGCTGTGCCAAGCCCTTTGATAATAGCACTTACTCCACAATATTAGAAGGTGCTGTTTTACAGATTGAGGACACAGCTTATTTCCTATTGCATATCCCTTGCATCTAAGTAAAAGCTGCCTCCAGCTCCCTTTTTGGCCCTATGCTAGGGAAATCACTCTCCTGCTTTCCGCAGTAATGGAGCACAATCTATGCCCTCAAAGCTCCCTCTTAGGCAGCTTTCTCAAACTCCAGAATGGCTGGTTCCTTCTCCTCCTATAAACAACCCCCCACCCCCCTTTTGGACCATATCTTTAAAACAGTCTATCCCCTACAGAAAGCACTTTCTTACAGAATGTAACTTAGAAAATAAAAAAATATTAATTGTGGGTGAGTTTGGTAAGGACCTGAGTATTTAATTTACTATAGTTATTACCTATCAAATGACTGATTAAAAAAGGAAACAATGACTTTGTAAGTGATCCAGGTTATTACAATGTGCCACTATATGTGACACCCCGAGGACAGTCTCATTCTTGGTATTCCTGCCAAAAATGCAATCATGAGATATCAGGAAAAAAACAAATTGAGGTAAATTCTACAAAGTAACTGTCCTTTACTCTTCAAAAATGACATGGTCATGAAAAAGATTGACAATTTGTTCAGATTAAAGACTAAAGCAGGGGTCCTCAAACTTTTTAAACGGGGAGCCAGTTCACTGTCCCTCAGACCGTTGGAGGGCCAGACTATAGTTAAAAAAACAACAACTATGAACAAATTCCTATGCACACTGAACATATCTTATTCTGAAGTAAAAAAACCAAAATGGGAACAAATACAATATTTGTATTTGTATGTGGCCCGCGGGCCATAGTTTGAGGACCCCTGGACTAAAGAGCCATGAAAACAAATTCAGCAAATGATCCAGGAACATTGGAAAAATATAAAGAACATTATAGGTATGGACTATAGGTTATACAACAGTATATCATCAATGCTAATTTCCTGGTTTCAATGAATATTTGTAAGAGAATGTCCCTGTTCCTAGGACAGGGGTGGGGAACATCTGGCCCACAGGCCATAGAAAGCCCTCAAAATAATTTGTTCTGGCCCTGCTGAGGCATTAGGGGTGAGTTGTTTGACCAAATATAACAGGCTAATTTTGCAGGCTCCCGAATGATGTTATAAATATCCAAATGGCCCTTGGCAGAAAAAAGGTTCCCCAATCCTGTCCTAGGAAATAAATTTTGAGATAAAAAAGATGTCTTTAAGATGGCTCAGGAAAAACGACCACCACAGATAAAAAACACACACACACACACACACAACCATGTGTAAATGAAACAATACATAATTGAATGGGAAAAATATAGTTTTTTTTAATACTCTAAGATTTTTAAAGTTTAAAAAGTCTGTTTATACTTTCTGAGCCTCTTTATCCTGATTTCTTCCACAGGCACCCGGGACCCAGGCTGGCTTCCCTCAGGCCCCAGCTTGGTCAGGAAGGACATCTGGAATGATGTCTGGTCTAATTAGCATATTACCCTTTTATTATTATAGGTTATTGATAATAGTCAGAACCACTTCTTTTATAAAATTCAAAGAAGCCATAATGGATCTGGAATGTAAATCTTTTTAGATTTGCATCATCAAAAGAATGCATAAACCATTAGTCTTGGTTTTCTCTGAGTCAGAGGTAGATTTTACTGTTCTTTGGTATTTCCTGATTTTTGAACCATGATTCCTTTTTATTCAAGTACAAAGTTAATCACTTCAAGTACTATACTGGAGTCCTTTTTGTGAGGCTGCTATAAAATAGCCAGGCAATTTGGCCTGGCGAGCTTGGCTCAGTGGTAGAACATTGGCTGAGGACTAAAGGGACTCGGGTTCAATTCCAGTTAAGGGCACGTACCTCAGTTGCAGGTTCGATCCCTAGACAACCAATCTCTATCTCCCCTCCCTCCCACTCTGTAAAAACCAATGTTTTTAGAACACTCACTACTCATGGTATGAACAGCTTTATTGAAGGACATAGGCATTATGACCAGAGAAGTCTGGGCAGGTCCTGGTACTATCAGGAACAACTACCTTAGTGAGTGTAACTGGGTCCTAAAGGGGAGATACTTTATAGTCCAGGTACTTTTTTTAAAAAAAAATATTTTATTGAGTTTTACAGAGATGAAGGGAGAGGGATAGAGAGTTAGAAACATCGATGAGAGAGAAACATCGATCAGCTGCCTCCTGCACACTCCCTACTGGGGATGTGCTTGCAACCAAGGTACATGCTGCCCTTGACCGGAATCGAACTTGGGACCCTTGAGTCCGCAGGCCAACGCTCTATCCACTGAGCCAAACCGGTTAGGGCTACTTATTACTTTTGTAAGTAATTAAATCAGTACTTAAGACACTCTACTGCCACAGGACTAAAATTGGATGAAGCCAGAAAACTGCTTTCTGAAAGGTGAAAAAAATGTGATGGGGCCGAAACTGGTTTGGCTCAGTGGATAGCGCGTCGGCCTGTGGACTGAAGGGTCCCAGGTTCGATTCTGGTCAAAGGCATGTACCTGGGTTGTGGGCACATCCCTAATGTGCAGGAGACAGCTGATAGATGTTTCTAGCTCTCTCCCTTCCTCTCTGTAAAAAATCAATAAAATATATTTAAAAAAATAAATAAATGTGATGGGGTTACTAACAGGGGTGGGCAAACTTTTTGACTCGAGGGCCACAATGGGTTCTTAAACTGGACCGGAGGGCTGGAACAAAAGCATGGATGGCGTGTTTGTGTGAACTAATATAAATTCAAAGTAAACATCATTACATAAAAGGGTACGGTCTTTTATTTCAATAATTTTATTCATTTCAAATGGGCCGCCCGCGGGCCGTAGTTTGCCCACGGCTGGGTTACTAAGCATAAATTGCCAAAAGTTTAAAGCACTCAGTAAAAATTAAGGACTTGAGAAAAGAGGATCAATGTTTCCTAGTTTATATAAAGAACTCGAGGCCTGGTGCATGGATTTGTGCACCAGTGGAGTCCCTGGGCCTGGCCTGTGACAATCAGGCTGAAACTGGCTCTCTGATGTCCCCCAAGAGTCCTGGATTGCGGGAGGGTGGTTCTCAGGTGACACACCCTGGAATCGGGCTCCCTCCTCCAGTTCTGAACCGCAGCTTGGCAGCTCCTGTGTTGAGCGTCTGCCCCCTAGTTTTATAGCTACTGGCTGATCGATTAGGCTTTTATACATATAGATAGATAACTGTCATGGAAAATGTTCCAACTGCTACAAGATAAAAATGGGCAAAACTGTAAAAATAAGACAGGGCTAATACAAAAAAGATTTAGTACTTTTAATCCTTCCTAATAGCTAGCAAATGGTTTATCCTTACCACTTCATGGATGACACTTAAGCACAAAATGGGCTGATCCCCAAACCATTTCTGGGGAAGTGAAAACTAGATCCTTTTTCTCATAGTCAAGTCAGAAATAGCAACTCTAATCCTAGAGTTGACACTAAGAATTTGGCACTAAGTGGGAATACACAATAAATCCAAAACAAGCCTTTCCCTCGGTAAGCATTTTATTGAGATTAAGCATAAAATATGTTAACAAAGTGGGAGAAAGATACCAAAGATGAAAGATGGTAACACAGGAGCAGGTAGGACTCAAACTGGCCATAAAGGCACTATGGTGTGTTAATAAACAGTCAGGTAAAATAAAGGGGAATCAAGATGTTGCCCACTTCTCTTTCGCTATCAGCTTAATACACCATCTAGTCACAGATCACTAAATGGCATGTCGTAGACTGCTGGACTCAACTCACAAGTTGGCAAGAAACTAATTTCATCAGTCAACTCTGTTCTCAAGTAGGCCAATGCTATAATGGTTCAGCTATCTAATGATGGAGGTCCATAGGTATGGAATAAGACTAGATTTTTAATAAGCTGGTCTTTGCCATTACTATAAAAATTTACGAATGTAGGAATTCACCTATATCCACTATGGGGCAGCTAACAACGTGGACAAAGCTGCCTATTATATCATGTGATATAACATTAATATGAGGATGTTGTATACTTTCAGAGTCAAATTTCACCTTGTAGCATCCCCCACCCTCTCCTTCAAAAAACTTT
>NW_006290680.1:3476056-3479160 GCF_000327345.1 Myotis davidii | reverse complement strand
TAAAAACAAGAGAACTTTGGTCAAAGCCAAGTCTTTAACTTGTCCTTACACACCAAATTCTGAAAAGCAGTGGAGGCTTGCCTCTTCATTAAGTCATCAACTTTTGTTCTTCCAAATCAGCAAAATAATGAACTATAATTACAGGCACCAATTTCTTCTCTGAAATTCTGCAGTTTATATTGGAAAAAATAAACAATCCAACCATTCCTTATAAACATCTAAATTAAAAAGTATCAAAGAAAATAAGGTTTTATTTAAAACTTATTAATTTAGGCAAAATTGCATAACAGGTTGACTATAAAATATTTTATTTTTAACCTAACTTGTTAAATGGGCAGATGCAATAACTTTGGCAAATTTGATTAATAGAACAAAAAATTTTTTTATCGAAATTGAATAATTTATTGCTGGTCTGAGGCTTGCCTTGTTTTACATTTGAGTAGAATTTACATTGTTTCCACAAACAGTAGGTTATCAATATTAAAAGTAATAGCGACCTATTCAATAAGGCAATCATCTTGGTAGCAAACTTTTATTGAAATCTTACATAACTCAGGCTTTATAAAAAGCCAACATAATTGAAAAATGGGTTCTCCCTCTAAAGCCTTAAGTATCCAAAGCTTGAAACTGTTTAAATTTAAAAGTCTGCAAACAAAACAACAAAACTCCTGCAGCAGATCCTGCTGTAATACTTAAAAAAAAAATCTAAATGAGCTTAATCTTTACAAAAGTTATTTTAGCTCAAAAGCTATAAAATCAAAGTTATCTTAATTCTACAAAGAAGGGAGGAGGTCTTCATGCCACCATTTCTTTAGAACCCCATCTTTTTCATCAAATTTGGCCACAAATCAAATTTCTGTGTGCCCTTGTTTTCAGGAGATTCCTCTTACAAAAGAGGCCAAGTACAAACATGGAAGAGTAACTGCCTAAGCAAGTAGGAAAGTGTTCCATAATAGTGTGCAAAGAACATAGAGTTCTGGGTTAATCTCTGGAACTTGATCTGGACCGTGACCTTGACTTTGAGTGAGATCTAGAACGAGATCTTGAAGCTCTTTTTGGTGGAGGGGACACAGAATGAGCCTTTGAGGGAGGAGCAGGTAGGGGAGATTTGGAACGAGAATGGCTCCTCGATCTAGACTTTGACTTTATATCACCTTTTCCATTTTCCTTGGGGGAACGAGATCGAGATCGAGACCTGCTTCGAGATTTCTCATACTCATCCTTAGACCTGCTTCGAGAGCGTGAACGGGAGCCTCGATCAGACTTGGGCTTTGATTTGCTCTTTGATCTAGATTTCCTGCCTTTGGAACGAGAACGTGATCGACCTTTGCTCCGAGACCTGGATCTGAACAAGAAAAGCCAGATTTTTCTTTCAGTACCTTGCCAGAACACACAAATACGCCATAAACAAATACAGCATCATCAAGACCCAACATTATTTACCGGGAGCGGCTTTTTGAGACACTTCGAGATCTACTGCGGCTGCTCCTGCGACTCCTACTTCGTGACCTCCTTCTAGACCGTGACCTATAAGAACCGTAACAAAAATTTAATCTCAACAGGTTTGTGCCACTTACAAAGAACAATAGACAGACCAACACAAAATGTAATTGCTTACTACAATTTAAATCCACTGTCAAAACATCTGGAAAAGAACCCAATGATGCAGCCCAAAACTGACCTAATTTCAATTAAGTATCAATTAAGATATTCTCATTTGAATTTTTCTTTGTTCTTGGCAAGCATTATATCCTTCCCTCTCCACTATTCTTCAAGTTACCTTGATCTGCTTCCAGAGTAAGACCGCCTATGGCTTGTTCGTGCTTTATCTTCAATGAGCCTAATATTTCTGCCATTTATTTCTGTACCATCTAGTTTATCCAGCGCACGTTTCATGTCAGAGTAGGAGCGAAACTCAATAACTCCTTCATTTGTGCGTTCTTTGTGAGCATCCGCATAGGTGACTTCACCTGCTTGTCTCATGAAATCCTGTAAAAAGCAACAAGACAGGTCAGACCCAGAAATCTAAAGATCTATACATGCTATATCTGACTTTCAGGAATAAAGTGAAACAAGAGCCTACCTTTTAAACATTCCTATCACTTTTATTTCTAATTAGAGCACATACCTTTAAATCTTGCCAACTGCAGCGACTAGAAAGATTTTCTACAATAAGTCTGAATTCTGTACGAACAGGTGGTCCATATTTGTCTCTGCCAGAAGTTCTCCGACTGCTGTATCCACCTCCACCACCTTTATCACACGAAGAAAACGATTAGATGCTTTGTAATGATAGGGACACAAGTTTCTGAAAGTTAGTACAAACATATCAACTTTTATTTACTGGAGTAGGACTTTTCTATTATATTGCTAAACCTTTGATACAGTTGTGATTTGCCACAAATTAAATTAAGGGCAAGCCAAATAGACTAAATCCAACTAAACTTCTCCTACAATCTGTTAGAGAGTGACTGCTCCTTTATTCAATTTACCTCGCTAAGTTTTATTTTACAGAACATTGTAAAATATAAAACTTAACTGATTACATGCATTTCTACATTTTACAAAAATGTTTACTAGTTACACTAAGTACTTACATCACAGTGTGAGCTTTTTGGTGGTGGTTTGGCCACAAAACACGCAAGGTAACAGTCACCTAGTTCAGATTAACCAGTTTTGTCTAACCCTTGGAATCCTCACCATCACCCTGCGTCTAATGGCAAAAGGCTGCTGTCGTCATGGCTTCCGGTAAGGTCAGCCAAAGGGTCATAGGGCAAGGGTCACACAATGTATGGAAAAGCCAAGGCCAATCAGGAAAGGCAGTCATCTTAGCCTCAGTGGACACAGCCTCAGCCCCATTGGTCACTTTTAAATTGAAACATCAAGGACTTGTTAAAAAGTTTGAATTCAACATGCAACAATTTCAACATCAAACATTTAACATAACCACCCCCCAACCTCCTCCCAATAACATGCCCCCATTAGTTCAAATGCAGCACTGCCATAAAGCGTATTTAGCGCTACTCGTGGCATATGCCACATTAGTTCGATATAGCGTTTTCTTTGGCCCCCGCCAATTTTAACAACTCTAAGACCTAAACTCA
>NW_006290680.1:3474155-3475132 GCF_000327345.1 Myotis davidii | reverse complement strand
CCCCCCGCCCCTTTCCGTGCTGGGGCCCTCGGCTCGAGGCAGACGTGTGGGTCCGCCGCCTGCGAGGCTTCTCGGAAGTGCTCTTTTAAGCGCTCACAGACTCCTCACCACGTGTCTTTGTAAGCGTAGTATCCCGTCGCCCAGACGCGACCTTATCTCCCGCTTCGTACCTTCCGAAAACCTCCCCCTGGGTGACTTTTTCGGGACTGGCGCTTGGGAGGCCGGCTAGAGAATTCCCGCTTTTCATTGGCTCTCGTCGTTGTCTTAATAGGCCTCTGTGGCCTGGCGATTGGTTCTTTAAAACGAGGCTGCGTATTAGAACCAAGGATTGGCTCCCGCTCGGGGGGTGGGAGTGGAGGGACCGGGGGGCGGGGAAACGTGCTCATTTAACAGAATCCCAGGTTGGGTGGGAGTCGGCCGTGATCGCGATCCGAGCGAACCTCCCTCCGGTCCTCTCTTTCTCCCGGTTTCGCTCACAGCGTTACTAGCCTTCACCCCGTCCCTGCACGTTCCTCTGTTCCTCTTTGGGATGGTTTTGGGAGCACTGGCAGCTGGAGTCACCTGCACGTGGCAACCCAACGCTCGCGGGAGGTGTTCACAAGGGGAACACGGCCGAGGCCTCTGGCCCAAGGAGCCTGGGCAGGACCTGGCAGCCCTCCTGCAGAGGTGTGCGCACATCCCTCCCTGTACGGAGGGTCCGTTGTCCCAATGCCATCCCTCCCCCTTGGTTTGGGAGGCGCCTTATCCACTAGCGATGCCATTTAAAGCTGGAGTAAGTGGGGAGGCGAAGAGCCCGAGTACCCCAATTTAAAGGTGCTCCGTCGCCGCAAGGCTCGAAGCGTTATGAAATGACGCAGGAGCCCCAGTCACACTCACCCATTTTTGAGGTCTATTTCAAGGAGGCGTCCATAGCCACTGAAAAAGCGCTGAATGTCCTTCTCCCGGACGTGGTAGCTAAGGCGCCCTATGTAGACGCG
>NW_006290680.1:3467354-3474085 GCF_000327345.1 Myotis davidii | reverse complement strand
CTCTGTGGCCTGGCGATTGGTTCTTTAAAACGAGGCTGCGTATTAGAACCAAGGATTGGCTCCCGCTCGGGGGGTGGGAGTGGAGGGACCGGGGGGCGGGGAAACGTGCTCATTTAACAGAATCCCAGGTTGGGTGGGAGTCGGCCGTGATCGCGATCCGAGCGAACCTCCCTCCGGTCCTCTCTTTCTCCCGGTTTCGCTCACAGCGTTACTAGCCTTCACCCCGTCCCTGCACGTTCCTCTGTTCCTCTTTGGGATGGTTTTGGGAGCACTGGCAGCTGGAGTCACCTGCACGTGGCAACCCAACGCTCGCGGGAGGTGTTCACAAGGGGAACACGGCCGAGGCCTCTGGCCCAAGGAGCCTGGGCAGGACCTGGCAGCCCTCCTGCAGAGGTGTGCGCACATCCCTCCCTGTACGGAGGGTCCGTTGTCCCAATGCCATCCCTCCCCCTTGGTTTGGGAGGCGCCTTATCCACTAGCGATGCCATTTAAAGCTGGAGTAAGTGGGGAGGCGAAGAGCCCGAGTACCCCAAAACTTAAGTGTGGGAAAGGAGACCGGGGGGGGTGGGGGGCACGACCGTGAGAGCGTGGTGTCACAGAAGTTGAGAGAAAAGACCGCTGAGGTGATACTGGCCGGTTAGGTATTTCCGCATATTCTAGCTTTTCCGGAGCAATGCGATCTCGATATTCTTCAGCTTCTGGGTGAACGGGACCCCCCCTTGCCTCCCCTCCCCTCCCCGGAACTTTTTACAAAGTCCGGAGGCTTGTAGGTTCTCACCACGGAGCATGGCAAGTGCTAATACTGACATCTAGTGGTAGAGACTATACTGTTCGTTTAAAATGAGAGAAAATGCATAGGTGGTAAGTCTTTTTTTAAAAAAAAAAATTAGTGGAATACAATAGGGAAAGGAGAATTCAACAGTGTGATAACATTCCCCCCCGCCCCTCATCAAATGGTCAGTATTTCAGTCTGCAGGCCGATGCTCTATCCACTGAGCCAAACCGGTTAGGGGTAGGTCAGTATTTCAAAGTTTTAAAGTTCATTATTGGCTAGAGGTAATCCAGAAAATGGCACTCACGTAGTGTTGGTGGGACTGAGCGTCCTTCCGGGGAAGGTGATGGGTAGGACTTACTAAAGGATGCATATGTAGGTGGGGTGTCCCCGCCTCCCCTTTTGCATTTCATTTATTCAGGGAAAGATGCAGCTGACATTGTCCTCACGTCCTCGCACCTCTTTGCCCAGAGCCCAGTGGCTACTCTGAACCAAAAACCCCAGGAGGTGACAGAAGCTAGATTTTAGGGGGGGAACACACCATGCATTATACAGATGATGTATTATAGAAGTTTACACATGAAACATCTTATTAATCAATGTCACCCCAATAAATTTAAGTAACAGGGAAAAAAACCCCAATCTGAATAGTACTGGCTACATTAGAGGAAACCGGCTATCAGCATTCTGTAGAGTCTTGCTGGTGATCTAACCTCTATATTTTAGAAGAACAACTTTAAGAAGGAGAAATGATGGAGGGACAGCATGGCAGCTCATTTCTTTAGATACTTACAGTTGTGGCAGATAAAAGATCATTCCACAGCTCATTCTAAAATTGTGGAGTGGCTCAGTGGTTGGGTGTCGACCTGAACCAGGAGGTCTTGGTTGGATTCCAGATCAGGGCACATGGCCTAGATGTGGGTTCAGTCTCCCGTGGGGCACATGTAGGAGGCAGCCCATCAATGATTCTCTCTAATTATTGATGTTTCTATCTCCCTTTCTCTCTGAAATCAATAAAAAATATTTTTTTAAAAAAGAATTTTATTCACATACCATTTAAAAAAATAAAATTGTGGAGGTAACTATAGGAGTCTATCAGCAAGAACAAGCGAATCAATTCAGGCTGATCCAGAAGAGAGTTAACTTCGAATCCATCGTTACCGAGATTGTAAAGGACCTTGAGCCTACGGTTGTCGTTTTTCAGTCCAATGGATATTCATACATATGTTAGCTGGAAACCAAAAGAAGTTCCCAAGCACCATGTGATGTGGAGTGAGTGAAAGCTGGATTCGGATAGGTTTTGCTGTCATATGTCCGAAAAATACAGCATTCCAGAGGCTGTCTCATCTTGAATGGGTTTTGGGAGAACATGGCAACTCAAGTATGTTGATAGAGTGGAGTGATTATAGTAGGTGTCACTCCAGAAACAGAATTTGGAAATTCTCAGAGTTTGAAAGAAATGTGAATTAAATGATTGAAAGAATCCTCTGAGGTGATCAAACGGAAAGTACATTCCAGCTGGAATATTGGATTAAATGTCACCAAGCTAATCCAAACCCTTGTTGAAAAACCCTTGTATAGGATTCATCTAGACAGGGTTTCTTAGCCTCAGCACTATTGATGTTTGGGGCCAGATAATCCTTTGTTGCTGGGGGCTGTCCTGGGCATTGTAGGATGTTTAGTGGCCTCCCTGACTGTCATCTACCTGCTAGATGCCAGTAGCTCTTCCCCTTCCCCCAGTTGTGACAGTCAAAAATGTCTTCAGGTGTTGACACATGTCTTCCGAGGTTCAGAATCCCTGATGTGTTGTTGCTTCTGACAGTGTTCTGAGAATGGGCTTCCCTTGTGTTCTAAGTGTTCAAGGATTAACCAGAGTTTTCAACCAGAAGTGGGAGGATAACGTGCCCAGCCAGTGTGGCTCAGGGGTTGAGTGTCGACCTATGAACCAGCAGGTCATGGTTGATTCCTGGTCAGGGCACATGCCTGGGTTGTGGGGTGTGCAGAAGGCAGCTGATGAATGATTCTCATCATTGATGTTTCTATCTCCTCTCCCTCTCTCTCTGAAATCAATATATATATATATTTTTTTAAAAAGAAATGAGTATGGTGTCACAGAAGCCAGGAGAGGAAATGGTTTCAAGTAGGTAGTGGTCATCTGACAAGCAAAAAGTTGATAAAGTCATGACCAGCCACCTCACTCCTATAAATCTATTTGACAAACTAGAGGACCAGCTTGTAAAACTATGGGACCTAAGGTGCTATTTCGGCAATGGAATACACTGCCGCCGGGCCTTTACGCTGGCTCTCTGTGTCTGGAGATCTCTTCTATGGTTTGTTCCTTCACTTCTGGTTTCTGCTGAGGCATCTGTCACGCCTCTAACCACTCACTTTGTTTTATTTTCCCCCCAGCTTTCTTGAGATGTTGATATCAACATATGTAAGTTTAAGGTGTACAATGTGATGATTTGATATACGTTTATGTTGCAAAATGATTACCACCATAAGGTTAGTCAGTACTTCTCACATAATAACCATTTTTTTGTGTGTGGTGATAACATTTAACATTTATTTTCTTAACTTTCAAGTACATAATACAGTATTGTTTTAAATATATATTTATTTATTGATTTCAGAGAGGGAAGGGAGAGATAGGAGCATCAGTGATGACAGAGAATCTTTGATCGGCTGCCTCCTGCACACCCATCACTGGGGATTGAGCCCACAACCAAGCATGTGCCCTTGACCGGAATCGAACCTGGGACCCTTCAGTCCGTAGGCCAACGCTCTATCCACTGAGCCAAACCAGCTAGGGCCAGTATTGTTAATTATAGTCACCGTGCTGCTCATTAGATTCCCCAGAACTTACTGATACCTTAAAGTTTGCATCCTTTGACCAACATTTCCCAATTTCTCTAACCCCTGAGCTCCTGCGCCTCCTGCACACCCCTCTGTGGGGATCAAGTCTGAAACCCGGGTATGTGACCTGACCAGGAATCGAACCGTGATCTGGTTCATAGGTCTACATTCAACCACTGAGCCACACCCTGATGAGTGTGTCTTGTCTTTTTGATAATAGCCTTTCTAACAGGTGTGTGGTGATATTATAACCACCAATTTTAAAATAGCATCCTCTCTGCACTCTATATCTTCTTACCCTGTTTTAATTTTCTTTATAGAATGTTCATCACCTGACATATTTATTTACTATCTTCCCCAGCCCCACTCAGACCTAGCCTCCATTAGATCATGGATGTGGCTTTTCACTGTTATGCTTAGCACTTAGGAAAGGGTCTGGCACACAGTCAGTACTCAGAGCTGCACCATTCTGGTTCGTTCAGAGCATGTGAAGAGAGGACCTCCATTCAGCAGGTTATCAGTGTGCTGAAGGGCTCATCAGGGTGTACTAGTGGGATGGAATCTTCCTCCTCCTGGTTCGTGCCCACCCACTCCTGCCCACCAGAGGGATATAGGAGTGCACACTGCAGATCCCACATTTCCTCCACCAAAACTTACCTAGATGGAGAATTTTGGTGTGGCTTTGGAGCCACAGGAATTCTCATACATCAGCAGTGGGAATGCAAATTTGTCTACTGAAGAAGCAGCTACAAGTGTCTACCCCTATGACCCGGCAATTTCATATCTAACAGAAATGTATATAGCCTCTCCATAAAGAATGTATTAGAGCCCTAACCGGTTTGGCTCAGTGGATAGAGCGTCAGCCTGTGGACTCAAGGATCCCGGGTTCGATTCCAGTCAAGGGCATGTACCTTGGTTGCGGGCACATTCCCAGTGGGGAGTGTGCAAGGGGCAGCTGATCGATGTTTCTCTCATCGATATTTCTAACTCTCTATTCCTCTCCTTTCCTCTCTGTGAAAAATCAATATATTAAAAAAAGAATGTACTAGAAATTCATACAGCATTATATGTAATAGCCCCCAAACTGGAAACCCCCATGCCTGCCACAGGAGAATGAACAAATCAACTGGTTTATTCACACCACGCACTAGTTAGTACACAGCAATGAGAATGAGCAACAGTCCACAGGAGAATCATGGATTTCACCAATGTGACTATTTAAGCAAGCCCCAACGGAGTTGTTCTGTACTATTCTATGTATGTAAAACTGGAAAACAAGCAAAATGAATCTATTGTGTGAGAAGTCAGGGGTTAGGGGGGATGACTTGAAAGGGGCTGTGGGGTTCTGGCCATATCTTGTTTCTTGAGCTGTGCTGGTTTCACAGATGTGCTCTCTCGGAAAATTCACTGAGCTGGGATTTTGTGATTTGTCCACTTTGCTGAATGTATGTTGTATTTTGATGGAAAAAGTATTTCAAAGGGTAATACATCTTTCAAAAACGTGGACTTGATCCCGATCCCTCGGGGTCATGCTGGGGACTAAAGCTCTACTGAGGACTTGATTCATAGTCTTTGCCTATGAATGCTAATTTGTTCCAATAAGTTGCTAATTTTTTTGTTTCCCAATTAAGTTTCTGTGGGCTAAAAATGGTTTCTTGGTGCCTAAGGTGTGGCTCTGTTGTGCCACCTGGTGGCCATCGGTGTGATTACAGCGGTAGATAAATTCCCTTGGGCTTCCGCATCCATGCATCAGTGAAGCTCAGAGATAGATGGTCTTTGAAGGTCCCCAATCCAAATCTTGGAGTTGCCAGGCTCTGCCTCACCCAAAGGTTAAATTGCCCTTACTTGAACACCTCCTCGACGGAGACTTCACTTCCTAACCAGACAACCAAGTTCATTCTTGGACGTCTCACTGTGAGTAACTTGTTTATAGAAAGTAAAACATTGCAACCTTGAATTGTCTACCCACTGGTCCTGGTTGTGCCCCTAAGGCTGTGAAAGTCACTATGTGTTTCCCACAAGTGGGTCTTGAGTGTAGAGGGCTTTGGAACTTTCTACCTTTCCACATTTCCAGCAGTGTGCCAAGTCGTCTCATGTCTGAGTCTCATTCCTCATCTGTAAAATGACTGAGCCTCAAAAAGTTAGGAAGTAGCTAAGGTGGTGCATCTCTTGTGCCTGGCATGGCACCGGCAAACTTTTTCTGTCAAGGGCCAGGCAGGGAATACTTTGGCTTTACGGCTGGATGGTCTCTGTCGCACCTCTTCAGTTCTGCTGCTGGAAGCCAGAGCCTGTACACAAATGTCATAACAGTAGGTGCTCACCCCTGGTGTAGAGAATGAGCAGAACAGGAAGGATTTTATTTCTCCCTCTTCAGGGGGAAGAAATGTTTCTTCCTTGTCCTCCTCTGATCTCCGCAGAGGGCCTGGCTCCTAGTAGGTGCTCAGGAAAAGTTTCTGGAGGAAGAGAACATATGAGGGAAGAGAATGGCCTTTGAAGTCAAACAGACTTGGGTCCAAATCGACTTCCTCTGTATGTGACCTGTGTTAAAAATTACTCATGTTGCTTGTTAAAAAAATGGTCAGGCAGCCTTTGCTCAGGGGACTACTGCGATATGTGTAGGGACCAGGGTTTTGCAGTAGGGGAGAGAGATTGAGCTCAGCTTTGAATACAACAAGGAAAAGTGGTCATTTATAGCCCAAAATCAGGGTGGGGGAGGAGTCAGTGGATGGAAACTTAGACATTACCTCAGAGAAAGTGAAGGATGAGGAACCGAATCAGATTATTGAGGGTGATCAGATATCAAGGGTGGGGTTTTCTGGCTAAACCAACTTAGCGGGATGCTTGCTAAAATGGTGGACATTAGCAGAGACGAACACAGAAGCGCCAGAGGCAGGGCCTGATTGGGAAGAGAGTTCTGAGGAGCCTGACTGCTGTTTGGTCAAGGAGAGACGGTCTCCTCAGGTAAGACACCTCACGTCTCAGGGCCTTTCTCCTGTAAAACGGGCATCATGGTCATATCCCTGCTGCATAAGGTTCTTGCAGGTGTTCCTGGAGCTCATGGGGAAAAGTGTGGGTGCTGAAAAAACATTTTCTAAAAAGAAAG
>NW_006290680.1:3463692-3467266 GCF_000327345.1 Myotis davidii | reverse complement strand
AGAAAGCATGAAAAAACTCCACCTTCCCGAATTTTTAACCCCATGGCCTTCAATCCTTAGTCCCTCTGGAACTAGGGCCATTTCTCCTCCTTCCACTCGGCACACACAGCCTTCGCTGGCCCCTTGGGCTCTGGGGTGAGTGAGGGGCAGCCAGAAGAGGAGTAGAGAGGGAGACGGGAGAGTCATGCTTGCTGTTCTGAATGCAGGGCCAGACTGGCAGTAATAATCAGTGTTTGCCCCAAGGGCTCAGTGTCAGCTGTAAAGAATTAATGGTTAGGAAAGGTGTCTGCCAATGATTTCTCAGCACAGGTGCAGACATTATAGAAACCGCCACGCACTGTTCAGATCCAGGCCTCCCAGCAATGGCTGTCAATTACCCGCTATCGACTTCCCTCCCAAGAGAGTGCTGGAGTCAGGGGTCTCTCCTTCCACAGCATGCTCAGACTTCCAAGTGTGTGGGCAACATTCCGGATGTCCACAGAGGCGAGAATGAGGGGAGAAAGGACACACGTGTATCTTGCTTTGGTTGCCTTAGAAGCAGGCCCTGAGACAAGAATTCGAGTACATGGAGTGTATTTGGAAGGTGATCCTGGGAAACACCAGTAGGAGGGCAAGGAGGTGAGATGAGGAAGGATCGGAGCTTAGAGGTGTACTGTCAAGCCAGTGACAGCGTGGGCGAGGGAGCTTAACCTCACCTGGGCCCTGGGAAATGGTGTAACACGTCTCAAAATTACCCCATCGGAAGGTAAGGAAGCTGGGGTATTTATACACTGGCTCCTGTGGGTCATTGGTGGAGGGCCGCTCTGGGGGTATTATTTTTTCTTCCTGCTCTTGGGGTATTAATTATCCAGCAGGTTCAGCCGCTGTAGCTTGGTGGCCAAGAAATACAGGCCCTGGTCAGGGCTGGCAGGCCCTGAAACAGTCAGCTGGGGGATTAGGGCCAGGCCTCCTCAGAGTCCACTACAACATGCATCGAAGGCCTACTCTGGTTCAGACACTTACTAGCTGCGATCTCATTTAACCTCTGCATGTATCCAAGGCTGAATTTATTTTATTTAATTAAAAATAATTTTTTTTTCCTGCAAAAAGCTTTATTGTTTCATTTGGTCCAAAGCATGGGAGAGGGCTTCAGAGTGGTTAAAAGAATGGCTAGTAGTTTTGGGGAGAGGTTCAGGTTAATAACCAGGGGGTGCAGAGGGGCCCCTCAAAGGCCTCTGGGCTCCAAAGGCTCCTAGTCGTGCTGGAGGGTGAGCCCAGCCTGGGGCCGGCAGCCTGCGGTGGTGAGTCAGGTGTCGCCCATCTTCTTGATGAGTTTCACCTCCTCACCCGGAAGTGGTTCTCCAGGAGCCACAGGATGAGGGGCTGCAGGGGTAGAACCCAGGGCCTGCAGCTCCCAAAGGGCCTGGCTCAGGTGCCTCTCCAAGGCCAGGCGGCTGCCATGGCGTCCTGAGTTTTGCCCACTCGTCTTGGGGAGGCTTCAGCGCGTCCTGGAAGAGAAGGTGGCCACTGCGCTGGTTTTGAGGCTTTAAAAGATGCTCAGCGTCCTCGCGCTTCTCCCCCAACTCACAGAAGAAGTGGCCCCCGCCCTTGAGAGCCACATCGTCTGGGTGGAAACAGAAGCCCAGAGAGAGGTAGGTGCAGGCGCCGGGCAGATGCAGGCTGGCCCAGCGGTTGACCGCAGCCTCCACTCGGTGGAATAATTCTGACGAGTTTGGGAGCTCATGGTTGTTTGGCAATAGGGAGTTGAGGTAGGAAAAAACCCGGTGTGTTGGCTGGTCCTGGAGGAGGTCCTGAAGGTGGTGACTGGATGAGACACAGGAGAGAGGCTGGAGGCTGGAAGAAGGGGCCTCCCTGGGCCTGTTCCGTCCTAACACTGTTGAAGCAAGAGACAGAGCCGAGGGCACTGCCCAAGGCTGAATTGTAGGGAACCTCCTCCCCTCACCCCTACTCCTCAGCGCTGGGGCTGGGGAGTGAAGCCCTCCTGCCGGCATTTAGTGGGGCACTGAAACACAGCAGTCCAATAACATCATAAACATTAATAACATCTTAATATTTGAAAAAAAAACAAGTGCCTGCAAAAGGTCCATGATGGATAAAATAGTGGAATTTTAAATCAAGACAGGATCAGCACTAGTAAGAGTGAGCCGAGCCAGAATGACGCAAAAGGAAAAAACAGTAACACTGACCCTGTTCACCATAGATTTTTTTGGCATTCGTTTTTATTTTAAAAAATATTCTTGCATTAAAACAGTCTTTATCTTGAATACTGACTTTCTTGGCACACACGTATTTTGTACCTCACGAGTCTCACCCTATCCTGGCTCTTCTCTTCCCTCGCCCTTCTTCCCCCATCTTGTGTAGCGTTGTACGTGTCCACCCAGCTGTGCCAGCCCGAACCTGATACGGCAGGTTGTGGAATTAAGAAACTCGCTTTTTCCCTTTCCTCCAAAGGCCAGGTCTGAAGACGATGGTCTCCAGTTAGATTCAGAACCAGACTATCGCCTCCATACACAGGTGGTGTCTGAGTGCCTCTGAAGGTAGCAAATGTCCTTGATTCAACAGGGAGGGTGGGAATGGTGAGGACAGCATTGAAGGGACACAGAGTACCGTGATTCATGGGGACGCAAAACAGACGGGGCCATCTGATCTTTTCAAACACATTCTCCCCTTTATACAGTTAGATGGGTCCACACGTTCCCAATACCTATGCTCACCCCCTGGGCATCCACTATTTCTGGAGAGTTCCAGCAGGTTCTCCTGGTCAGCATTACCTCTCCACATCGTCTGTATTTGTCTGGGCTACATGGGTGGCTCCCCTGCTCACTTAAGTTCTGAGTGGATAAAGAAGCCCTTTGAATTACTGGTGGTGAAATCCAAACTTTGGATGGGAATTTCAGGGAGGAAAGGGGAGATCTGGATTCCAATCCTGGGCCTGTTGGGTCTAAAGTCCCTGAGCGGAAAATGGGGAAAATAGTACCCCCCACATGGGCTTTTGGAAGGATTAAACAACGTAATGGGTATATGTGAAGCTTCACATAGCAGTAGGCTCAGACTGAGTGCCACGTGGTATCTGTGTCCCCGCCCCCCCTTGTCCCCCCCCAACTCCATCTTACCTTCCTGCTTCCTCAACCTCCTGCCCTCCTCTGCCCTCTGAGCTGAGCCCCCCGTTTCAGAATTCTGGGCTTCTGTAAGCAGCGCTCGGTACGGAATTTGTTGGCCTGCTCAGCAAAGCTAATCTAGCTCTGGAGCACCAGCCCTCCCTGCTGCTGGTGAGCAGCGCAGCGAATAGGCGTACTGGGCTGCAGCCACCCGATGACTAATGATTAATGCAGCCTTCTCAGCGAAGAGTGGGAGAGCCAGGTGAGTTGGTTCGCCAGTGCTGTGATTGACCTGGGAGCTGAAGATGTCCCCAATACCATTTGATTGTTTGATCATCAGCATTATTGTATACTCACACACACTCATGTGTTCTGGTGGCATCTGGGAATCTTGGGTCAGCAGAGGTGTTGGGTGAATGGAGGTGGGTAGGGGAGCAAAAAAGGCCAGAAATCCATCTTGGTAACTATAACAACCC
>NW_006290680.1:3463099-3463378 GCF_000327345.1 Myotis davidii | reverse complement strand
CAAAGCCCAGGGTGGAGTGACCCCAGTTGACCTCTTTACTCTTAGGTTCTGAATTTCCCCTCCCCTCTGTCCTGTGCGCGCCAGTGACAATGACCTGCTTTTTTTCTAAATATATATATATATTATTGATTTTGGAGAGGAGAGGGAACACCCTGGTGGACCAAGTCCTATCACAATTCCTCGTGCACCTCAAGGCTCAACACATAGAGATGGTGCAGGAAATAGAGAGGTGCAGGCTGGCTCCTTTGTGCTGATGGGAGAAGCCATTAAGAAGCTCAT
>NW_006290680.1:3461499-3463053 GCF_000327345.1 Myotis davidii | reverse complement strand
GCAGAGCCCTGTCACCTGCCCGTCTCTGTGTCATTGCTCCTTCTCTCCTGTCTTCCTGTGGCTGGCGTCTCCCCTTCAGGCCCACATGGCATGTCTTGTCCCCCTAAAAGTATTTATCACAGCACCTCACTTGCTTCCTTCACATCACCTATTTTAATTATTTTAACCCATTTTAAAATTTGCTTTTTTTTTGTCCCCTCCACCAGATTATACACTTCATGAGGGCAAGAGGCATTTTGTTTTGCTCCCTACGTTATCCCCATTATCTGGAGTCGTACTGGCACAGAGTAGGTGTTTAATAAATATCTGTGGAAGACTGATCCTCACCCCTTTCCACTTCATTATCTTAAATGAATTTTGTAGGCAGCCCAATGGCTCACCTGGATGATCCACCTTGAGAATCGTTTCTGGGGTCAAGTCTCTTTAGAAGCAGCTGGGATTGGATCCTCCAACATGTGGTGCCTCAACCTCCATGAGACACGCATTGCCAAGACTCACCTAGCAGGCTGCTTTTCTTCTCATAAGCTCTTCTATCTGGTGAGGGGAAACCAGGGAGCAGGAACTAGTCTTCCCTGAGAACTTACTACACGACAGCTCTGTGAACTTGGCAGAATAACCTCTCTGGGTGGAAGTTTTCCCATCTCTGAAATGGTCTAATAGTAAGACAGGCTTTCTCAACCTCAGCACTATTGACATTTGGGGGTAGATGATTCTTTGTTGGGTGGTGTGGGTGTCCTGTGCATTGTAGGGTGGTTAGCAGCATCTGCTCATGAGATGCCTGTAGCAGGCCCAATTACACAGTCAAGAATGTCTCCAGACAATGCCAGAGGCCCGCAGGGTGAACTCCCATTCCCCTCTGCTCCCCAGTGAGAGCCATTCCGATGATTCCTGCCTTATGTTAGCATCCCTGGTAGATGAAAAGATACAGGTCATGTGAAGTATTATTAATGTGCTTGGCACATTAAGGGATATATATATATATACACACACACACATATATATGTATATATGTATATAAGTATATGTATATATATATTTAAAATCTATTTTTGTTTTGTTTAACATAATTATACTGAAGGCCACAGAGAGTTTCAGGAAAGAGAGGTTAACACAGGGCAGGCAGACCCTGGAAATGACTCTTGTGCTAATGGTGTGTGTGCTGGAGTCATCTCGTCCCTGCTTCCAAGCACTGGTTGTTAAATTTTCAGGAAATCTAAAAACTAGTTGTTAAACATAGCCATCCTTGAAATTGGCAATGGTAGCATTTACACCACGGGAAACAGCAGATGCTGCATAGCAGAGCTTTCTTCTCGGGGAGGGAGCTACCTGGCTGCCACAGTGCTTTTTTATTAACACATCAAATGACAGTATCTTGTGGTGGGTCTAATAGCTACTGACATGTTGAAATAGTGATGAAGAAAAATGACATTTTGAGATATCAGCAACAACTGTAATAGGATATGAAAATATCAGTGATTTCTATTAATGATAAATTCCCAGGTACTGGTTTGTTGCTCACAGATTGAAAGGAAATGCTAAATTTCAGTTAGAAGT
>NW_006290680.1:3460879-3461424 GCF_000327345.1 Myotis davidii | reverse complement strand
CACAAACCCCCTGAATTCTATCCACAGGCCTCAGTGAAGAACTGCTGCTATCATGGAGACATTCAGTGGTTTAGGGTAAATGCACCTGGGCCTTAGAATGACACCTAAGCTTCAATCCCAAGCCTTCCAATTGTTTAGCTGGGCAGGTCTTAATTTTCTCAACTCCTAAACGGGAATCAGAACATCACAGGTTGTGAAAATTAAATAGAAGGATGTAAAATGCTTGAAGAGGGGCCTGGCAGCCAGTCGTGTGCATGTGCACGTGTGTGTATGTGTGCGCATGTGTGCGTGTGTCTTGATAGCATGCATCCCATGCCTCCAGCTGTCTGCAGAGATCTCTGATTCTGAGCGGCAGAGGTAGTGACGGTTCTCACCCCAGATGGCGCTCCTGGTTCATCTTTATTTTTAGTTTCTGTCTGGATGGAAAATTTGCCTTGTGTATGCCGGGCAGAACAAATAGAATGATGAGTCACTTCTCACAAACTGTGTAGTCCATTCCACATACTTTCATGCTTGAGTTTCCATCCATTTCAGACTGTTACAAA
>NW_006290680.1:3446220-3460798 GCF_000327345.1 Myotis davidii | reverse complement strand
TCTTTGAGACATTGAGACAGGTGTCCCCGTGGGGAGGGGGCTTCGTGTCCCCTCTCCTTCCCTTCCCCAGGGCGCAGTGAGGGAAGCACCACACTGTCTCCCTTCCTCAGCCTAGAGGCTTCATCGTTCCTCACACAGGGCCATTTTCCCAGCTCATTAGGACCTGGAGCTAAGACACAGAAGGGCGGAGCCATTAGGCAGCAATTTATATGTAAATGTGGGAGTCACCCAGTTGAGTCGAGTGTTCTCTAGGAAGCATTCCCTTTGGAACCTTCTGGAACGCAGCAGCGTCCCCATCGACCCTCTGCTAAGCTCCGGGAATGTCGCCTTGTCTTCACCCACGGGTAGGATGATGCCAGGGTCACACAGGGAGTGACATGCAGGGCCAGCAGCACGTAAAGCCAAAGGTGGGCCCAAATGCAGAGTGCAGCCCTGGGGCTCCTCTAAGGGGCGGTGGCCCCTCACACCAGCAGCCTTACACTCTCCCTTCTCCTTGCTAAAGTTTTGTTCAGTTTGTTCTGGCTCATCATCTGGCGTGGGAGCTCGGTGGTGAGGGGAGATGTATATGTACCCCATTAAGAAGCTGAAATAGAACAGTTCTTTGTACCTAGAGCCATACCGTGTCTGTATGTGTAGAGGACAATCACTAGCAAAGGAACCCTTGGCTGGGTCCCAAGCTCTGCTATTGAGGAGTCAGGAATTAAAATAGGGGACTCTAAAGGCAGAGCGAAACCTCCCTAAAGCTAAAGAAAAGTGGGCTTCCTCTTCATGCCAGGCTTTCCCCCTCTGTGGTCAGTAGCCTCCAACCAGCCCAATGCCTAACCTCTTGAGAGGGACAGAGTCAGAGGGAGGAGTGATGAGCGCAGGCTGTCACCCTAGGACAGTGGTCGGCAAACTGCGGCTCTCGAGCCACATGCGGCTCTTTGGCCCCTGGAGTGTGGCTTTTCCTAAGCCTTAGGAGTACCCTCATTAAGCTAATAACAATGTACCTACCTATATAGTTTATGTTTAAAAAATTTGGCTCTCAAAAGAAATTTCAGTCGTTGTACTGTTGATGTTTGGCTCTGTTGACTAATGTGTTTGCCGACCACTGCAGTGAGAAACAGCCTCCCCCATCTCCTTCAGCCACCGGGAAAGTAGTTCGCTGATGCAGGGAAGCCACCAACCTGCTAAGTGTGCCAGCTCCGAGTGTGCCACAGAGCAGCTTAGTGCCCTAGACCTGGGGCCTGGCCCCCGGCAATTCCTGCAGAGGCACGGGGTGGAGGTGATGTGTGAGGGGAGGCTGAGCATCTCCTTCCACCCACAGTCCAGATTACAAGCTCGATCTTGGTCTTACGAGCAATGGGGAACCCTCCAGGGGTTTTAACTATGTCAGTGATGTGGTCAGATTTGTGCTTCTGTGGGGAACGAGTGGGAGGCAGTGGATAGAGAGAGGAGTTAACAGACTGCTTGAGATTATTACGTTTGATTGTTGTGAAAAAGCTGCTCTGAACGCTTGTGTACACGCGTTTCTGTAGGCACGTGCTTTCCTTTCTCTTGGGTAGACACCTAGGAGTGGGATTGCTGGTCATAGGGTGGGTGTACTAGTATGTTTAGCTTTGTAAGGATTGGTCGGATCTTTTCCTGAAGTGATTGTACCATTTTACACTCCTCTCAAACACGTGTGCGTTCCGGTCACACTAACATTCTTAACAACAGTTGGTGTTAGTCTTTAAGTGTAGCCATTCTGGTGAATATGTAAATGTTTCTCATTGTGGTTTTAGTTTACTTTTCCCTGACGACGATGAACACTTTTTCATGTGCATATGGGACACGCATATATTTTCTCTTGTGAAGTGTTTCTTAAAAACTTTCGCCATTTACAATCTGCTTTTAAAAAATGATTGAGTTGTACGTTTTTGTGTGTGTGTGTTTGTTTTTTGTTAATCTTCATCTGAGGATATTCTTTCCATTGATTTTTAAAGAGAGTAGAAAGGAGCAGGGCGGGAAAGAGAGAGACAGAAGAGAGAAAGAGAGAAATATAAACTTGTGCCTTGACTGGGAATTGAACCCGAAACCCTTCAGTGTACATGGGCCACTCTCTAACCACTGAGAAATGCTGGCCAGGGTGAATTGTAAGATTTAAGTGTAAATACTAGGTATATGGCTTTTTAGATTTGATTTATGTCAATTTTGGTAAGTTGTAGTTTTCAAGGAATTGTCCATTTTTCAGTGTTGTCTAAATAATTTTTTAGTACAAAGTTATTTATAATATTCTGTTATTCTTTTAACAGCTGTAGGATTTGTAAATCTGTCTCTTTTGTTTCTGATATTGGTAATTTGTGTTCTTTTTCTTCTTTTCTTGGTCAGTTGAGTGTGGGGTTTATTAATTTTATTAATCTTTTGCAAATAACAAACTTTTGGCTTTGTTATTTTCCTCTGTTGTTTATTTTCATTTAGATGATTTATGCTCTTTAAAAAAATACCTTATTTCTACTACCTTTGGGTGTGCTTGGCTCTTCTTTTTCTAGCTTCTTAAGGTGGAAATTTGGGTCATTTATTTTACATCTCTTTTATTTTCTAATATAAATGTTTGAATTACAAAGTTCTCTCTAAGCATTACTTTAACTGCATCACACAAAATTTTACATGTTGTATTTTTATTATTCATATAGCATGGTTTAAAATTTCCCTTGTGATTTCTTCATTGACTCAACGATTATTTATAAAATGTTTGCCTAATATTGAAATAATTTGTTTTTCTCTACATATCCAATTGCTAATGATTTTAAATTTAATTCTGCCATGGTCAGAAAATGTACTCTGTTTTACTTTAATGTTATTGAGATTTATTTTATGGCTCATCTTATGAATGTACCATGAGAATTTGAAAAAAATGTGTATTGTGGGGTATAGTAATGTTCTATAAATACGTAAACTAGATCAAGGTGGTTTATGGCATTATCCAAATTTTTTATATTTTTAATGATTAAAAATATATAGTTCTAGCAATCTCTAGAGAGGAGTGTTAGATTTTTTTCAATTTTTGTTCATTATCATTAGTGTAAGTATAATTTTTATGTCTTCCTGATAAAAATGGACCATTTTACCATCATGAAGTGTTCCTTTTTATTTCTTCTAATACTCTCTGTCTTGAAGTCTTCTTTATTTGAAATAACATAGCCTTCATTCCAGCTTTCTTATACCCTGATTTTATGTTGTATGATAGATCTTTTCTCATCCATTTCCTTTCACCTACTGTATTGTTATATTAAAGTGTGTCTTATAGTCAGAAGATAGCCTGTTCTTTTTTTGTTTTAAAAAAAATCCAGCCAGAACCGGTTTGGCTCAGTGGATAGAGCATCGGCTTGCGGACTCATGGGTCCTAGGTTCGATTCCGGTCTAGGGCATGTACCTTGGTTGCGGGCACATCCCCAGTGGGGGGGCATGCAGGAGGCAGCTGATCGATGTTTCTCTCTCATCGATGTTTCTTCTGGCTCTATATCCCTCTCCCTTCCTCTCTGTAAAAAATCAATAAAATATATTTTAAAAAAAATCCATTCTGACATTCTCTGCCTTTTAGTCAGTGTTTAGTCCACTTACAGATGCTGTAATTATTGATATCATTTGATATGGGTCTATCATTTTATTATTTGTCACATATTTTTGTTTCTCTGTTCCTCCTTTCTGTTTTCTTTTGGGTTAAATAAATAATTTTTAGAACTTTATCTTAATATTTATTTATTTAAATTTATCTTTATTGTTGAAAGTATTACAGATGTCCTCCCCTTTTATTCCCCATTGACCCCCTCCATCTCATGCCCACCCGTCCCAGGCCTTCACCACATGAATTTTATCTAAAATTGGTTTTTTAGCTATACATCTTTGCATTTTTCACAGTAGTTGCTTAGTGATTACACTATTCTCTTTTTTTATTTTTTAAATATATTTTTATTAATGTTAGAGAGGAAGGAAGAGGGAGCGAGAGATAGAAACATCAGTGATGAGTGAGAACCGTTGATTGGCTGCCTCCTGCATAGGCCCCACTGGGGATTGAGCCCGCAACCCGGGCATGTGCCCTTGACTGGAATCGAACCTGGGACCCTTTAGTCCGCAGGTCAACACTCTATCCACTGAGCCAAACCGGCTGGGGCTAAACTATTTATTCTTAACTTTCCCCACATTTTACTTAGATTTAATATTTTACCACTTCATACAAAATTTATGAACCTTATATCCATATAGGTCAATTTATTCCCTCACCCCAACCTTTATGCTACACTTACCATGTATATTACATTTACATATTTTATATCCCCTACAATACAATGTCATAATTTTTACTTTAGTCAGATGCATTCTTCTTGGAAATTAAGATGATTTTAATACTTTATATTTATTTACATATTTAACATTTTCAGGGATTATCATTCCTTTTTGAAGAGTTTCTGTCTATGCCATTCTCCTTCACCTGATGAACTTCATTTAGTATTCCTTGTAGTGCAGGTCTGCCAACAATGAATTCTCTTAGTTTTCATCTGTTTCTTATTTCACCTTCATTGGGGTGGACAGACTTTGAGGTGACTCCTAATGACCCACCTTCTGGTGTTCATGCCTTTTAATAACACCCCCGGGACTGGGACTTGCTTCAAACCAGTAGAATATGGCAAAGTGATGGGATGCCCATGGTTTTGCTATGAGATAAAACTGTCTTGAAAGCTCACTCTAGAGTTTCTCTTTCATTTTATGATTCTGAGCAAGCAAGCAAGATGACCTGAAACAATTGGACCCCACAGGGCAAGAAATAGAAAGCAGTGTCTAGTTGTTGAGGGTGGCCTCAATCTTATAGACTCAAAGAAATGAATTTTCCCTCTTACCTGAGTGAGTTTGTAAGAGGATTCATTGTTAGTTGAATGTAAGAACTGGGCCCTGGCCAACACCTTGACTGCAGCCTTGCAGAGGACCTAGCCAAGCCATCCTCTGATTTCTGATCCACAGGACTATGGGATAATAAATGTTGTGTTTTTTTAAGCAATTAAGTTTGTAGTAATTTTTTTTTCTTTTAAAAAATATTTTTATTGATTTCTGAGAGGAAGGGAGAGGGAGAGATAGAAACATCAATGATGAAAGAGAATCATTGATCAGCTGGCTCTTGCAACCCTCCCAACCCCCTAGTGGGGATCAAGCCCATAACCCAGGCATGTGCCTTAATCAGGAATCAAACCAGCAACCTCTTGGTTCATATGTCAACACTCAACCACTGAACCACACTGGCCAGGCTGTAGTAATTTTTTATGCAGCAAATATAGTCATTTTTGAAGTATTAACTTACTTTAGAATTCTGCATTGACATTTATTCTTTTATCACTCTGAAGATGTTATTTTATTGTCTTTTGCCCTCCATTATATATTTCTGATGTAATGTCAGAAGTCATTCAAATCATTGTTCCCTAGTATGCAATGTGTGTTTTTTCTCTGGCTGCTTTCACATATTTTCTTTATTTTTAGTTTTCAGGAATTTAGTATGATGTATCTATATGTGGTTTTCTTTGTATTTTTTCCTGCTTGGGGTTTGTTGAGCTTCTTGAAATTGTGAATTTTTAACTTTCACCAAAATGAGAAAATTTGGCCACTATTTCTTAAAAATAATTTTTTTTATTTCATTCTTCCTTGTCTTTTGGAACTCCACTTATACATATGCTAAACCTTTTCATATTACTCTACAGATAACTAAGATTTTGTTCCAATTGTTTTGGGGTTTTTTTGGTCTTTTTCTTTATGTTCTTCAGATTGGTTAACTTTAGTTTATTGACCCTTCTGTCAACAGTCTCTTGTTAAGTCCACTCAGTGAACTTTTAAATAAAATTCCAGATATTTTATTTTTAGTTCTAGAATGTTCATTTCTATAGTTTTAACTTATCTGTTAAAATTTTTATTTGTTCATTTTTTGAAGCATATTTTCATTTAAGTCCTTGAACATAGTTTAATACCTGCTTTAAAATTATATTATGTGGATTGGCATTTCTGAGATGAAGCTCTTGAGACAGAATTAGTAGTACAAAATATTTGTGGAGTACCACCTGTGAATGGAAGTTGGAATAAGTAGGATTGACCAGGTTGATCCATCACATGAGGATGTAATTTTTTTTTCTCTTTGCACATGCCATTTTATTGGTTTATGCAATGTTTAGAGGATGTAATTTTAATACTGTCTTTACCAGCTTGACAAGGGAACTTGGAAGCAACAATTACCTAATCAGGGAATCCCCTGTTGGGCAGAAATGGCCACTACCTTGCCAGTCATTCATTGACTAAAAGCCACCCAGACAAGATGGACTAATTATATCTATTCAGTTCTTTTAGCCTTGGATGGGTCTGGTGGCTTTGCAAATATGAACTTGGCTAGGCTAAACTGCATTCCACAAATTCCCTTACTAATATATTCTTGTTAAAGTGAGCCACAAAAGAGAGTTTCTTTCTTTTTTAAAAAAATATGTTTTATTGATTTTTTTACAGAGAGGAAGGGACAGGGATAGAGAGTTAGAAACATCGATCAGCTGCCTCCTGCACACTCCCTACTGGGGATATGCCCACAACCAAGGTCCATGCCCTTGACCGGAATCGAACCTGGGACTCTTGAGTCCGCAGGCTGACGCTCTATCCACTAAGCCAAACCGGTCAGGGCAAAAGAGAGTTCCTTATGGGAGATTTGGAGGGCAGAAGAAGCAGCCATTTTGTAGCTCAGACACATCGTTGTCTGTCTGCTAGCTCACCTTTGAGTTCTTGAATATCCTTGTGTGTCTTTCTTCCATCCTGTCACATGAATAATTTCTTAGCCAGGCGGTCCTTTTGTCTCTGTGAACGTGAATAGGCTCAGATCTTTGCTCAGTTCAGGGAAATTTTCTTCTGGTATGAGTTTAACTATTTGTTGCCTCTCTTCCTACTCTTATTTGTCTCCATCTGGAACTTTTATTCTGTGCATGTTAGGATTCCTGGATATTTCTTCTCAATCTTTTATCTTTTCCCTCAAGACTTTTATCTTGTTGTCTTTCTTCTCTAAGCATTAAGATATTTCTTATACTTGATCTTCCAGGTTTCTGATTCAGGGTTGAAAAATGTCATCCTTTCCTTTAATTCATCTACTGTTTTTTTTTAAAGCTCAGAGTTTTTGTTTTTAAGCTTCAGATATTCTTTTTGTGATGAGTTTGGCTTGTCTTAGAGCCTGCTGTCATTTTTATTATTTTAAAGATATGTTTTCATTGATTTTTAGAGAGAGAGGAAAGGAAAGGGAGAAAGAGATAGAAACATTAACTGGCTGCCTCCTGCACACCACCTACTGGGGATTGAGCCTGACCAGTAATTGAACTGGTGACCTCTTGGTTTATGCCTGGACACTCAACCACTGAGCCTCACTGGCCAGACTTGCTCTCATTTTAAAAATTCATGTGTTAATTGCTCTCCTCCAGCTGCAGTTCTGTTAAGTGACCATGCGTCCCATCCCTTTGACCTCATCCTCCTCTGACGTCTTTTGCTGTCTATTTCTTGGGTGTGGATGTGGCTGAGAAGTATCCATAAAGATGGGCAGAGGAGCAGGGTCTCTGGCCCTGAGTACCTGTGGTTCATGGGAGGCTGTCAGCTCCTGCTTAGGCACCAAAAGGAAGCGTCTCTGTTCCTTGGGCTCTCTGAACTCTCCCATCCTTGAGGTAGGTAACTTAGCCCCTGTCAGCAACTTCATGGCTTTAACAAAAAGGTCAGGAAGGCTCAGCAAATCATTAACTGGCTGCAAAAGCCCAGCTTTTCTGGGACTGGCTGCTTTTGGCTCTTACCTCTGCACTGCTCACTAGTTAATTGTCCAGGAGTAAGGGAGCACCGCAGCGGGGATTTCTTTGGGAACCAGCTCTTGCTTAGAAAAGGCAATAGTTTGAAATGGGGATAGGAAGAAAAGGGGAGTCTGTTCAGGCTCCATTGTTTTCAGAATCCCAGGACAATGTATTATTTCCAGAACGTTAAAAACTTAACTTTCCATAAAGTGAGCATGTGTCAAAGATTTAATTAACTCCTTAATGAGGAAACCAGCAAGATGGTAAGGAGAGTTCAAAAAAGTTTCAGAAAGACAGAGATATTGATAGACACTTAAAAGACGAATGTTGCGATACTATTGCTAAAGAACGGATAAAAGAAACCTATAAGCTTTGTGTTGTAATCTTTTTCTTTGTTTCACCATGGTTTCTCTTCTCAAGGTGTTTGGTTATGAAGTTCTCTCTCTGCTTTCCGTGAGAAGAAGCAGTGCTTGACTGAGTTCACGCAGTCACGCTGCTTGAGATCCCTTGTTTCCAGGTTAGTAGCTGGTCTCTGGATGCCGGCAACAATCGCCCAAGATGGCGCGGTCTCCGCTGCTGCGCTGGCGCACCAAGAGAGGTTTCAGCCGCAGTCTCCAATCGTCCTTTTTTTCCTGGGGGTCCTCGGTCTTTCCTAGCTGCAGACAGTCTCTCAGCTGAAAATCCTCTGCCTATTCGGGCTGTATGTTACCCGTTTCAGCTGCTCACCCTTATCTGCTCCAGGAGAAGGCACAGGACACGTCCCTTTATACCTCCGCCATTTTCCCTCCTGCCTCGTAATCTTTTTCATTTACATCCCTACAGGATAAAATTCATTGTTCACTGTTGGCTTTCTAGGGTTAAGCACAACTCTGTCTGTGCTTTCAGAGTTGTAAAGTAACCCAATCTGTAGTAAATGCAGTGCGTACCCAGCGTAATAAAAATACTCTGTGAGCCCTCAAAGTAAGCCACATATGCGATGATTTATTTTATTTACCTCAATCTATTTGAAATACAGTGGGGCCTTGACTTACGAGTTTAATTCGTTCTGTGACGGAGCTTGTAACTCAGATTACTCGTACGTCAAATCATTAAAGTGAACAAGTGAAACATGTGATGCTGGGCTGATGTGGCGTTCACTGTGATGTTCGCTGTGCCACCTAGCGGTGGGGTATCTGAAGCTGGCTCGTAACCCGAATTTTAGCTCACAACTCAAAGCAAAAAATCGGCCTAGAGACAGCTCGTATCTTGAAAAACTCGTTAGTTGGGACACTCGTAAGTCAAGGCCCCACTGTAGTATCATTTAAACATGGGTTATGGGTTGAATTATGTCCCCCAAAAAGACATGCTGAAGTTCTAACCCCCGAGTACTTTGGTATGTGACCTTATGAGGAAATAGGTTCCTTGTAGATGTGATCAGTTAAGATGAGGGCGTAATGAAGGAGTGCGGGCCCTTAAGCAAATATGGCTGGTGTCCTTATAAGAGAGGAGGATGCCATGTCACAACAGGCAGAGACTGGAACCGGGGAATGCTAAGGATTGGCAGCCACCACCATCAGCTGGGAATAGTCAAGGACGGGCTCTCCCCTTCCGGTTTCTGAAGGAGCATGGTTCTGCTGACACCTTGATTCTGCACTTTAGCCTCCGGGACTGTGAGACAATACATTTCTACTGTTATAAGGAGCCCAATTTGTGGCCCTTTGGTGTGGCAGCCCTAGGATCCTAATGCAACACGTAATGTTGTATTGATGAGATATTTGACACTCTTACTCTCTTACTAGGCCCCTAAAATCCATATGTATTTTACACTTACAGCACATCTCAGTTCAAGTGCACAGTAGCCACATGAGGCTAATGGCTACCAGAGTGGACACCGTAGTTCCTAGAGAATCAGATCATGGATGGTTGGCACACCCAACACTGAAGGGGCACAGTCATTTCTTTGCCCCATTGCCAGTTGTTGGCCAGTTTTCCTTAATGCTGTCCTCTGCCCATGCTCGCTGTAGGACATCAGTAGAGATGGTGGAACCTGGTAGAGAAGGAGAGGCTAAGCAAGAGGTGACTGAGGGAGAAAGGGCTCTGAAAGAGCAGGGGTGTCTGAGGTTTTGTTCTCAGGGGCCACGGTTCACACTCGTCTAGAAGATACTTTTGTTCAAATTTGAAAATGGACCACTCTGGGTGGATGAATTAGAAAATGCATGCCTGTCTGGGCATCTCATGTCTGGGTGTAGGACTTGGAAAACAAAGATGGATTGGATTTCTGTTCCCACTGACACCTCGGCTAGGGGCCCATGTGCAGTGCACAGCATGCCCCACTGCACTGGCAGGCCCCTCCAGGGATGAGAACCAGCCTCAGGTGGCAAAGGGATGACAACTTCTCCACCCTGGCAGGAAGGAGGAGGGGGCAGTGAGGGTGTGTGGCTGGGAGCAGAGCAGATTGAGGGATGTGGAAGGAGGTTGAGGGGGTTCTGTTGGCATTATTTTCATTAAGAAGGAGAGATGGGTTGAGAGTGAAGATCAGGGGTTTGGTGAGAGAGGAGGTCTCAAACAGTCTCCTGGAGAAGGCAGGAGGACTGATAGACTAGGTCAAATCAGACCTGGCAGACTTTTGTCTGGAGCAGAAGGCAGGAGCGCCCAAGAGTTAGACAGTGAGCAGGAGCTCCCAGGGCAGTAGCCATCCTGAGCTGCAGGCACGCTGACAGTGCTGGCGTAAAGGCGGACCGTCCGTCGGCAGACACACAAGACAAAACCCCAGCAGCTTGCTCTCCTCAAATAATACGTTCAGCCTCTATTCCAAGCACTTTACAAATATTAAGTCAACAACTGATTCTCACTTGTTACTTTGCAGATGAGAAGAGCAAAGTACAGAAAGTTTAAGTGACTTGCTCAGAGTCACATAATTCGTAAGCGGTAGGGCCAGGATTTGAAGCTGGACCATATGGCTCTAGCCGCTTTGTGGGGAGGATGCTCTTTTTTTTTTTTCCTTCTTTCATATTTATTTATTTAAATTTTGTTTTATTGCTTAAAGTATTACAAAGAGGATAACATATGACTCCTATTTTTTCATGGGGGGGGGCGTAGGGGAGGCTGGGGGAATGCTCTTGGAAGGATGCTCTTGGTCTTGACTCCACCTCTCTCTAACTGTGGGAGGGGTTCCCTTCTACCAGAGGTATCTGTGAGGTCATGGTGGTCAATCTAAAGGGTGGGGGAAGGTGATTTTTAAAAGCCAAAAGGATAATTGTTTTGTTCAGTCTAAACATTCTTTTTTTTTTCTTCTGTTGGGAAGAAAACATTATGGCTTATTTTTCTTTTGTATTTTTGACCCCTGAGTAGCACAGTACAGAGAATACAAAAGGGGATGGTCATGAATTTTCAGGAATCTAATACCGAAAGTCTCAGATTTGGCGGGAGGGTTAGTTTAATGTTTTCTCGTTGAATTGAATATATTTTAAAGTCTTAATTTACCCTCCCCCCATTTAAAACGAGAGTAGCAAATTAAAAATGAGAATAGTAATTCTGGCTGGCAATTTCCCTCAACCCTTTTTCTTTTCCTAAGTTACTGTCTAAGGCAGTTAGAATATACATACTTTGCGGGTTGTTTTTTTTAAAAAAACAGTTCAGGCATAACCCCTTCTAATTCACTTTCCCCACTGCCTCTGGTGGGTTAGATTATGTACCCATCTAACAATCACCACCAGCCAGCAGCACAGTGGTGCTTTGCACGCATTATTTCATTTAATCTTCCCTACCACACGCTAAGGCAGACAAAATGACAAAGATGAGGACACTGAGAAATCCCTGCGTGTACAGACCTTGCACTTTAAACACTGAGTTCTCATGTCTCTCTTTTCTTTTCTAATTATGCGGGCATCCTGGTTTAGTTAACAACAGAGTTGGCAGGAACCAGGCCCAGGATGCCAGCCAGCTTCCGGCTGCTGTTCTCCCAGCAGCGTAACACTTCCCTACGTACGAGGCTACCTAGGCAGCTGCCTACGGCTGGGGCCAGTCTGAACATTCTTAAGTCATCATGTCTAAATGCCATGTGCCCACAGGGAGCATCTGGGCACCATGGGTTGGTAGGTCTGTTTTCTGCTGCAGACTCACAGACAGACCTGGGATGAGGTCAGAGAGCGACATCCATCTTCTTTCGTTAGTTGGTAAGGGGGGGAGGACATTTACTTATTTTTAATTTTTTAAAATGGATCTTTAGAGAGCGAGGAAGTGAGAGGGAAGAGAGATAGGAACATGGATGAGAGAGAAACATCATCCATAGGCTGCCTCCTGCACGCCACCTACTGGGGATCAAGCCTGCAACCTAGGCAATGTGTCCTGACCGGGAATTGAACTAGTGACTAGGGTCAATGCTCAATCACTGAGCCACAACGGCCGGGCTATTTATTTATATTTTAAAATATATTTTTTATTGATTTCAGAGAGGAAGGGAGAGGGAGAGAGAGAGAGAGAAACATCAATGATGATAGAGAATCCTTGATTGACCGCTTCCTGCAGGCCCCACACTGGGGATCAATCAAGCCCATAACATGTGCCCTGCCCCGGAATTGAGCCCTGACCTCCAGGTTCAAGGTTGATGCTCAACCACTGAGCCACACTGGCTGGGCAGGGACGGGAGGGCATTTAGACCAGGGAGTCCTGTCTCTACTGATAGAGTCGTTCATCTGAGAGACAGCATTTTTTCCATTTTCCTTTTTCTTCTTCTTCTTTTTTTTTTACATTTAGGAAAACATGCCAAATCAGCTTTATAACAACTCAGTGTTCATTGTATAAAATGCCACATTTCTGTTGAAGCTACCAGCAGAATCACTTCTGTCAGCCACCGGCCTTGTAAAAGGAATGAATGCGTTTTCTGTGCCCATAATCACCCCTCTATGGGAACGAGGTCGATTTCAATGACTATCTAATAAAGGAATAACTCAGCATTAAAAAAAATCAGAGTCCCTAGGAACCCTAGAGGCAAAAGGCAAAGGAAATTTGATTTGATGAAAACTGAGATCTTTTTAAAGGAAAGCTTTATTATTTTCTTTTCGAAGACAAAACTACATTTTAAAAACAGTAGGTTGGTTATCAACAAATCTCTATTTAAGGAATTGAATATGGAACTGATTATACAGCTGGCAAAACCTCACTATTCTGACACATTCCGAGATGTTCTAATTTAGTGAAAGGTCTGAATCAGTTTGAAGCATGTGGCTTTGTAACTCTGACGTGCTTAATTACCTTCAACACAGACTAAGCCCAGAGTCTTTTTCTTTCAGATTGTGGCCTCAGGAGCCTGGAGAACTTGCAGCCACAAGCTGATAAAGATGGTTTGTAATTAGCATATCAATTGCACAATATTAATCACCCACTTCCTGTTGTTTGCACTGTTCCTGGTATAGGAGGCACTGTCCTATCTGTGGTTACATCCCTGTTGGTGTGTGCACATTAGAAAAGTCTTAATTCTCTCCCACTCAACTCCACAGTCACAATTGAATGTGTAACATATAGATGTGGAAACTGAGGCTTAGAGAGATGGGATTGGGGGGCGGGTGCCTTGCTCAAGGTTCCAAAGCTGAGCCATGGCTAGAACACACATCCCCATGACTACCAGTCCAGTGCTCTTTACAAACCACTTGGTATATGGTAGTAGTTACAGTGTCAGTAAAAGGAGAAAATATTAGAAAACTGTTCTCCGCTGTGTTTTAGACATGTCTATTTCCCTGTAATGTTGCCGTCTTTGGATTTGATCTCTCTATGTGATAACATGTATACAATCCTAAATACTGCATATAGCCTCACTCAGTCCTGTCAACAACCTTATGATATATTGTCATTCCCAACTTATCCTTAGGAACACAGGCCCAGAGAGCTGAAGCAAAATGCCTAAAACAGAGATTCCCACAATTTCTCTGGTCCCAGTACCCTTAGTAGCTCAGTATTTTTTTCATAATGCCTGAAGGCCTAAATAAATACTTAGTAGTTTTGTTTATTAGGTAGTTAGTCCAAACAACATATAAGTATTTATGTCCTAACTTAGTAGTCATTTGAAAAAATAACTCACATAAATTAAAAGAAGAAAAATTATTCCACCTTAAATAACCAGAATTACGTGATACTGGGATGTGTGTGTCTATCGGGCACTGCGCGGCTTTTCAAAACATAGAGTCAGATGAGACGTTGCCATCCTCCTTTCGTGTTCTACACTGATTTTACATGCTTTTTATCACTGTAAACACTGAAAAACCAGCTTTGCAAAAATGTGATGTCCTCAGAAAGAATGTAGCCCAAATTAATGTTAAAAGTGTGATTACCATGAGCTGTAGTTTGTGGTACCAACAGGTATCGCCATGTTTCTCTTGAATATTTATGATAACCCGTGGTACCCCCATGCATTTCTGCTACAGTGGCCAGTGGGAATGTGGGCCTACGGGGAGAGGCTAGTGAAAACAGGGACTTGAACCCAAGTAATCCAGCTCCTGAGTCCTTAGCTTGGTAGTCAGCTGTTTTGCTCTGTATGACACACCCAAAGACCAACCATCACTCTTTTAGGAAAGAGGTTTGTTCAGTAGACGTTTCACGAGCTGCTACCGTATTTGCCGGCGTATAAGATGACTGGGCGTATAAGACGACCCCCTAACATTTCCACTCAAAATACAGAGTTTGTTATATACTCGCCATATAAGACTACCCCCTCTTCCGCACACCTTCCACACACCAAATAAAAGGTAAAACAATATCAGATTTGATTTTAACATTTTAATTTATATTTAAATGCTTATGACATG
>NW_006290680.1:3440726-3445725 GCF_000327345.1 Myotis davidii | reverse complement strand
AAAATCGCATAACAGCCGAGCATACACCCAGCAGCGCTGCTGATGCCTGAACGGTATGTGGAATGAAGTGGGTGGGCATCGGGAGGCCACTATGGCACGGGGCAAGCACTATGGGCAGTCTATCTGAAGTGTACCTGGCGTATAAGACGACCCCCCACTTGGAGGCATATTTTTCAGGGCCAAAAAATCGTCTTATACGCCGGCAAATACGGTACTTTGTTCCAGACGTCATGCTGGGCTGGGGTGGGGAAAGGGCAAAGACGGATTCGCTCTAGGGCTTGTTTTGGAGTAAGCTGGTCACATAGGGAAAAATTTTGCAGTTCAGCTATAATAGCAGGATATACAGAACTTCATCTCATCCAGAGACGGGATCTTGAAGGTGATAGGGGGCGGGGCTGATGTAATCGCTATGAAGGGTATTTAGGCGACAATGATATACATTTGGTTTTGGGATTGAAGTTAAGTGCCAACCCTTTGCACAAGTCAAATTCTTTCAGAATTACGTTCAGGCTGGAAAAGAGGCAAATCAGGGGTTTCAGCTGACATCTGTCACCTCTGAAGGTTGCTGTGGACAGGAGCAGATGTGGACCGATAATGAGCCTGTGATGAACTTGGGGCAGGTCAAGTGCTGGGCACCCGTCACTGAAGCTATGTAAGAAAGGGTGCGTGGTAGACACCTCCGCCAGAGGGGGCTGGACCACCTGGCTCTAGGGGGCCTCATCCAACTCTGAAAAGGAATGATTTTGTGATTGGTCTTCTCATTGCTCCCCAGAGCCTGGAACAGAGCAGTCCCACAGTCATTACTGACTTCTCCCCAGTGCCCCTGGGGCCAACCTGAGCCTTTGGTACAGAGGAATGTCCAGAGAACCCAAGGCGAAGCGAGCAGCGGGTCAGGGGAAAAGGGATAGACCATTCTTTACACAGTTTTGCTCGGCAGCTCAGGATTACAGTTTGTCCCCGAGAACGGTACGATGTGATTCAGCTACAGTCTGGTCTCCACCTTTAAATGTTGGGAACTGCATAAATCAGCACATTTCCCCCAAAGCAGCATCTATATACAGCACTCCCAGGCTGCTCGCCATAATTAGGCCTCCAGCAATGATTGTTTTGCTCCCTGTGTTTTATCATCAGCCTCACAGGGCAGGGGAGGGGTATGCTCAGTGTTATGATGTCTGGGCATTACCCCAGTATTTGGAGGTCTGGGGCAAGTATACACAGGGAGGCTCTGGTCTGGAGCCCATCCTTTCCCTCCCCATCCCCAGGTTTGTCCTGCACCACGAGGGGTTGCCCTTCACGCACAGGGTCATTCTACTCTGCGTCTCCCAGCCCTCTGCACCTCCACCCGCTGCAGATAACCTACTTTTGGCCCTTTGAGGCTGCACACACTGGGGGCGGCCCACACTTGGGAGGAAGGACCCAAAGCAAGATGAGTGTAGGTCTTGGAAGCAGGCATTTAGGCAGGGAATCCTGAAGAACTGCAGCGTGGTCTAGGGGGTTAAGGGCCAAGATGGGCACATCCTTTGGTCATTCAGACTCCTTGCTCTCTGGGGAGGGGCACTGGCCATTGGAAGGGCCGAGAAGGGCCCTCTACAGTATGGCACAAGGCTGGAGCCTAAGGGTGATTCTCTTGGTGTCTGTGCCAGGGTAGAGAGGCTTGGGGGCCTCATAATCTGACCCTGTCATGCTGCTGGCAGGCCTGGGCCTCCAGAGTTTCAGGAATCACCTGAGTGGAGCCAGGCCTGTTTGCAGTTCTGGAAGCAGCAGCCAGAACCTTGTGTTTGTGCAGCCCTCCATTGAAATGAAAGGCTTTCACATTTATTTCTATGGCTCTCACCGCAGGCCTGTGTGGTTCTAGGAAGGGGAGTCTTATTCCCCACTGCACAGATGGGGAAACTGAGGCTCAGGGAGGTGATGTGACTTGGCACAGGTGGTGGAGCAGAACTTGAGGCTCCATGGTGGACTCCATGTGCAGTGCTCCTGCTGCTGCACCTGTCACTGAATTTTAGGTTAGACCTTGAATGTGTCAGTCTATCACTCATACCTAGGATTGTTTGAACACTCCCTTGATGATGGCAATTTGGGTTGTGCCCAGCTTTTTGCTGTTATGAACAACGTGACAGTGAGCATCCTGTACTAGCAATGCAGTGCTCCGGGTCTGGGATAGAATCCCATTGCTGTTGTGGACAAAGTTACTAAAGCTTGCTGAACCTCAAGTTCTCCTTTCATATAACAGCGGTAATAACACTATCTGTGTGAGATATCGAATAAATGAATGGATGGATGGTGGTGATGATGGTGATGGTGATGACGATGACAATGATATGTGGTCTGCCTGACAGATAAGTTTCTTATTGCGTGCTCTGGTTCATACACCAGACCCTGGTGAGCTTCATTGGTCTGAGGCAGCATCTCTGCACCTAACATATCCTGGGACCCCCAACAAGATTTAACAGTTAAGACTCAGAATTCAGGCTCTGGTGGCTCACCTAAGTTGTGTAATCTCCTCTGTCTGCACTTGCTTTCTGCACTGGCTTTGGCTTTATTTTTTTTAATTTTTATTTTTAATTAAATCTTTATTGTTCAGATTATTACATTTGTTTGGCTTTGGCTTTAAATACAACTTATATGCTGGTGACTTCAAGGTTTGTATCTCTAGTTATGACCTTTCCACTGAGTTCCAGACATCATTCATCCTGTCGACTCAATCTTAAAAAAAACCAAACCCCAAATCTTTCCCTGTTAGAGTTCAAGTTGTCATCTCTCTTGTGCTTTTCCAATTTCTTAACTGAACACTTAGCTTGTGTGTATTACATTTTTTCAGGTTTTGTGATAAATACTTTTTAAACTATACATTTTCTTCCAAGTATTGCTTTAGCCATTCTTCCAGATTTTGACATGTAGTGCTTAGTTTTTATCATTTCTTTATTAATCTTTGGATTATTTAGTAGAGTATTATTTAGTTTCCAGATATAAGAGAATTTGTCAGTTACCTTTTGTTGATTTTATTGCATACAGTCATATCCTTCACCAAGCTATGCACTAAACTCACTGTTTACTCTTGCAAATTCCTGATCTAAGGTCTTCTTATCGGAGGGATCTTCCTCGACCCTCCTCCCCACCCTTTATCACCTCTGGATGTACTCGTGGTTTGTTGTTTGTGTGTCTCTAACCCCAGGAGGCGCTTTGTCTATTTTGTTTCTGGCCATATTCTCCGAACAGTGCCTGACACATAGGCAGGGCTCATGGAGGAGTTAATGAATTCATTGATACAAGTCCTAGATCAGAGCTGTCAACAGAAACAGAATGTGAGTCACAAATGTGAACAGCATATATACATAACATTTTAAATTTCTAGTAGCTACATTCAAAAAGTAAAAATAGGTAAAATTAAATTTTTAATAATATATTTCATTTAACCCAATATATTAAAAATATTTCAACATGCAAATGATAGAAACATTATTAATGAGCTATTTAACATTACTTTTTCATATTAAGTCTTTGAAGTCGGAAATGTATTCTTCATTTATAGCGCACCTCAAATTCAGACTAGCTACTTTTCGATATTCAATGGTCACATGTGGGTGGTGGCTACCTTATGGACAACTGAGTTCTAGGAAAGGGAGACTTGTCCCAGGTCCAGAAGAGGATTTTCTGCCATGGGGCCATTTTTGTTGTGGGAAGTCATTCTGAATCGATAGTGAATCTTGGGTTTAAAAGTAAATAGCTGACGATGGAATTAGACTATCAGCATAGTGCAGTCCTCATGAAATAATGGATCTAGGTAATGACCATGGGTGACTGCTGACATCACCAGAGGAGAGGCCAGTATACGTCAGCTGAGAAAGCACAACAGCCCATGTGACAAAGAGCAAAACCGAATCTGGATAGATCTCTAGTTTCCTCCACCTGACAGAACCCACAACTCAGAAAAGCTGAGGAACATCTAATCTAATAAAAAACAAATAGGTAATTAACTGTACCTCCGACACGCTTCCCATTGGCTAATCAGGGCAATATGCAAATTAATGGCCAACCAAGATGGCGGCCGGCAGCCAGGCAGCTGAAGCGAACAGGAGGCTTGCTTGCTCCAGTGATGGAAGAAGCCAAGATTCCCCGCCTGCCGCAGCCAGGCTCTGAGCTGCACTCTAAGAAACAATGTTGCAATTATAGAAGCTAAACAAACCCCAGATACCTGCTTTCAGCAGTAGAGGCCTCAAGCTGGAGCTGGCCTCAGAGCTAAAGCAATGCGGGAGCGGCCCTCTGGTGGTCAGGGCGCTCCCACATTGGGGAGCTCTGCTCAGCTACAAGCCAGGCTCATGGCTGCCAGTACAGTGGTAGTGGTGGGAGCCTCTCTCACCTCCTCCGCAGCACTAAACTACAGCTTAGGCCTGCTCACCACTGGCAAGTGGACATCCCCCGAGGGCTGCCAGACTGCCAGAGGTATGTCTGACTGCCAGCTTGGGCCCGATCCCCCAGGGAGCGGGCCTAAGCCAGCAGGTGGACACTCCCTGAGGGGTCCCAGACTGAGGGACCCTCCACCCCACAGTGCACAAATTTTTGTGCACCGGGCCTCTAGTACTTTCTAATAAAAGAGTAATATGCAAATTAACCATCATTCTGCTACAAAGATGGCGGCACCCACAGCCAATAAGGTGGGAATATGCAAATTGAGGGTCACTTCGTGACAAAGATGGTGGTGGCCGGGCCAGGACACTTGCATCGTCGCCACGGCGATGACGCAGGTGTTCCGCCCACCCTGCCTGCGGAGGGCCTGTGGGCAGCGTGCAGGCACGGAGGCGCAGAGCGGCTGGGCCGGGGCGGGATGGCTAGCTTCGTCGCCAAGGCAACAGGTGGGCAGTGCTCTCTGGGCTGGTGGGCAGTGTGCGCAGGCATGGAGCGTCCTGCCCTGCCCCAGGCGTCCCTCCCATCCCCGGCCGCTCCAGGTAAATTAGACTGCATCCGCGTGTGGGTGACAGTGCACTGGGGGACGTTCGCA
>NW_006290680.1:3427012-3440688 GCF_000327345.1 Myotis davidii | reverse complement strand
TGTGGGAGGCAGGCCAGCGGATGTCGGCCTGTACTTCCCACATGGCGTCAGTGGCAACCGTGAGCATGCCAAAGCATGCCAAACAGAGCCTGGGGGCCAAGCTGAAGTAGTGCCAGCAGGCCATTAGCGCTGAGGAGTGGCTGCGCAAGTCCCGCCTCCTGGCCCAGAAGGTGCGTGATTGCAGGGACAGCCACTGTGGCGGGCCAGATTGACATCTTCCTGGCCATGTCATGGTGTTTGCAGATCTGCGTAGCCACAGGCCTCCAGTGTGTGCATCCTTTCCTCCCCTACCGGTGTGCAAATGTCCCTCAGTGCACTGTCACCCACATGCACCTGCAACAGTCCTGGACCATGGCATGCGCAAGGTCCCCCCCGCCCCTCCCCGCCCCTCCACCGCACTTCCATCAACCCCAGCATGCCAATGTCCCCCACAGGACATGCACACGTCCCCTCCGGCACGCTCACGTCCTTTGGAGAGTGTCTGGGTGCTCTGGGGTTGGGCGCCTGTGAGATGACAGTGAGAGGGTGGAGTGGTGATGCCTTGTTCCCACAGAGGCCAGTGCAGTGACGAGATCACTTCCGTGGGGCTAATGCAGGTGCTGAGGCGGGAGCAGGTGCAGACAGACACACCTGGTGGGTGGGGGCAGCCCTTGCTGGGTTGCCTTTGGTCAGTGTTCAAGATCGGGAACCCAGAGGAGGCGAGAAGTTCTGTCCTATCAGTGAAACAGTGGGATAGTCAGGGCGACTGCAGAGGAGGAATGTGCACTTTGGGTGCCGGCACCCATGAGCGAAGGCGGCCCTGACTGAGCCTCGGTTGCTTGGGACCTAGTGCACTCCTGCTGGGCAGCGGGTGACAGGACGTGCTTTTCCGAGTTAATGAGAGAAAACATTGATTCTCCCGCTGCCCGTGAAGGTGGAAAGTGAAGTGGGGAGACATGCAGCGTGTGAGTGAGGTTCCCTGTCTGGGGGTTCCAAATCCGCCATTGGTTCCTTCCACCACTGAGTAGAGATATACAGGGTATCCCCCCAAAATGTATACACTCTTTGAATACCTACTAATTCCAATGGGTTTAAACATGAAAAGAAAGAAACAACAATGGAGCTGTCATCTGTTAAAAGTACAGGCACAAACTGGCAGTCGGACATTCCCTGAGGGGTCCTGGATTGGAGAGGGTGCAGGCCAGACTGAGCACCCCCACCCGCCCCATGCACAAATTTTGTGCACCAGGCCTCTAGTGTTAAATGATATCACAGGGATAAAACCAGTAAAATCCAGACAAACAACAGGTTCTCTTAACAAATGAATTGCAAGTAAAAAAAAACAAAAACCAACAAACAAGAAAAAAAAAGAAAGAAAAAGAGGGGAAACTTATAGATTAAAAATGATTCAAAAGGCATTGAATCAGTTGCAACATGTAGACACTATTAGGATTCTGATGAGCAAACCGTAGAAAAGCATTTATGAACTCATGAGACAATTGGATATTGGATATTAAGGATTTTTTTTTTGCTGAGATTATGATATTGCAGTTACGTTGTAGAAATATTAATTTAGAGATACAAAGGAAACATCCTATATAATAAAAGCCTAATATGCAAATCGACCAAACGGTGGAGCAACCCCTTGGGGAGGGGCGGGCCAGTGAGTGGGCAGCACCAGGCCAACCAAGTCTGGTACCAGTGGGCAGAGGGTAGGGAGCAATCAGGGGTGGCAGCAACCAGCGGCGGGCGATGGGGGTGGGGGTGGGGCAGAGCCTCCTACAGAGGGAGGCTTGACTGTGGCTTAGTTGGACATCCCCTGAGGGCGCCTGGACTGCGAGAGTGCGCAAGCCGGGTTAAGGGACCCTCTCCCCCTGAGTGCATGAATTTTTGTGCACCGGGCCTCTAGTTTAGGAGTAAAATAATATGATGCCTGGGGTGTACTTTGAAGTAATTTGGAGGGCTAAGTGTGAGGGGGGAGGAAGCAAAATTAGCCATGAACTAGTAGTAATGGTTGAGAGATGGGTACCTGGGAGTTTATGACTACAACTCAGGCTGCTTTTGTATGTTTAAAGTTTTCCATGATGATGTAGAAAAAGGAAAATTAATCAACAGCTGATCTGCCCTTCTGGGCCCAGCTCCTCCTCACCACGCCCTCTAATCCGTATTGCCTGAGGCTGACTGAGCCCTGAGGCTGGCTGAGCACGAGCTGCACTTCCCAAATGCGCCAGGAGGTGGCGCCGCCGCCTCTCTGCTGGCGGCTGCTCAGAGGGCTATGAGCCCCTACGAATCTCCGCAGCATTCCCAGCTTCTCGGAGGCCCTGGGGATTCTTGCTCTTCTCTACCAGATAGGTAGGGCATGATTTGGGAGGACCTGGATCCAGAAGGCATTTGTCCTTTGAAATGCGTGTTCCAGGCTGCTCCTGACCTTTATCCTCCAGGCTTTGGCCACCCCTGGTCCATCTGCCTGGACTGGGGGAGGGGCCTTGTCCGGGCCTTGGGCCCTTCTTCACTGAACCGGTCTGGGCTCCTGGGACCTCCCTGCACACCTGGGGGTCAAGCCCCTGCTTCAGGTCAGGGTTCTCAGCCTCGCTGCCCCTATCGTGCTGCTGCGGCTCCCCAACTCCCCACCCCAGGCTCCCTTTTCGGTTGGGCCTCCAGGTTCAAGGCCCTCATTTGGAGGAAGACCATATCTCTGGGCCTGCTTAGCTGTGGATTGAGCTGCGCGAGCACTGGCCCAGGACTCAGTACACCTACTCCCAGACAGGCCTCCCTCGAGTAAGTTATGCTCCCTGGTTGGAACTATAGAACAGTGGCTTTCTAACTTTTTAAAGAAATGGAACTCCATTCTAGAAACCCAACATATAAAGTCACAAGAGTGGAGCATCCAGCTTCTATATGGGAGAAGTTCAGTCATATGGGCCTCCTCTGGTACCCACAACCACCCCGGGGTGAAAGCACTGGACTTCCCGACCTCTGGATTTTTTACATTTCTCGCTGGCTGTCAGCCCGAGAGTTCTTACAAGTTGGTCTGAAGCTCTAGTAAGTCCTGGCATTCATTCATTCATTCATTCATTCATTCATTCAACATTTACCAAGCTTGTACTCTATGCTGAACCTGCAGTGAGACAAGTTAACCAGCATGGGGACTCAGTCCTCTATGGGTACCACCGACTGGTGAGCTGACAACACAGGGCCGGGGGATGCCATACAAGCAGGTGGCCCCAAGGTCCAGGAACACAAAGGAGAGGGCACCTGCTTGAGGAAGCCGGGAAGGCTTCTCAGAGGAGGTGGCATTTGAGTGGTCTTGAGGAAGCCGTGTGGAGAACGAATTGGAAAGAGAGGGGAGGGTCCGGAAGGCAGTGAGGAGACTTTCCTTTTTTAGCAGTTGTTTAGAGGGGACCTCACAGTGGCAGGGGAGAGCAAGTACTATAGACTGTGGTTGGGGTGCAAACCAAGTGCAGACACCCTGCCTGACACAATCAGCCGCCCACTCAGATGAAGCCACAGGCGCACTCCCGAGGCGCCACTCCCGCACGCGGGGAAGGAAACCCACTCCCCTCCCAGAGTGAAATCGCTAACAGTTGGAGCTGCTGAGAACAGGGACAGACAGCTTCATGGGCCCCCAGCGAAAGGCTGAATCCGGGCTCCTTCCAAGTGCTGGGGTGCATTGGGAAGAAGGTACCAAGATTGCAGAGGCCCCCTTCTCGGGCGGAATGCCTCTCCATCCACAAACAGAAACTCACTGAGATTTTAATTAAGATCAGTGTACATAAAACCCACTGTTCCTGAGTAAACCATTATTAAGTCAGATCCTTCACTTTTGTGTTATGGGCTCTTCAGAGACAGGAGACGAGGGATAAGAGGGGCGGTTGGAAGTCCTGCAGGGGAGAGGGAGAAAGACTCAGGCGGAGGGGAAAATAGATTCCAGGCTGGGGAGGGAGAGAAGGCAAAAGGCAGACATACACACTCCACAGGCAAGAGAGGGGAGGCAGATGGAAGGTTTAGCTTCTCTGCTGCCCAGACCCCCACTCCTTGCTTAGTCTAATTAGGTTCTGAAACCTGTTAGCTGGAGAGAATGCTCTTGTCACACTCGGTCTTCCCTTCGGCCTTGGTGCGGACACTGGCGATAGCATTCCTGAATAGGCTGAGGCGTCCTGCTGGGGGCCCTGCCACTCCCCTCCCCAGGTTCCCCAGGTTTTCTCTCAGCCCTGAGTGCATGGCAGGCTTGGCAGATGGGAGCCGGAGAAGAACAACCCAGCTCCCTGCCCCCTTAGGTGGGTCAATTCAGAGATGTCTCCCTGAGTCCCAGGTAGGATTGAGCTCTAGCTACCCACAGTGCTCCCTGAACCAAAAATACGCTGTTAATTGGCTCTCGTTCCTTCTGCCTCTTCTCCCCGTCCCCTGCTGGCGTTTCCTGGGTTCGCCTCCCAACTAAACGACTTGCACTCAGGTCTGGTTCCGGGAAAGCCAGCTCTAAAAAGGCTTTATATATTTATACATTTATCCTGAGGAGCCCATTCGCCCTCCAGAATTAGGCCAAGCCCGTTTGCAGTGTGGAGTGACTAATATCCCTGTATTGTCCAGGTTTTGAATCAAGGGCTGCTTTTCTGACTGGAAGGTGAAGGTCTGTTGTCTCAGAAGGATGGCTTTAGGTTTATAAAGTTACTTTGAGGCTGTTCAGTCAGTTTGAGCTGCTGTAACGAAGTACCTTATACTGAGTGGCTTATAAAGGACAGATTTATTGTCCAGACCCTGGAGGCTGGGATTCTGAGGTCAGCGTGCCAGCATGGCTGGGGTCTCCTGAGGGCTCCCTTCTGGGTTGCCGACAGCTGACTTCTCATTGTATCCTCACCTGGTGGAGAGAGAGCTTGGCTAGCAACCTCGCCTCCTCTTTAAAGGGCACTCATCCCATTCAGGAGGGCTCCACTCTTATGTCCTAGTTACCTCCCAAAGGCCTCGACCCCAAATCACATCACAGTGGGATTAGGGGTTCCACATATGAATTGTTAGGGACACAAATGTTCAGTCCGTACAGGTACCTTAGAGCTAGAAAGTACCTGATGTTTCCATTTCTAAACCCTAAGATTTCATCTGGAACCAGCTCTCCAGGTCACCTGGAGAGTGAATAGAAATAAGGGTGTAAATGCTCAGCCGTGTTCATCATTCATTCCTGAAACAAGTTATTATGGAGCAAATATGTGCTATGTGCCAGGCATCCCTGCCCCACGGACTCACTGTCCTGGGTGCTTGAAATTGGATTTTTGATGAGGTTTCTTCATCCAGATTTACTGAGAGCCTCTGTGTTCCTAGCACTGTGCTAGACCTTGGGCAAACAGAAATGGATTAGGCATAAACTGTATTTCCCCAAAGCCTAGAAGCCAGAAGGCTGAGATCCATATATAAACCACGGTGGCAATGTTTCCTGGAGTAGATATACCTCCAGATACAGAGTCGATGAGGGCGTGCAGGAGAGATGGGTTCATTCTACGTTGGGGTTTTGGAAGGATCAGAGAGTCTTCGTGGAGGAGGGGACACAGGTGCAGTGCCTGGAGCGTTTCGGGGTGAGCAAATAGAATGAGCAGAGATGTGGTAAGACTGGCCTGACTGGGAGCTGCAGTTGTATAACGAGGCTGCGGCCACACTGCAAGCAAGCGTGGGCCAGTTGGTCCAGGCTGGCAGAGTCTTTGGGTTTAAGATCTGGGCTGTGCTGGGAAGCAGTGCAGCCCTGTGGTCAGGGCACAAGCTCTGCTTATGGAGTGGTCCACACTTTCATCTCAGTTCTGCTACTGACTGGGTCACTTTGTGGCCTTGGGCAAGTTAATAGGCTCTCTGAGCCTCAGTTAACTCATTAGTATTATACTGGGGATCAACTACTTCCTGCACATAGTCATATTGAGGATTGAATAAAAGAAGCCTAACACAGCCCCTAGGACGCAGTGAGTGCCAGTAGGAGGACATTCTGTGTTAGTGATATGCACCGAGAGGTCCTGGCTGGGTTTAAGGAAAGCTTGAGTCTGTAGAATGGAGAGCCCCTCGCTGGTATACATTGACATTAACCAGTTACCTGGAGGCTGGTGAACATCTTTGTAAAAGAGACTCAACAGTGCCCTTTGAGGTGCAGAGAGTGGGCCAAATGGGGCCCTGAATGTTCTCAGAGGCTGGAGAGTTGCATCATTGCCATCATCCCAGTGGTCCGGGAGTTTATCTTTTGGTACCTGGGCAGGGCAGGGAAGGGCATCTCTGATAGAGCCCCTGTCATCTCAAGGAAGGATGCAGAGCCCCATGGGGAGTTATCAATGCTCTGCATTTGGGGGATGGTGCCTGCCTGGCGAGTGGTGGGCCAGGCATGACTGAGTGGCAGCATTCCAAGCTTCTCACTCGCTGTAAGGCCCACGTCTCACCCTTTTCAGAAGCATCTGCAGAGATGTTCTCAGAGAAGTTGGAGACCTCCCAACTGCCCACCCATCCTAGTGTCATTCTGTAAACAGAACTGGCAGATGGGCGGTGCGACCCGCTGTGCAGAGGACCCAGAGCATGGCTCTGCTTGAACAGTTCGGGAACACCCCAGCCCTGTAAGGTTTCCTTAGATCTGGAAGATGGAAGGAAGGGGCCAGAAAGGGGGAGAGGGAGGACAGCCCTATATTTGTGTAGGTGGGGAAACCGGCTTAGAGAGGCAAAGGGAGTGGCCCAGAGTCACACAACAGGTCAGTGGAAAAGCAGGCTTTTGTCTCCTACACCTCTCACAGCCATTTGTCCCACTCACCTAAGCGACCTGTCAGCCAAATAGTGTCGACAGAGTCAACCAAAGCCCTCTCTTCCCACCTCAGCTGGGTGCTCCTAATTCTGCCTGTAGAAAACTACTGTATCCATCCATCCATCCATCCATCCATCCATCCATCCATCCATCCATCCAAAAAGCATTGATGTCATGACTACCTCAGGCTGTTTTTGTTGTTGGCTATCCAAAGGTGAATATTGTGCCGGTGAATTTGGACCCCCATTTAGGCAGGGAGGGTCTGGATTCACAGCTGTTCCAGTAAATATTTCTCCTCTGATTTCTCCATAAGTCCTGCGTTTCCTCACATTGAACCCATCTCCATCCTTTAGTAATTTGCAGTCCCTTTGATAATATTTTCCCTTTCTCCTTCCCATGTAAAGTTTTGCTGCCAGTTTGAGGTATTGTTGCTTGGGCACCAGCAGGAGATCCAAGGATAACTTTTGAGGCCAGAGGGTCTGGGGTGGCTCTTGTTTTTCAGGGAAGATAAGAATTACCTTCTGAGGCCACAGGCCCAGAGAAGATTGGAAGGAACTTCTCAGAACAAATCTGACTTATGGATGAGGGTGGCAGTCGTACATTCCCCCTCATCTCCTGAATGTTATGGAAAATGTTACCTTCACTTCTGGGTGGGTTATGGTGGTGATAGGGACTTTCTCTTTCTTACTTGGGCCTTGTTTGTTTGAGTTAGGTTTCTTTGGTTTTAAGTGAAAGAGACTTACGTGCTGTTAATAGTAGAAATAGAACAATAGGCCAATCGCTCTAGAATTTGTAATGTTGCAGTTTCAACCCCTAAAGAGGGACAGGTTCAATTCTCAGTTTGTCCCAATTCGAACTCCCAAGGAAAGGTTCAACATAGGTCCAGCACCCACTCCAGGCCCCCCAGCTATGGCCAGGGGAGTGAAGTCACAGTATATGAAATGGCAGTCTACGTAGTAACCTTGGGAATGGTGGGGAAGGTTCCCAGAAAAGAGGGCAGCTGGGTTGGTATAGGGGGTTAGGACTCCAACATCTTCTTTGGGGACACAATTCAACCCATAACAGTTTTCTGGAGACATAAGTTCCTTGGCATGTGGACCTGTATGTAGGGCACCTCTCAACATGGCAACTGGCTTCCCTCAGTGCCAGCAAATTAGAAGTTTCAATGTTCTTATAACCTAATCTCAGAAGTGATATCCCACCCCCTTTACTGGGTTAAAATCGAGTTATTAGGTCCAGCCCACCATCAAGGGCAGGAGATCACACAAGAGCATGAATTGCAAGAGATGGGACCATGGGGTACCTATCACACCCACCAAGGAACTAGGTTGCTGATTTATCTAGATCCCATTTTTACTGGTTGAAAGCTTTTTCTATGGGGCTTTTCTGATTTGAGTCCTGAAATTTCTGTTTCCTGGGAAACCCCTTAGCCCCTGGCAAACTAAAACAATTGGCACCCCAGCATGAACAAAACATGCTACCTGGGTGCAGTTGATCAAGAAACAATGGCTTGCTACCACTCACAAGATGTTATGATACTGTATACCTGGTCCAGTGGATGCAGGATGGAGCCCATGTGGCTCAGCACCACTTATGGAAGAGAAACCAGGGGCTTTAGTTTATTCTGAGCTCAATTAGTGTCAACAGTTTGATGTGACCCTCCCAAAAGTGAGTGCATCCGAGGCGTTAATGAAAGCATTAGGACACGAGTCACAACAGTAGGCAACGTCTAGGACCATCAAGGTGATCTGTCGTCAAAATCTGGAGGACTTTGCACCGATTTGAGAGGATAAAGTGGGTTAGACAAAAATAAGTTCTCAGCATGCCAAAGGGAAAGGCAAAGAGACAGAACGAGTTGTCACAGGCAGGCAAAGAGACAAAGGGCACAGGAGTCTGATTTTACATGCAGATTTTTCCATTTATTAAGAAAGAATGTTCTCCTGGTACATGTCTAAGACCTACCAAGAGCATCCGTGTTGCTATGGTGATGCCAATGGTCTACTAGAGGGAGGGGAGCTACTCTCTGCTGTAGTCTACTGAAGGGATTCCTGGGACAGAGAGGGACACTGGCCTTTTAACGTTGTGGTTGTTTTTTTGTTTGTTTGTTTGTTTTGTTTTTCTGGTGTGACTTTCCCAGAGGTCACTGGTTGGGGAAGTGGATCAGACCTGGAAGACTTGTTAAAACAGGAGGCTGGGGTCCTCCCTCCAGAGCTTCTGATTCAGTAGGTCTGCGGAGGGGCTTACTGATACCAGGTGATGCCAACATGCTGGTGGCTGCTGGTCCAGGACCACTGCTGCAGGGCAATGAGACCCAAAGCAAACTTGCAGTTAATATTAAAGGAAATTGAAACTCATCTTTTCCACTCATGTTCATAATTTTCATAATTTTCTCCACTGTGGAACAAAGGAAGGGGTGGGCTTCTGAGTTGATCTTAATTTTTGACATCTGATAGTGAAGGGACTCCCTATTAAAATGATCTAATTGTCAGACTTCTCCCACCAACCCAGCATCTTGATGCTGACAAATGTTATAAATCTTTGCTGCCTTTTGATGACTGGCATCTACTCAAGTCTTCCTAATAGGAGAAATATGCATTGTGGGCCTTGACTCTCCCTAAATCTTGGCTGAACATTAGAACTCTCTAGGATTTAAAAATCCCAATGTCGCACAGCCATCATGGCTCAGTGGTTGAGCATTGACCTATGAACCAGGAGGTCACGGTTCAATTCCTGCTCAGGGCACATGCCTGGGCTTCAGGCTTGATCCCCACTGTGGGGCATGCAGGAGGCAGCTGATCTATGATTCTCTCTCATCATTGATGTTTCTGTTTCTCTCCCCCTCTCCCTTCCTCTCTGACATCAATTAAAAAATATGTTTAAAAAAATCCCTATATCTGCTCAGCCAATGTGACTCAGTGGTTGAGTATTGACCCATGCACCAGGAGGTCACTGGTTTGATTCCTGGTCAGGGCACATGCCTGGGTTGCAGGCTTGATCCCCAGTAGGGGGTGTGCAGGAGGCAGCTGATCGCTGTTTCTCTCTCATTGATGTTTCTATCTATCTCACTCCCTTCCTCTCTCTTTCAAATGAATAAAAACATATTTTAAAAAATAAAATAAAACCCTCAATGTCTACCCCAACTCAAATGAATTAAATCAGGACTTCTGGGAGGGGCATCACCAGTTTCAAAGAGCTTTCTTAGGTAATTATAATGATACTAGGGGCCCAGTGCATGAATTTGTGCACCTTTAAAGGAACTGTGGTCCATGAGGCTGTGGTGGGCACAGGGGCGGGTCTTGGCCCATCCTCTGCACCCCCGCCCAGCCCCCCCCACCACAGCCCCTGGCCCTCTGTCTGCTGGCAGCCTCCTCCTACCGCTGTTGCTTCCACACACTGATGGTGCTGGCCCTGCTCGCACCCACTGATGGCATGGAGCGATTGGGGCCAGCACCAGCAGCGGGTGTGAGTGGGGCTGGCACCATCAGCATGTGTGAGCGGGGGCTGCTGCCCTGATCACCCCTCAGGAGCAGGGGCAGGTGGAGAAGCCCTCAGGGGCTATTGGGACCAGCAGTTGCCACTCACACCCCTTGATGGCGCCGAGTGATTGGGACCAGCACCAGGCACCAGCAATAGGTATGAGTGTGGCCGGTGCCAGCAGCAGGTGCGAGCACCAGGCAGGATTGTGGCATGCAGGAGCAAAGAATTTTCAGTAACCACCAGAGGCTCGCCCCAAATACAGCGACCAGCTCCCACCTTGGTCTGGAGGCCCCCCTCACCTGCTCTACCATCTTGCTACGGCCGATGCCCGCCATGTTCTGTGCTCTGCTGCCTGCTGCCGATGCCCGCCATGTTCTGCGTGCACCCCCTGGTGGTCAGCGCACGTCATAGTGACTGGTTGTGTGGTTGTTAGGTTGTTCCCCTGTTTGGTCTCTTTGCATATTAGGGTTATATATATATAGATTAGACAACCAGGTCTGTGAACACTGATCTTTTCCTTATTCTCAGAGGAGGTAACAGGTCCCACGCAGAGATAATTCTAGGCCAGTGTCCTCAGCCTTGACTACACATTAGAATCATCTGGGGAGTAAAACTCTCAGTGCTCAGGCAGCAACCTGGACCCATCATCTCAGCATCTCAAGGGATGGACCCAGGCATCCGTACTTTTTAATATTCTCAGGGTGATTCCAATGTGTAGCCAAGGTTGGGAACCACTGGCCTAGAAGTGGTTCCAGGCTTTAGCAGGGGGAGCACAAGAAACGTAACATCTTGTTCTTACAATTGTGGGGCCTCCAGGGGCCCCACCTCTGAGCTCAGAGATACCAGCATAGCCCTGAGGTCTGATTTTCAGCTTTGTAGAACTCTTTTTCCAAGCTTCTAAACTCCCTTCAAAACTACCAGCTTCTTTTCTTTGTTTTCCTGGCTTTCCAGGTGGTAGCTTCTCCTTGAAGTTGCTATCCCTATAGTCTGAGCGTTCTCTTTTTGCCCTTTTAGTACCTATTTAACACTTTTATACCCAGTTAACAATTATTTACTTTGAATTATTATTTTTTTTAAATAACTAGTGTGATTTTTGCCTCCCGAACAGATCTGGACTGATACACTGAGATATGGCAAAGGGGAAACCACTGCTGATGGATGGATAATTTGTGTTCTTGGACATAAGAAATGGAGCAAATATAACAGAAACAATATTCAACGAGGAAACAAAAGGAAATATTCACAAAGTGGAGGTAGGTAGGCATTTTCAGCTCTAAAAGCCTTAACAAGTAAATTTAGTGGGAATAAAACCCCCCAAACTAGCCCAATTGGCATGGCTCAGTGGTTGAGGATTGAGCCATGAACCAGGAAGTCATGGTTGGATTCCCGGCCACAGCACATGCCCCAGTCACGGCTCGATCCCCAGTGTGGGGTGTGTAGGAAGCAGCTGATTAATGATTCTCTCTCATTTTTGATGTTTCTATCTCTCCCTTCTTCTCTGAACTCAATAAAAATATACTAAAAAACTAAAGTAATAGTAAGACATAGACCGATGAAACTGTTACATTTCAAATATGAAGGAAGACTGATGAAAATTGAGGCAGAAGAAGTGGGATTTTCTTTTTTTCAAAGAAAATAAAAAGAACTCACGAGAAAAACACCTAGCATTCCTGGAAAGGAAAGCTGTTGTATGGTGGCATGCTTTGAAACAATTTATATCTAAAATTAAATTTAATTAACCACAGAAAATTATAAAACAGAATGTTGTAGTAGCAAATATATATAAAAATCAGAACCTTGGCTTTTCAACTCTGACAGTAGATTCCAGAAGAAAAAGAAGCAATGAGGGAAATTGAAGGAAAAAGGATGTGATCAAGAATTTCATGCCCAAAGTTGATATTTGCACATGATTCAAATATGCAAGGATGTATGAAGTATATCATTCATATGTCCTTTTTGGGTGCGGAGTGGGGAGGAAGTATTAGAGAATGTGCTTCAGTCAACAAAGAACTCACGAGAAAAACACCTAGCATTCCTGGAAAGGAAAGCTGTTGTATGGTGGCATGCTTTGGAACAATTTATATCTAAAATTAAATTTAATTAACCACAGAAAAATTATAAAACAGAATGTTGTAGTAGCAAATATATATATATTAATAATATCTATATCTATATCTATATCTATATCTATATCTATATCTAACAAAATAAACCTGTAATTTCCTGTAAACGACTGTGACAAAAATTCCCAGGGCATACCAATGAAAACCAGAAGCTGGTGAAGGAGGGTGAGGAAGTATAAGGGAGTCAACTGCTATTTAAAAAAAAATTTTTTTAAAGTTAATTTTGGAGAGAGAGGAAGGGAGGGAAACATTGATTTGTTGTTCCACTTATTTATACGTTCATTGATGATTCCCGCATGTGACCTGACTAGCGATCAAACCCAAAACTTTGGCTTATCAGGGACAACGCTCTAACTAACTTAGCTACCTGGCCAGGGCTCAACTGCTACTTTTTAATTTCTGAATTTGATAACTTCAGACATGTAAGTTAGAGCATGTTATTTAAAAATATAAAAATAATCATCAGTTGAAGTAAAAACATTCTGTTTAACAAGTTAGCAGAAAGTAGGAAAAATGAGAAAGTACGTATCTTAGTTAGTGTGGCATAACAAAATGCCACATATTGGGCAGCTTATAAGCAATAGCACTTTATTTCTCACAGTTCTGGAGGCCGGAAGTCCAAGAGCAGGGTGCCAGCACGGTCGGGTTCTGGTAAAGGGCCCCTCTGGTGGCAAACTTCAGACTTCTTGTGTATCCTTCCATGGTGGCAGGGGTAAGGGAGCTCTCTGGAGTCAAGGGTCTTACTCCCAGGCCCATAATTGCTCATTGCAAACTCTGCCCTGGGGTGGAAGGAACAAATCTGCAAGTGGTGGGAAAGGTGGGACTTGGAATCCCATAGACCTAGACATCAGAGTTAGCACCATGACTAAATGCTGTGCAGCCTTGGGCAAAACACTTCACCTCTCTGAGCCTCCATCTCTCCAGCTATAAAATCTGTAATATTTCCCTCCGCTTACCGAGTTCTGTTAAAAATTAAATGAGGCCCTTTCTAGGAAATGGGCAGTGCTTGACTATAAGCAATACATGTGGTCTCGCAGGATGACACACCACCTGCACAGTGTGAACGCAGTGACGTAATGATCACATCCTCGTGGGTACGGCAGGGTTCCTCAGCCTTGGCACTACTCACATCGGGGCCGGATAATTCTTTTTTTTTTTTTTATTATTATTATTTTTTAAATATATTTTTTATTGATTAAGAAATTACATATGTGTCCTTGTCCCCATGTTACCCTCTACTCCCCCCCCCGCTCCGCTCATGCCCTCACCCCATTGTCCGTGTCCATTGGTTAGGCCTATATGCCTGCATGTAAGTCCTTTGCCCATCAGAGAGAACTCCC
>NW_006290680.1:3422908-3425551 GCF_000327345.1 Myotis davidii | reverse complement strand
GCGGGGGTCTCAGGGAATCCGCCGGTGGAGCAAGCGACTATGGCGGAGCCGCAGCCCTGCCCTAAGGAGACGCGCGTCTCAGTGTCCCGGTGACGGCGGCAAGCACCTCTGAGGGAAAGCAGCCCCCAAGATCGCCTGCTGCCAGACCGTCCAGTTTCTCCCCGCTTGAGTCCCGGGTCCCCAGAGACTTCCCGGAACCGGAGTTCAGAGCCGTCGGGGGCTTGTGACTCCCTCCTGATTCAAAAGGACAGCCGCGTCCTCAGGTGGGGGCCGGATAATTCTTTGTGTATGTGTGGGGGCTGTCCTGTGCATTGCAGGAAGTTTAGCAGCATCTCTGGCTTCTATCCACCCCCCAGATGCCAGTGGCACCCCCTCCCAGTGTGACCACCAAATACGACTATAGACAATGCTAAATGTCCCCTGGGGGACAGCATTGCCATCAGCGGACCACTGGATAGAGAGAGAGATGGAAAAATGCTCTCCGAGAGAGGGATGATAATTGTCTCTAGGTGGTAAGATTCGGGGAAACATTTTCCCCCATTAGCCTGTTCTGCATTTCTGAATGCAGAATCTACAAAGTGCATGCATTCAGGTGGTGAATAAGACACAAATTGCCAGTGTTTTATTATTATTCTGTGGGCCCAGAGGCCAAGCAGTGCCTCCTCTGTTCTGCACTGTGGCCCCTGAGGAGCCAGGTCCTCAAACCTCCTTTGTGTGTGACTGGTTGGCTGGTAGTAAGAGCGTAATCCATGTGGGCTTTCTGTTCCTTCTGATGCTCTTTGCTCCAGAAGAGAATGGGGTGATTAGTACAAAGTCTTCTTCCCCGGGGCAAGCAGAAAGGAGCGGTTTTTGTGCAAAGACGCTAACAACTTCATGATTTTATTTCAAACAAGCAGACGTGCAATTTGCTGGCAAAAATCTACCAGAGAAGCACTCATTAGGCAGTCCTCCACCTGAGCTGCTACGCTTGTGGCAAAGCCCTCAAAGACCCCCGAGCCTAGCAGCAGCCTCATGTTTACCTCACAGCTCTGAAGCGGACATGAAATGCGCATTGAGGCTGATTTCTCCATTCTCCCCTTGCGTTCTGATTTTTAAAAGAGATCAAAATTCCATTTTTCCCGAAGAAAGGGAGCGCAGATTCGCAGATTTCATTACCGACTTAAAAAAACAAATTGAGCGAAAAATCAGGGGGAACGTTTTCTTCCTGCGCAGCAAGGCCTCCTTTTAAAACCAGCGAACATCTGGGCACTTAAGCACCTTCTGCTAAGGTCTGAGGAAGTCAGCTTCCGGAATATGTGTGAGTTCATTGACTCTGCTTCCCTTTCAAAAGCTGAATGAGAAATGAAGGAATCATCCTCTAGTTTTTAAAAAAAGTGTAAAGAAAATGGTACATCTGCCAAGAAAGTTTGGATGGGGCATTCAGATCTTACACTAAATGGATGCGAAACGCCGCATGTGGTTGGAACTGGGCCAGACGCTGGGCAGCATTTGGATAGGCTGCTCTGAGTTTTTATTAATTTAAAAATCACATCTAGGGTTCTTTTTCCAAGTATAAAAAGTATTTCCACACTAGAGCTCTGCTCTCAAATACAGTAGCCACTAGGCAGGTGAGGCTATTTCAATTTCAATTAATACAATCAAATAAAAAATTCGGGTCCTCTCTCAAAGGAGAAAATGATAAAGAGGTCTCACGCCTTTCTCCCACCCCTCAGAATCACTGTGGGGGATTTCCTCCTGATCTTTTTTTCTAGTACTTTCCACATGAAATTTTAAAAAGTTGTTTTAATTGGGCTACATGCTGTGCGTAGTAAGCATCTTCTTTGTATATCATACTTTCCACCTAACCTTTATCATGAGACCTTTCCCATTTTAAAAAAACATGCTTGGAAAACTTAATTTATATAATTTTCTGCTTGGAAGAATAATGTATTCTTATTATGGGAAATGGAAGTAAAAGAGAAAGCACCACTCTCTCTAAAATCTCACTACTCAGAGATAAAAGTCTTAAACCTTTTGGTGAGCATTCTTTTGGCTATTTCTTTGGGCATAACTACACAGATGGGTGTATAATAGTCAGCTTTGTAAGCAGTATTTCTATGTCAGTGAATATAGAGACACATTATTCATTTTATTAGCTACAGATTATTTCAAAGCACAAGATGTTTGACTCTTGTTGCTTCATCTGATCAGCTGCAGCGTTCTCTGCAGCGTTCTCTCCGTCCTCCCCCCAATTTTTCCTCCCCTCTTTTCTCCCTTTCTTCTCTCCTGCTCCTCCCTCCTTACACGAATGTTTTCTGTGCTGGGCACTCTGCCAGTGAAGACAATAATTAAGGTCCTGCTCTCAAGCAGCTTGTGTCCTAGTGGAGGAGGCAGAAAGCACAAGAGGTAGAGGGAAGAGATATCCTATGTCAGTGGTTGGCAAACTGCGACTCGTGAGCCACATGCGGCTCTTTGGCCCCTTGAGTCCTGGCTCTTCCACAAAATACCACTTGCAGGTGCGCACTACAGTGTGATTGAAATTTTGTGGCCCATGTGCAGGATTTCATGCACCAGGCCTCTAGTTAACCAATAACAGTTCAATTATAGGTCTAGGGAAGCGCTCTGAAGTGGGCAGCCTGGAGGATGAAACTTGGACCCTGGAGT
>NW_006290680.1:3419627-3420669 GCF_000327345.1 Myotis davidii | reverse complement strand
TCAAATGGCAGAATGACCGGTTGTTATGACACACAATGACCACCAGGAGACAGATGCTCAATGCAGGAGCTGCCCCCAGCCCGCAGGCCCCAGGTCAGCCAAGGCGGGTGCCAGCTGGGGTGGGGCCGGCCAGCAAGCGGACCAGCGTCACAACCCCAATTTGCCCTATGGGCCGCCTCCCTCTGTGTGAGTGGCAGCAGTGGTGGGGAGCGGGTTTGGCAAGTGGCACCAGGCTAGCCAAGGTGGGTGCCAGCAGGGGCCCCCTGATTGCCCCACCAGTCGCCCCACAGATAAGTCCTAATCGCCGGCCAGGCCCAGGGACCCTACCTATGCATGAATTTCATGCACCAGGCCTCTAGTTAACCAATAACAGTTCAATTATAGGTCTAGGGAAGCGCTCTGAAGTGGGCAGCCTGGAGGATGAAACTTGGACCCTGGAGTTGGTCTGGATGGATTCAGTCCTCACTCTTCCACCTGCTTCCTCGGGAGCCTGGGCAGTGGAGGGGCAGGTGGCTGCCCAGGAGAGGGGTGATGCAGGGTGAAGTGACTGTTGCTGGGGCTGGAGTGGTCAGGGGCACTGGACCTGCAGTCCAGGTGCTGACCATTCTCTAGACCAGCGGCTCTTCCTGAGGGCTGGTTTTGTCCCCCTGGAGGACATTGGACAAAATTTCTCCCACGACTTGGGAGGATGCACTACTGGCATCTAGTGGGTAGAGGCCGGGGATGCTGCTGAAAATCCTACAGTGCACAGGACAGCCCCACGATAAAGAATGATCTGGCTCAAAATGTCAATAGTGCTGAGGCTGCGAAACCCTGTCCTAGAAGGTGCCGGACTTTAGGGTGGAGAGGAGACTGAGCCGGGAGGTAGCGGAGGAGGAAGGATGGCCGTGAGGAGGGGAGCAGGGAGCTCAAAGAAAGGGCTTTCCAGGAAAGCCATGGCCAGGGGGAGGCAGTGAGGAGCAATGAGGATGCTTCCCGCAAATTGGGATCTTAAGTTGCGTGGACATGAGGGAGGGAGAGGGGCTGCAGGGAAGGTGGGCTG
>NW_006290680.1:3409986-3410338 GCF_000327345.1 Myotis davidii | reverse complement strand
ACATTGTCCTGTATAATAAAAGCCTAATATGCAAATTGACCGAATGGCGGAATGACCGGTCGCTATGATGCGCATTGACCACCAGGGGGCAGATGCTCAATACAGGAGCTGCCCCCAGCTTGCAGGCCCCAGGCCAGCCAAGGCAGTGCCAGCAGGGGCGGGGGAATTCCTGATCACCCCACCAGTCGCCCTGCAGAGGGAGGAGACTGGTAACAGTGGCAGGGGGCAGGGCTGGCTGGCGAGTGGGCCAGTGCCACCCCCAATCACCCCGCTGGTTGGTGGGACCAGCAAGTGGGTGGTGCCAGGCCAGCCAAGGCAGGTGCCAGCAGGGGCACCCTGATTGCCCCACCAG
>NW_006290680.1:3406117-3409942 GCF_000327345.1 Myotis davidii | reverse complement strand
AGGTGGAGGGGATGGATTCAGTCCTCACTCTTCCACCTGCTTCCTCGGGAGCCTGGGCAGTGGAGGGGCAGGTGGCTGCCCAGGAGAGGGGTGATGCAGGGTGAAGTGACTGTTGCTGGGGCTGGAGTGGTCAGGGGCACTGGACCTGCAGTCCAGGTGCTGACCATTCTCTAGACCAGCGGCTCTTCCTGAGGGCTGGTTTTGTCCCCCTGGAGGACATTGGACAAAATTTCTCCCACGACTTGGGAGGATGCACTACTGGCATCTAGTGGGTAGAGGCCGGGGATGCTGCTGAAAATCCTACAGTGCACAGGACAGCCCCACGATAAAGAATGATCTGGCTCAAAATGTCAATAGTGCTGAGGCTGCGAAACCCTGTCCTAGAAGGTGCCGGACTTTAGGGTGGAGAGGAGACTGAGCCGGGAGGTAGCGGAGGAGGAAGGATGGCCGTGAGGAGGGGAGCAGGGAGCTCAAAGAAAGGGCTTTCCAGGAAAGCCATGGCCAGGGGGAGGCAGTGAGGAGCAATGAGGATGCTTCCCGCAAATTGGGATCTTAAGTTGCGTGGACATGAGGGAGGGAGAGGGGCTGCAGGGAAGGTGGGGTTCTGGGGGACAGAGTTCAGTGGAGACAGAAGGTGCAGTTGCCAAGCACTTGGTGAAGTGGTTACGCATGGGGATGTTTGTCTACCTAACAGAGGTGTTCCTGAGGGCACAGGGAGAAGGTCTGGGAGGGAGGGGTGTGACGGAAGGTGGATCGGGCTAGGGAAAGCCAGGAGCATTGTGGGGATGAACCTGGAGGAGGGACAGGTGTGGTCAATTAAATTCTTGGCTCCTTTAGCAGGATGTTTGATGCTGGAGATGGGGCTGGGGTATAATTCCAGGCTGTCAGTTAATTCAGCCGAGTCTGAGTCTGGTGGGAAGAAGGTATCAGAGGGGACAGGGACCAGAGGGTCTGTACTATGGGCACCCGAGGTGCCGATGCCAGGCTCTATAGAGAGCTTGTATCGGGAGGTTCCAGCTGCCCCACCTGGGAGGGGATCTGGATGGGATGCTCTGGGCTTCTGGCCTCCCTGGCTGGACTGCATGTCTGTGGGCAGGTGAGTGGGTGCTGGGAGTTCCAGGTCCTCGTTTAGTGTCTGGTCAGCTCTTGTTTGGTGCTAAGGACAGGTCTGAAGAGCAAGAGGAAGAGTGGATTTACCTTGTTCCTGTTTGAGTTTGTATAAAAGACAAGGCTTGTGAGCCAGGTGGTCCTGGGTTCCAATCCTGACTCTGCCACAAACCAGCTGGGGAATCTTGGGCCATTGATTTGGCCTTTTGGAGCATCCATTTCCTCCTCAGCAGTGTTGCTGGGAGGATTGAATAAGACTAGGCGTTGCCAGTGGTCTATAAACTAAGTGCTATCCCCGTGTGCAGTGGAGTAACTAAGGACCCGGGAAAGGAGACAGAAGTGCGCGTGGAGTTTTGAGCAGTGGGTGTTGACCACACAGCTGGGGAGGGGGACGTGAAAGATGCTCTGGATTTGAAATGTCGCCAGAACAGGCTCTGCCTGTGATATTTCCACACTCACTGCCCAGGGCTGAGTCACAAAGAGAACAGCTGAGAGGATTGGGGCCTTCACACCTCAACTTCCAGAAACTCGGCCGAAGGGCAGCGCAAGTGTGGAGATGGCAGCGGAGGGAGAGTCCTGCTGAGCAACTCTTTCTCTCACATGGTTCCCCTGGGTCCCCGAACCCTGCGGGATGGGGGGTCGGGAGGCAGTGACTCTGTGCTCTCCACTTAGGGGCCAGGCTTCTTACTCAGATCATCTCCTTTAATCTTTGCCACACTCCTCAGGGCGGGCACTTTTATCCCCATTTCACAGATGAAGAAGCTGAGGCCCAATGGATGAACTGACTGGCCTTGATCACACGGTCTACCCTCTTCCAGGAAAGATTCTCTTTCTCTCAAATCTCCTGGCTTCCTTTGGGAACTGGGTGCTGAGAAGGGGCCAGGAGTTAAGACAGGAGTAACATAAGTGCTGTTTGGGGCCCGAAGGCCCAGGGGTGACCGGAATGGGGCAGGTGGTGGCCAGATGGTGGCTGAGCTAGAGGCAAAGCATTGATGTGAATAGGGGAGACTTTTCCTCCTTAATTTTGTTTTAACTGGAGAATTCACCATTTGCCTGCATTTGTTTAATCAAAGCAAGACAATCTGTTGGTCTTTTTGATTTTTCAGGCCATGGGTCAGACAGCCTTGCCTGACCCATGGCCTGAGAAATTGTTCGCAGGAGGCATTGCAAGAGCCAGGACTCAGTCCGATGACAGTACGCTTTGGAGCACCTGCTGTGTGCACAGGTCTATGCTTGGAGAGCCCAGACAAGTCCCTAAGTGGAGCTGCTTAGGAGCCACTTGAGGAAGCGAGGGGTGGACAGGCTTCTGCTCATCCTGCAGTCCTTGGCTCATGCATCGCCTCCAACAGTAGGCCTGGCTGGACGCTCCTCCGGCAGGGATGGTGGCGGGGCACACCAAGCTTTGGCCAGGCCTTGCACTCAGCTCTGTCCCTGTGCTGACCCTGGGTTTGTTAAATGCATCTTTCATCTCTGTAGCCCTAAGATGTTGCACAAGGTCTGGACACAGAAATGGTTTCCAGGAATGCACATGCCCTCCACATAGGCAGTTTGCTCTAAGTGTCCCATGAGTGGCTATGGCCGGAGGAGTCCAGAGAAAACTAAAACTGTGTGGATTTGGGGGAGTCAAGGAGGGCTTCCACACAGAGGTAGATTTCAATGGGGTTGTCAGGAAGGCTTGCATTAAATCACTGGATCCACACCACGACCCTGTGACGTCAGTATTATTATCCCTATTTCACAAATGGGTAAGCTGCGTCTTAAAAAGGAAGAAATATTTGCCTAAGATGTTTCTCCCACCGAGAGAGCTGCAGAAGCAGGAAGCAAGCCCCAGGGTGAGTCTCTTAGTGCCGGTTGGTAAACCTGGGCTGACAGTCTGATGTGCTGGTTCTCTTGCTCCATGCATCCACATCTGCATCCGGGGATTTGTTAGAAACGCAGATTCTCAGGCCCTTGGACCTACAGAAGCAGAAACCCTGGGGGTGGAGCCCTGCAATCTCTTTTAACGAGTTCTTTAGGGCCTTGTGCTGAGGTTTGCAAGCAGCAGGTCTGTTGTTTGGGGAGGGCTGGGAAAGGGGCCCAGAGGAGAAGCAGAGCTGGGGCGAGACAGCCCGTATTCAGTTAACTAGCATTTGAGTTGGACGATGCCCAGAGTGAGCAGAGACTGGGGCTAAGCTCGGGCAGGGGCACTGGAAAGGCAGGAAGGGGACATTAACAAGGACAGACTTTGGTGACACTTCCCTTGGCCACACAGCTTCTCAGTGGCTACACTGACCTTTTAAGATGACCTCTGTGGGGGGAGAAGAAAAACCTCACCCCTCTGTGTGCCTCTCTGCCCACCTCATTTCTAGATTCCTCCTGCACAGAAGGGTTCTTCAGTGGGACATGTTCTCTGTCGCATGGAGGGGACATGGTCATGTGTAGGGATGGGGGATGCTGACTGTGAAAAGGGTGTGTACCCAGGACCGGCTTCAGATGCAACTTCTTCCTCCCTGCACTTGGGTGTGTCACCAGGGCTGTCTCTTCTGGGCCAGCTAGTCGGAGTCAAGATGCCAAGATTTAGATGAGGGTTTAGGGAGAGTTGGTAGACCAGGCTGCTTTGGTTTTGAGATATATATTTATATCTGTATCTATATCTATATCTATATCTATATCTATATCTATATCTATATCGTCTATATCTATATCTATATCTATATATGGATTTCAGAGAGGAAGGGA
>NW_006290680.1:3386473-3406107 GCF_000327345.1 Myotis davidii | reverse complement strand
GAGAAACATCAATAATGAGAGAGAATCATTGATCAGCTGCCTCCTGCATGCTCCCCACTGGGGATCGAGCCCACAACCCGGGCATGTGCCCTTGACCAAAGTCGAACCCAGGACCCTTCAATCCATAGGCCGACACTCTATCCACTGAGCCAAACCAGCTAAGGCTAGATATTTTAATTGGGATATAATTTACATACAGGAAAATACACAGACCTTAAGTTTGATGAGTCTTGACAGTTGTGTACCACTGTATAAAATGTTCCTATCAACCCAGAGAGGTCCCCTGCTTCCCTGTCCTGGAGAAAACCACCCTCTCATTTCTATCACCATGAATTAGTCTTCCAAGCTGGGCTTTGGTAGGGTGACCAACATGCTTCTGTTGGTCTGGGACCTTTGGTTTTCGCACTGAAAATCATGTGTCCCAGGCAAACCGGGACGTTGGTCACCACAGACAGCTGTGGTTTCCGGCCTCCCTGTCTGCTTCACAGAACTCATGGGCTCTAACCAGGTCCCCTGGCTGCCATCTCCCCAGGGACTGACAGGAGGATTTAGATGTCCCTGGTTTTCCTGACCCCAATACCGTCAGACGCTCATGCTTTTACTTTTTTTTTTTTTTTACCTAAGATGGAGGCATGCTCCTTTTTCTTTTCTTTTTTAAAAAAATCTTTATTGTTGAGATTATTACAGATGTCCCTCTTTTTTCAACCCATTGCCCCCCTCCACCCAGTTCCTGCCCCACCCCAGGCCTTCACCACCTTATTGTCTATGTCCATAGGTAATGCATATCCTATATAATAAAGAGCTAATATGCTAATTAGACTGAACAGCAGAACAACCGTCCGGACAAAGCCGGGGCTGCAAGGGCCGGCTGAGGCTGTGAGGGCTAGCTGAGGTAGCCAGGGATGCGAGGGACGAACCCCTTGCACAAATTTTGTGCATTGGGCCTCTAGTATGCATATAAGATCTTTGTTTAATCTCTCCCCGCCTCCCTACCACTCTTCCCTCTGAGAGTCATCAGTGTGTTCCATTTCTATGCCTCTGATTCTATTTTATTCACCAGTTTATTCTGTTCATTAGATTTCTTGTTTATTTTGATTTTTTTATTCAATTACCCTGGCACTGGAGCTCAGAGGAAGTGGGACCTTCTAAGTTCAGTTTGTGATGCTGGCTTTTTAAGAGGAACAGCTGGGTCTCCAGCAGCCTCTGTGCCACTGAACCCCAATCTGCACTGCCTTTTACAACCTGTAGTTCTTACTGCCTGTAGGGACGTCCTTTCCCATCTCTGGGACCCTGGGCTGCCCAGGGCATTGGGTGTGGGGCTAGTACTCCTTGCTCCTCCGGGCAACCTCTGTAGAGATGATCTCCCTCCCCAACTAGGATGTGTTCCTTGAACTAGGATGAGCCCCTCACCTGAAACCCACCAGAGACTTGTCATGGAGAGGAGTTGCTGGGCTCACAGGCCACCCATGCCTATGGAAGGTTCTTCATCTAGTCATGCATAGGTTCTGATAAATTATTGAGCCAGGTGAGAGTTCCCTTCCATCTCCCTAAAGTCGGTTGGGAGAAGCATCCAGTGCATTAAGCCCTCTCCCTTTTCATTCAAACCCAAGGTCATCTCTAGTCAGGGTGGAGGGAGGGAGATTTTAGCCTGGACTGGATGCATTCTTTCAAACTCCCTTAAGGATGAGTCTTTCCCAGGCCCCTGCCTCTGCTCAGTGGATGAATTATTGAAATCTGAGAGATGTGTATTTGGTCAGTTAGATAGCTCTTGAGGGGGCCCCAGAGAGCAGTGCCTCTGAATAGCCTATTTATTTTTCTTTGAGAAGTTAGAACAAAAGAAAAACATAAAGTAATGAATTGGCATGCCCACCACTGGGATAATAACTGTGAACATCTTGTTATATTTACCTCAAGTAGATTTTTAATAAAAGATAAAACGTTACAAAGTTGAAGCACCCTGGATCGACAGCCTCAAATTTTAAACCTTACCCTTTTCCCAAAATCAACTGCTATCATGACTTTCATGAATAGCAGTGTTTCCTTCTGGGCGAGACTTTAAAAAAGAAAATGTTTTGAAACCTTTGTCTTTTTATACACATATATAATATATTATAAATAATAGATAACGGTATTGCAAAAACGTTTCAATATTTATATAAATGTACATAATATTTCAGTAGTTATATAAACTTGCTCTGGGTCCCTTTCCACCTTGCTTTTTCACATCCGGCCACGTATGACCTCTATTCTTGTTGATAAATTTAGCTCTAATCCATTCATTGTAACTACTGCAAGGTATTCTGTCATGTCGATAAACCATGTTTTGTTTCTCATTTCCGTCTAGTTGCATATTGAGATTGTTTCCAATTTTTCACCATAACAAACAGTGCTGTAATAAGCATCCTTGCCCTGGATGTGTGTGGGAGTGTTTCTGTGGGGGCATGTCAGGGTTGTACAGTACGTGCGTGCACTTTCAATTTTACTAGGAATTGCCAATTGCTCTCCAAATTCACTCTAGTGATTTACATTTTCAACAGCAGTATAGGAGAGTACGATTTTATCCACATCCTCTTCAATGCTTGATATTGTCAGAGTTGTTTATTGTTGCAAATCCCATGGCAGACACATGGTATGCCTCTGCGTTTTCATTTGTCAGTGGTTCCCTTTTGGTTGGAAGAGGCCCTGGCAGGGTGGGACGAGGTCCCAGCCGAGGTCATTAGACTTTGATTCTTATTCAGCTCTGCTCTCAACTTGAATTTGAGCTTGGGCAAGTCCCTTCCCTCCTGGTCTTCGATGAGGTGGTTGGGCTGGGAGACATCACAAACCAGGCAGGATTCTTCTAACTCTTGGTATTTGGAGTTTTGCAATGGCAAGTCTTGCATGGGAAGGTTCCTCTACCACGTAGGCCCTGTGTGAGATCCTGGGGTTACCTGTTAGTGAACGATTTTTGAATGTGTGTAAGGGCTACGCGGCATGGGAATCAGAAGAAGCGGGTTTTATTCCAGCCTCTAACATTTACTGATGGTGGAGTTGTGGATGGATAACGGGAGTTGACAGTCTGCCAGGGCTCCAGCATAAAGGCCTATCTGCTTCCAGGAGGGAGGCCCACACCTGGGGAGCCCAGGTGGCAGGTCATTTTCCTGACAGCAGCCAAGCCCTGGACTAGCTGTATGACCCAGGCTCCAAGTGCAATTCTGGCGAGTGTATTTCCTGAGGCTGACACTGTTTGTTCTTGGCAATGACTTGCATGGCTCTGGTGAAGTGGAAGAAGTAGCTGCAGCTGAGATTGAGTTCACCTGGCTGCTTTAGGGCTGGCGGGAATGTGGCTCAAAGACCTGATGGGTAGGAGTGTAGGGTTGCCAGATTTAGCAAATAACTATATTTGCATGGGACATACTTAAACTAAAAAAGTTATTCATTATTTATCAGAAATTTAAATTTAACTGGAGTCCCTTATTTTATTTGGCAACCCTAGGTAGGAAGTAACTGAAGATAGGATAGTCTAACGTGCAAGTAGTAAGCATCTTGTTGCTGGAGGTATGCAAGCAGAGGTTAAATAAGCATGAGTGGAGAGGCTGTGCGTGTGTGAAATGGTCTTGTACCCCCTGCTTGCATGCCTCCGAGGTGCTCAGTGCTGCCTGGAACAGCTTCCGGGTGTCCTGGGTGGTGAGAAAAGGCAGGATAGTGCCCAAGCCCTCCATGTCTCCCCTGCCCCATATGCCAGTCATTCCTGTGGCTGGGGATGTCCTTCAGAGACTGTTCTCAGTGAAGCACTGTGCCTCCTCAGTTCTCAAAGTGTGGTTCCTGGACCAGCAGCAGCAGCAGCACCTCCTGGGAACTTGTTAGACATTCAAACTCTCAGTCTCACCCCAGACCCGCTGAATGGAAGCCCCGTGTCTTAGACAAGCCCTTCAGAAGGCTGTGATGCCTGATCACGTTTGAGATCCATGGGAACAGAGGTCTTGGGGGGTGGGGGGTCGGGAGTGGAGTGAAGCTTCAAATTCTGTTGTAGATCAGGGTATGGGAGGGGAGAGGCAGCGAATGCTCTGTGGGGTGTGTGCTAGCATAGAAGTGAGGTCTTCCTTTCTGGTTTGAGAGAGAGAGAGAGAGAGAGAGAGAGATGCAGGTACAGAGACACAAAGCCACTTGAGCTTGGTGAATTTTGTTAAAGAATTGTTTTCTTTTTTAATCCTCACCTAAGACTATGTTTGTTTTTTAGTTGATTTTAGAGAAAGAGGAAGGTAAGGGGGAGAGAAACATTGATGTGAGAAAGAAATTGATTGGTTGCCTCTGTATGCGCCCCGATCAGGGATTGAACCCGCCACCTTTTGGTGTATTGGACGACGCTGTAACCAGCTGAGCCACCCAGCCAGGGCAAGAATTGCATTTTTAACAAAAGAAATTTTCAGCATCTATGTGGGTCAGGTATCAAGGAGGAAGCTCAGTTTGTGCCTTCAGGGCGCTCACAGTGAAATGGGGAAGACGGTTGTAGAACAGGCTGGAACAGACAGGCAGTGTGTGCTGTGAACAAGGCGGGGCATCATGGCAGAGGGATGTGTGTGTTTGGATGGGGGGGGGGTAGGTCATGGTCGGTGGCATGATGCTTCACTGAGGATGGTCTTTGGAAGACCTTCGCCGCCCCAGGTGTGGCTTGCAGACGGCGACAGGGGCAGCACGCCGTGCCCGGGCAACAGTCTGCCTTATCTCACCACCGGAGATGTCCGCAAGCTGATAGAAGCGGCAGTGAGTGCCCTATCCTTGGGAGCAGCCAGCAGAGCCCACAAGCCCATTCTGGGGCTGCATGGGAGCGTGGTCTGCGTGACCCTCCAGGACGGGGCCCATCTAGGACTGTCAAGCTACTCCCAGGGTGTCCTGGGGCCTCTAGCTTTGGTCCCGTTTGGGACAACCCCTCGCTGCACCCCATTCCAGCTCAGTAACTGTCCGACCACACAGTTCTCACTAGTGGGCAGAAAAGAGCGGCTCTAGGGCCTTGCATTAAGTAAATGAAAGAACCAGGGAAAAGATGGGAGAATCCAGCCAAACCCTGTGGGTCCCTTAAATGTGCTTTTGTATGGAGCAGCTTCATTCTCCCTCTTTATCTGCCTCTGTTGAGGGGTTCATGGATTTCCTAGAGCACCTCATTCCTGGCCCAGGGGTCACAGTGGGCATCTCTGGGGGCAGCCATGTGGTCACTTGCCTCTCACAGTTCTCGCCTCTGAATAGGCCACAGGGCCGACAGTCCTTGTGTAACCTGGCTCTGGGCTGGGTGGGGCTGGGGGCCGGGCCGCTGGGTTTCCAGGGGACGGGAGAACCCCGAGGCCATTTCTCTGAAAGCACATATCTTCTGTGATTGTGAGCTGAAACGCTTCCCTGGCAGCTGGCTGCTTGGCATCGGGAATGTGGCCACACCGTTTGGCTGTCTTCACAGGCTCCAGAACGCTGTAACAGAACGCTGGCGCTGTTGAACTTGGCTGTGCTCTTTTGTCCAGGTTGTTAACAGTCTCATAAACATCTACTCTGCCTTTTCTCTCTGGTATTTCTGGTCCGTGGCCATGCCCAAATACACGAAATCTTCCTACTATGGCTGCCAAGGCTACTCGTATTTTACCGCACCTACAGTGTACGCAGTGCTTCCACAAACACTGTCCAGGCCCCTGTGCGCATCAGCGTTCTCGTCTGTGAAGCGGGAGTAACAACAGTGACCTCAATATTCCCTTGTACTGAGAACTAAAGGAGTTAATACATATACCGCTCTTAGAGCAATGGCAGCAATGCATGTGAACTATTCTCACTTTTTGAAGTAGGAATGACTTCCCCCAAAGAAGGGAAGGAGTTCCAGTATTAGTAGCATATCAATGAACATCTCAGACACGCTATCCTGCAGAGTCAGAGAAACTTCTCACAATAGCGCCCATCCCATTCATTCCTCGCAGCCCCAGGGCCAGTCTCAATCGTTTTCAAGTCTATAAAGCTTATTAGTGTCCTGTGACCACAAACTTACTGACTTCAAGCCATGCGAGTTCATTCTCTTATTGTTCTGGAGGCTGGAGTCTGAAAAGGGTCTCACTGGGCTAAAATCCAGGAGTAGGCAGGGCTGTGTTCCTTTTGGAAGTTCTGGGGAGAATTTCTTCTCTGCCCTTTCCAGCTTCTAGAGAGGCTGCCTGCATTCCTCGGCTCCTGGCCACTCCCTCCATCTTCAGAGGCAGAGGGCTAGCCTGTTCATCTCTCTAATTCTGACCTCAATCCCCCTGTCTCCATATTTTACTGACAAGGACCCACCCGGACAGTCCAAGGTACTTCTCCCATCGCACAGCCCTTTAACTGAATCACATCTGAGAAGTCCCTCTTGCCATATAAGGGCACATGTCCATAGGTTCTGGGGATTAGGACATGGGCATCTTTGGAGGGGACCATTGTTCTGCTCACCACATTCTCCATATCTCTTGAGGCCAGATGTCTGACGTCTGGTGTCAGCAGGGCCTTGCTCCTTGGAAGGCTCTGGGGGAGAGCCCTTCCTTGCCTCTCCAATGAAGGTCACATTCACAGGTTCTAGGTTTAGGATGTGGATATATTTTGAGAGCCACCATTGAGCGTTATAGGTATTAACTCCTTACAGTGAATGAGCCACTGGCTTCCTCACCCCTTGGCACACTGCCTAAGGTGTCTCCAAGTGAGATTGAACTCTGCCTACTCAGCAATGCAGCATTTACTGACTGTCTTCACTCCCCTGTCTCACTCCCCCATTCCTTCAGATCACCTCCCAAGTAGACTGCCTGCACCCCAATCCTTATCTCTAGATCTGCTTTTGGGGGAACCCAAATGAAGACATGCCCTCTTCTTTCTAAGGTCCTGGCCAACAGCTGGAAGTCGCATCTCAGCTGGTTCCCAGATGTGGTTTGCTCTGGACCACATCATGCTGTCTTACTCCTGGCTGACCTTTTTCTCAGGCGTCCCTGGTCAGTCTCCCAGTCTCCCTGTCCTGACCCCTCCCCATCACACTGCCCTTGCGATTCCACAATCTCATCTTTATCTTCTGGATACCCCCAGCTGACATGCGGCCTCAGCAGAGGAGAAATAATTGCAATGGTACCTGCTGCCTTAGATAGTGGAGAAAGTATCACAGTCAGCATGTGGCTTAATTGAATTAAAGAAAAAAGTCCTCCTCCTCTCTCCACAGAAACTCATTGCCCTTGACGGGATGCAAATAGAGCTCATCACAGAAGCAAGAGTCAAGGCCAAGAGGGTGGCTGGGCTGCAGGCCTGGCTTTCCAGACCTTGAGAGGGAAGGAGCTGAGTGTGTGAGCTCAGAGGCATAAGCAGGCCCGGGCCCAGGGGTGACTGGGGATGAAAAGACAAGGTTTGGCTCTAGGATGGAGAGCATGACCCAGGAAGAAGGTCTGATCAAGACAACCCTGTGCTCAGGGCCAGCAGGTCCAGAGAGCTGGGAAGGACTGCTCAGAGGGCCTGGCAGGTGCTCTCGCTCCTTCCAGGGGGTGACGGAGTTACTGTCTGAAAGATCATAAGCCGGGACAGTGTTTCGGTTGCAGGGAGCTGTGGGCAAGGCTGTAGCGGACAGTGCGTGTAAATCACCCCTTCTGTCCCGAGGAGGTGTCTCGGGCCAGCATGCCCTCCCTGCCAGGTGTGTTGCAGGGAGCAGAGGCTCCACCAGCTGTGCTCCAGCCTCGGGTCCTAGGCGCTCTGTGGGGTGTGGACTGGGCTGTGCCCAGCTCATGGCAGCAGAACATACTGCTCCTTGTTTGGTGACTCTTCTCTGATAAGGGCTCCCTGAGGAGTCCTACAGGGAGGCAGGGTTCATATATTCCTGGGTGTCCAAGCGTAATGACATCAGGACCCTACTTGTGTCCCGACCTAAGGGTGACCTTGATGCTCCTGCCCTGCAGAAGGCGGGGAGGAGCTGGGGAGCTGTGGGGATGGAGCTGTGGGGAGACAGCGGCTCAGGGCTAGTGAGGTCCCAGGGGACAGCCATGCCTTCATTTGGGAAGTAAACTAACCAAAGACTGATCTTGTGTTTCCTATTTGCTTAAGGTCCTGTGTCACAGAATAAAGTAAAATAACTGGATTCTTGGCCCACTAGGAAATAACAGGTTTTTTTTTCTCCTGTTAGTACTTTGATGATATGAATTCACTCAATCATTTGTGTGCCTTCATTCATATTCCCTAGGTTGTCTTCTAGTTGCATCTGCAAGAAGGTCCCTCTGTCACAACACTGAAGACTTGTGTTTCACTGAGACACTTTCTCTCCATATGGTTGGAGAGGTAAAAGGTGCCAGATTAAACAATCCTGACTAAGGTTGAGGAAGTTAAGAGTTATGTGCTTCATTCTGGGGGTACTTGGGGTTCATGTTTGGCTTTAGGATTATTGAGCTGAGGAAGCACACAGTCAGAGCTGTGCTTTGATAAGTAAAAGGAGAGACACATGTGAAAATATAACAGGACGTGATGTGGGACAGAGACATAATATATCCAAAACTGAATGTTTGAACTAAAGGCCTGGTCCCTCTGCCTAAAACATTTCTTCAAGCTGAAATATCACTTCTCAGAGAGCTCTTCCTGGATCTTATTCTCATCTAGATTTGTTTCCCTTGTTACCCTCTCATGGCTGCTTCTGGTTTTCTATCATAGCATTTCCTACAATTTTGAATGTTTTAATTTGTCTTCCTGTCAGACCTTAAATTCTTTGGGGGCCAGGATCCATGTTTTATTCATTTCTGTATGATGTTAAAGAAAAATTGCACTGGACAGAATGAAACAGGGAAGGAAGACTTTATTTAAGGCTATTACAGTAGAGAGGAGAGATTGAACTCAACTTCACAAAAGTCAGGAGGGCTTTTAAGCTCTGGGGTGAGCCAATGGAAAGCGAGTGGAGGACATCTGCCTACATGAGTAAGCCATTTGTGTTTGCTAATTGGTGCTTATCAAAGTCAGACTCCTACCCTCCCACAGAGACTGTGAGTTGGGCACTATCTTTCTCGAGGCTTACATTTCTAGGGGATGGCTCCCAGGTCCTTGAGAAAGACTTTTCTGGGTTGTAAAACTGGCAAGAGACTGGGAGAAGATTTACATCTCAAAGGGGCAGAGAAAGAACTTAGAATGACAAGTTCTTTAAAGTAAATACTCTAAGAAAAAAGAAAATTCAAGAGTCTATAGTCAGGAAGAAACTGAAGTTTGGTCAAGATGAGAGGAACATTAAGGTCATGTTGGTCAATGATTCTATGCTACATCCCTCCCTACAGGACCTGGCAAAAAACCCAGCTAACAATGGGTATGTTGTTTGAAAATTAATATTTGTATATCTACTCTGTTAATCTTCATTTCCCTCTCTAAACTACGAGCTCCATGAGGGCAGGGATCATGGCCATCTCGTTCATTAGCATAAACCCAGCACTGTGTCTGCTTGCTTCTAATAGGTGCTTAGTCAGTGCTTGTGGAACGAATGAATGAGTGGATGAAGAGACAGAAGCATCAAGGATAACTTTTAGCTTTTCAACGTGGGAGAAAGAAGCTAATGGGCCGGCGTTGGCTGATGTGTAGATGAGATAGTCATGCGCTGAGGGCAGCACACAATCATTTGATCCCGGGCTGTCCTGCTGACTTCATAGGGAGTAGGGGCTGCTGGTGTTTGGTATCTGGATGGAGATGATTAAGGGAGCAATACTGGAGCCTGGGGAGGTGCTTGGACATGCAGATTACACATCTTACTTGCCCTCTGTTTGATTTCTAACAAGTGACAATAGTCCTGGGGGGAAGTGACAACATATGCTCTTTTGAGTTTATTTAGAAGACAGAGCTGCATCGAGGTGAGGACCCCCTTCCAGGCCACCCCACAGGCAGATGGATGCTGGTGCATGTAATTACTTTCAGGGTCAAAGCCGTGCAATCAGTTCCTTTGTCAGCAGCGTTCATTGAATAGTTTTATCGAGCGCTTGAGGGTGATTTGTTCCAGCGCTGGAGTAATTGTCCAATCAACCACAGGTCCCGGGGGAAGGCAGTTATGAAGGAAGCATCCCAAACCTTTGTAAGTGAGACTGATGGCTTCATTAATTAATTCAACAAACGTTCATTGAGCACCTACTGTGTGCTGGGTCCTCTGTCAGGCCTTGTAAGGGTTGGGGGGGAGAGTTTTTGCTCTAAGAACCTATGGGTGGTTAGAGGGAATAAACAGAATAAAAATCTCATATTCATCCCAGTGCCCCAGTGACAGCCCCCGGAGGAAAGGCTTCCTTCGGATGGAGGAGACTTCAAAATAGAGCCTGGGAAGAAAATGGGTGGGATTGGGGTGGAGATGAGTTGGCACTGACACTAAAAGTCAGTGACAAAGATTCTCTCCTTGACCAAACTCTCTCTGGGCTGCTGAGCCTCTTTTTGGCTGGGCTTCAACGTTGGCCTGTAAAGACTTGAGCAAACACTCACATAGCCTCTTACAGCTCACGGCCACATCCCTAGGATGGCCCTAGGCCCTCTTCACATGCCTGCCTGAGAAAACTCAAGGTGGCCAAAGAATTCACTATTGGTTCCAGCCAACATCTGAGGATAGAGCCTGTCCTATCCTCACTGGTAGTGTCTCTACCTGTCTCTACCTGTCTCTCTGGTAGTGTAGGTGCTTAACTCCGATAGGTGTTAGCAAACCCAGGCGGGTTTCACATGGCTCAACATCCCCTTCCCGCTTTTTGTAATTTTTCACCTCCCTGACTGTGTCCAAGGCCTTGCCATTCCCTTCCCTCCTCCTCCACTCACCCTGCACAAGTCAGGCAGAGTTTATCGCTTTCCCCTCCTGTCAGTGGTTACAGAATAAAATGTCTTCACTGCTTTAACTGATGTCCATCTGTGTTTATCTTTGACATTAGTTCTCCATGAAAAATAAAAGGGGAAAACTGACTCATACCATTACTCAAAACGAGACTTTTGGGATTCGGTCCAGCAGGGGAAATATCGAGAAAAGAAGCCGTGGAGAAAGGGAGGAGCCAGCTCATCGGGTCCTTGCAGGCTCAAGCAATGACTTGGGGCCTTTATGCTTAGGGCGACAGGAAGTGGAAGATTTCAAGTTGGGAATCATAGGATTAGAGCAGTGCCTAGCACAAAGTAAGCACCCACTAAGTGCTCATTGTTGCTGTTATTATTTGCAGTTCAAAAGAACAGTTCCTCTGACTGTGGTTTGGAGAGAGGATTGTGGGAAGCTAAGGTGGAGGTGGGACAACAGTTGGGATGGTCCAGGCAAGAGATGGTGGTGGTCTTGCTTGGCTCAGTGGTTTCTTGAGCCCCACACTGGGTACTTTACACATATTATTTCATTTAATCTTTGTAATCAAAAACCCCGTGAGAGAGGTATGGTTAGACCCATTTTCTAGATGAGGAGGGACTCCGTAATTTGCTCTTGTTGCAACAGTTTGCAGTGGGCAGAGCCAAGTTGCAACCCATTTTCTTTCTTCAACCTTTTGCTGCTGCCTGGCAGGTAGAAATTACAAGAGCAATTTTAGCTCAAGTGTTTGGCTTACATTTGCATTCAGTATTTATTGATGTTCCCAGGCCCATCCAGTACTTACTGTTGGGGCTTAATAAGTCCTAAATAATAATGATTTTTCCCGGGATGAGGATAGATGCTTGTGTCAGCTGAGGCTGATTTCCACCTAATTTGCAGAGAATTTGTGCAGCACTGTGATGAGCTAAATATTTATGCAAGGAGGATGTATGTACAAATCACATTTCCATAAGAAACGCAAGGCAAATGAGCCTATCCCACACAAAAAAAGTTTATTGATGGGAAAAGATGCTTTAGAGAATCAAACATTAGCAGGGATTAACCAGCATTATCTAAGAGTTAGCCACAGTTAGGCAATTTTAGCATTTATGCCAGAGAAGTGTCTTTATTAAGAGTTGCCAAGAATTGCCAGAGGAGAAATCGTTTTTGCTCCTCACTGTTGAGGGGGAAACCTTGGGAAAGTGGAATGGCTCTTTCTTTGAATGACTAATCCATCTTGGTGGGTGGCCCTGGGCAAGTGGCTGCTTCTTTCTGAACCTCAGTTTCTCAAGCTTTTATCCCCTGGGCGGGTTTAGATGTTCCTCAAGGCCTTGCCCACCCCATGTTACTGTTCTGTACTCACTGCTGTCTTTTAATCTGCTCTAAGGAGCAGGCTGTAGACCTGGACCAGCAGCCTTCTTGTTGAGGGAAAGGAGTTAATATTTAAGCCACCCACTGCGTGCCCCGCATTCCCTCAGTGCTTTATTTCAGTCACCTCATTGCTCCTCACAGCAGCCCAATGGCACCGGTTTTATTTCCATTTTATAGCTAAAATCGAATTAGTTGCAAGCTAAGAAACAACTACTTTGGGGGTCATGTTCCAGTCCTTCTCACCCAGCCACATCTAAGTAAGTTGAACAAAACTTTTTTTTTTTTTAAATTCTCACCCAATAATATGTTTATTGATTTTAGAGAGAGAGAAAGGGAGCGAGAGAAGCGTCCATGTGAGAAAGAAACATCTATAAGTTGCCACCTGTACCCTCCCTGATTGGGGATCGAACCCACAATTTTTTGGTGTATGGGATGACATTCCAACCAACTGAGCCATCCGTCCAGGGTGAACAACCCTTTTTATTTTGGGTACCAAGGGGCAGAGAACATAGGACTTGGGGTGGTACAGGCAGGCCGGAGTTAGAATGTACCGGCTCTATGGTTGGGTGAGTCACATCACCTTTCCAAGTCTTGTTTCCCCATCCGCACCCACTCACCTTACGATCTCCATGGAACGGGGCTATGGTGAGGTTTCTCTGAGAAACCATCTAGCTCTCTGGTGCCAGTCTGAATGGCTGGCCATTCTAGGCTTCCCTCCAAGGGTCATCTCAGATGGCCACGTACACTGCCTGCCTGGTGTAGGAAGCGGCTCTGGCTTTGTCTTCATCCTTGTTCCCTCGAGCTCCTTAGCCTGGTCCCACCCAAGCTCTGGCCTGCCTGACTTCTGCCTACGGATATGGTGTATGGCTGGAGATGTGGGTTCAGGCCCCACAAGTTCCAGTTTCTACTTATGTGACCTGAAGTCACCCGTTTGATTTCTCTGAGAGTCTATTTCTCTTCTGTAAAATGGGGATGATTTCAGAGGCTTTGTTCAAGGCTTTTGTAGTTGATTAAACTTTCATGAGGTTGAAATTAATTGCATGCTGAACTGTGTTCTGCCCTCACCTCAGGGAACGACTGCAGTCCTTCGGAATGAATTCTTTTTTTTAAAAAATATATTTTATTGATTTTTTACAGAGAGGAAGGGAGAGAGATAGAGATTTAGAAGCATCGATGAGAGAGAAACATTGATCAGCCGCCTCCCGCACATCTCCCACTGGGGATGTGCCGGCAACCCAGGTACATGCCCTTGACCGGGATCGAACCTGGGACCTTTCAGTCCGCAGGCCGACGCTCTATCCACTGAGCCAAACCGGTTTTGGCCGGAATGAATTCTTTTGTGACTTTCAGAGTTCCCTGGTGAAAGAGTCCCTCTAGCTTTGTTACAGAGTCACAGCTGAACCCCTGGTCCATTGCTGTCAAGACTCAGGTGCCTCGGATAAGCAAGTGGGTGAACAATGTCTCTCAAGTGTTGCTTTATGAAGACTTATTTCTGCCTGGCCGAGACAGATTCTCATGTAGATGTATCTCATTTAATGTTTTCAAAACCCTGTATGTAGGTGCCACCTGCTGAGGTCCCAGAGCCTGCAGGTGGCTGCCGTGGGACCCGGAGCAGGTACCTAGCGTCCTTGCTGCTGTGCCCACTCAGCCCCACGCTCCGTTTGGAATTCCGCTTTGCCATCCCCAAGAACCACAGCCAGACCTTTAGTTCCACTTTCTTCTGGGGTTGTAATATGGCGTTGGAAAGATGCTTCAGGAAAATTAGAAAGTTGTAACAAATTTACAGGTATGGGCTTATAGGGGACTTGGAAACATACACATACCCTCTCAAATAACAGCTTCATTGAGATAGAATTCACACACAATAAAATTCACCTTGTAAAATAATCCAATTTAGTGATTTTTAGGACATGCACAGAGCTGTCCGGCAACTGTCACCACTATCTAATTTTAGAACATTTTCATCACCTCCCAGAGAAGCCCCATACCTGTTAGCAGGCACTCCTCAGACATCCCTGGCCACTGCTGATTCCTCTCTGTCTCTGAATCTGCCTGTACTGCACGTTTATATAAAAGGAATCAGACAATATGTAGCCCTTTGTGACTGGCTTCTTTCACTTAGCATAATGTTTTCAAGGTTCATCCATGTCGTGCCTGTATTAGTATTTCATTCCTCTTATGGACGGATAATATTCCATTGTATGGCTATACCACATGTCCTCTATTCATCAGTCTCGTTGATGGAATGCTGCTGCAGTGAATGTTCATGTGGGAGATTTTGTGGGGACATACATTCTCAGTTCTCCGAGGTATTTACCTGGGAATGGGACTGCTGGATCACGTGGCGACTCTATTTAACACTCAGAGGAATAGTCGGGCTATTTTCCAAAGTGGCTGCGCCTTTCACAATCCCACCTCCAGAAACTCTTGTGTGGTTGATGTTGCTTGACATGGGTTTGCAGATGCTGACAATTTATTTGAGCTGCAAGCCCAGTTTGGTTCAGAATCTCAGAGGAACACTCCGATTCAAGGAAGGGACTGGATTTAGCATGGCCAGAAAAGACCTTCCATAGCCTGCGATGTTGTGCCCTAAATATCCTGTAATCAAGTTTAAGATGCAGTCTTGGATTTGAGCTTTTGAGGAGGAGTTGTGACCTAGCACCGAACAGCTTAGAATAGTGCCCGTCTTGCCCGGAGCCCCTGCGGAGGCACGGAGACAGGGACTTGAGTACAGGTCATCCCCTGGGGAGGTGGTCCCAGGAAACACCTGCTAAGGAATGGAGGCACTGAGACAGGCACAGGAAGGAGACCAGTAAGGTGTCTTCTTTCACTTAGCATAATGTTGGGCTCCCGGAGCTCAGTTCCGCTGTGGGCTCCCGGGATCCAGTGCAGAGCATGCCTTGGCGTTATCCCAATGGATGGATAACAAAGAGGCCAGAGCATTCATCGCCAGTTCCCTGTCTGTCAGTTGCTTGGTGCTTCTGGGGGTCTGCTCTGCACATTGGCTGTGCCTGTGCCCATAGCCACGGCGGCCTTGGGTGGGCCAGCACCAGCCATGGCGTCAGTCCGAATTGCTACCTGAGTGACCCACCAGTGCCCGTCTCTACCTACATTAAGCAGGCTTGGTCGAAATGTCATGTAATGTCTCGGTCGACTTAAAGGAATCAAAAGTAGGAGAAATAAAATCTTTTCCTAATCCCCTCCCGGAGGTTGGCAGCACAAAGCTTCCAGAACCTAGGAAATAGCTGATATATATTTTTTAAAAATTGAAGTTAGCGGCTGTTCTTTAAGAAAGAAAAGAATGGGGCAATTGGAATGCACTTGCTGAAGTAATCAGAGTCGAGAGGCAGGAATAGAAATGGAAATTAGACTCTGCCTGGAGACAATTTGGTGGGATAATCAAGGGCTAGGAATTGTGCCAGTTCCCCACAGATCAAAACCACTGGGCTCCGCAGGGCCCTGAGCACATGTTTATCTTCAGGGCCCGTGGAAGACGGGGCCCCCGGAGCAGCTTCCAAACGCCGCAGGGACCAGAGTCACTGGGGACACAACGAAAAAGGGTCTGGGCTCTCATGCAAGTCTCCAAGGTGGGGCCTGGGAGTCTGTGTTTAACAAGTTCCCCAGGTGACTGTGAGTCGGATCCAGGGACCTCTGAGAGGAGACAGTCATACTGTAGATAAAGTTCCAGACATTTTTGGAAAGTGCCAGGAAAATAGACAACCTCCTATGCTCCCTTCTCAGCATCCCCCCGGGCCCTACTTAGGTTTCACCGATTTCTGATCTATCGCCAGCCCAGCCTTTGTTCCCTGGCTAACGTGCCCGGCAGGAAGGCCTGCTGGGTTGGATTTTAATCCTGGAAACTGGGAATCTCAGAGAAGAATAGCGCTCTCTGTAAGGCCTGGCCTCAACCAAGCAAACAAATACACAATCAGTCTAGTCGGCTGAAAGAGACACACAAGAGTTGCTTCAACCGAGTGTCTTTAAAAACACAAAAAGCCATTGTATCTCCCCTGTATGTCCCATCGATCATTTCTTAGTGTTATGGGCTGAATTGTGTCCTCTCAAAGTTCATGCTGAAGTCCTCAGCCCCAGGACCCCAGACGGTGACCTCATTTGAAGATAGTTTTTACAGATGCCATCCAGTTAACATGAGGTCTTTAGGGTGGGCCCTAGTTCAATAGGACTTGTGTCCTTACAAAAAGGGGACGTTTAGAGGCAAAAATGTGTTCAGGGAGAAAGAAAGCCACGTGACCACGAGGACGGCCATGTTCAAGCAAAGGAGGGAGGCCTGGGGCAGCGCCTTTCCTCACAGCCTCAGAAGGCACCACCCCTGCCCCCTCCTCAGTTTCAGGCTTCCAGTCTCAAGCACTGTGAGACATGAATTTCTGTTGTTGGACCCACCCAGTCTGTGGTATCTTATTACCCAGCGAGCTCATGTAGCTAGCTTTGTCCCCAGGGGAGCCTGCCTCCCGGATTTCTCTCGGTCCATCCTTTCCGTCCATTCAGAACCTTTTCTGTAACCCGGACTCCAGCACCTCCCTGGCCTCCTGCTCCGAACTTGCTTTTCTGCTTTTATTCTGACCCCACCCCCTGCCATTTTGCTCTGTCCAGCCACCAGCGTCATGTTTTATAAACACACATCTGATCCTCTCTCTCCTCTGCTCTAAACTCTGCTGTGGCTCCCTATGACTTTCAGGGTAAAGACCCCGGTTCTCCAGCAGACAGGCCTCGGCATGCAGAGACCGGCAACCTCTTCCCTGCGGGCTGGCCTTGCTAAAGGACTCCCCGCTCTGAGTCTCTCTGCACCTCTTCTCCCTGCACTGCAGGGCACTTCTGCATAGTTGCCAGGCTGTTTGAGTTTGAATTACAAGCAGTCAAGTACGTTTTTAAGGGAGAGGAGAGAGCAAAAACCCCACCCCCACCCTACCAGAGCCTTCCTGGGAAACAGCCACAGGCATCCGCGGCTGGGTGTCCAGAGAGGAGCCGAGCTGAGAAGCAGTCCAGGCGAGGGGCTGGTGAGAGACCATGCGTTCTCAGGGCCCCGCCCGATGCGGCTCCTCCAGCAGGCTCCTCTGGCATCCTGGAATGCCTGCCTGCTTCCCCAGACGCCTTCAGCATCTTCTCTCTCTCCCCAGCAGCAGGGCTCGATTCATCTATCTTTGATTGAGTTAGTAACTCCTCAAGCACAACATAAATGAGATAGCATCAGAAGGAAAGTGTGAATGAGAAGATGGGGAGATTTACTATATTAAAATGTTCACTGTGGTGTCACAGAGATGTGATGGGATAATTTACTGCGACACTTTGTGCTTTGTTGATGCTGTGACAGTAGGATCAGCAAGACCGAGTGCCACCTGTTCTGGCTTGCAGTGTTTTTCTTCGTCCCCGCTCTTTCCAAGCAGGTGTCTTCCTGCCTCCGATGGAGCGAACTGGACTCGCTCTCAGGTCAGCCTACATGAGGGAACAAACGCTTTCCTCCCAGGCTCCATCAGCTCTTTGCTGCAGGCTCACAGCAACCCAGTCTCTCTGTGCCTCAGTTTCCTCATCTGTAAAATGGGTACAGTAAGTTGACCTACCCCTATGGGACTGTTGTGAGGATTTTGTGAGTTACTGTAGGTAAAGCACTTAAAACAGTGCCTGGCATGTAGTAAGCGCTCAGTAAATGTTAGGCATGATTATTCATTATTATCATCACAGATTTATAGAGTTGGGGGAGAGAAATCCTCTGCATGTGTATCAGTCAGCGTTCTCCAGAGAAATAGAACCGGTAGGATCTCTCTCTGTCTCTATCTCTATTTGTAAATTGTATCTCTTATCATCTGTATCTATATCTACATCTATCTATATCTATGTTGATATCTATAGCATCTATATTTATAATAATCTCTCTCTATAATTATATCTATTTCTACATCTGTATCTATGTCTCTATGGGTATCTATATCTATATCCATATCTATATGTCTCTCCTGTCTTCCTCTACCCTGATCTCTCTATCTACATACATATGTTTATTTCTAGGAATTGGCTCAGGAGAATGTGGGGGCTGGCAAGTCTGAAACCTGTGGACGGGCTGGGCTGGCAGTCTGAGCGTCTCCGGCAGAGCTGGTGCCGCAATCTTAGGCAGAATTTCTTTTCCTCAGGGAAACCTCCTCGTTGCTCTCAGCCCTTCCGTGTCCAGTGAGGAAACTGGTCTGTGGCCAGGCTAGGCTGACACACAGAGCCGGCTATCAGAGCTTAGGGCTGCACTGGCCGGCGGGGTCTGACCCCTGGGAAGCTGCCCGCCTCCTCTCACACCTCCGCCTCTCCTCCAGGCCGCCCCGCCCCTCCACCCCTGACCTCTGACACCCCGATCTCAACCCCGACCTCTGACACCCCTGACCTCCAACCCTGACCTCTGACACCCCTGACCTCCAACCCTGACCTCCATCCCTGACCTCCATCCCTGACCTCCATCCCTGACCTCTGATGTGGCTATTCTCTGCCTCGCTTATTTCTCCTGAAGGCAGGGCAGTGGGATGTCTTTGGGGTCCTGGGGGTGGCAGAGGGAGGAAGACCAAAGGGGTCTGTGCACATGAGGCAGCTTGCTTCTCCTTTCTTCCCATCAACCCGGGCTGTTCAAGAGAAGGAAACCCAGACCCCACCTTCCACCAGGAACACTGGAATCTTGTGCCTGCACTCACGTGGCTTTCAGAAACTTGTTCAGCTGAAAGTATGTCTGCTTCCTTCCCATCTTGAGTTAAGTTGAGCCCCCTTCCTTGTCCCTTGCTCTGTCCAGTGCCTTTTCCTTGACCACAGTAGGTGGGGAGGGAGGGTTGCCTTTCCAGTGGCTGGTGCCTGTCCCCCAGCCTGGAGTTCGGCTTGGAGGTGAGGCGGCGGCTTGCATTCCTCCGTGGGTTATAAGGTGGCCTACCCCCCAGGCTTATGACTCTTGAGCAGCAAATGCTTTCTTACACACAGCTTGCCAGTCTCCCCCAGTTGTAACACTTTGTTTTAAAACAGTGTGTGCTGTGAAGTACTTACCGATGAGCTGACATGCTTGGGATTTGCCTCCAGATAACACGGGAGGGTGTGTGTGTGTGTGTGTGTGTGTGTGTGCATGTGTGTGTGTATGTGTGGGGTGTATTTGAAATCAGATTGACCATAAATAGGTAGTTGTTGAAGCTGGGTGTTGGGTATGTGGGGGCTCGTTATACTGTCGTGTGTACTATTGAATAGGTTTTAGAATTTTCTGTAATGAAAACTTTAAAAAGAAAAAGCCCACATTATTCTACAAAGTCCTTGAGTCTTTTTTTAAAAATAGGTTTCTCAAGAATATACTCAAGGTTCCATGGATGTTTGATTAAAATGTAACTTCTTGCCCTAACCGATTTGGCTCAGTGGATAGAGCGTCGGCCTGTGGACTCAAGGGTCCCGGGTTCGATTCCAGTCAAGGGCATGTACCTTGGTTGCAGGCACATCCCCGGTGGGGGGTGTGCAGGAGGCAGCTGATCGATGTTCCTCTCTC
>NW_006290680.1:3373000-3386397 GCF_000327345.1 Myotis davidii | reverse complement strand
CGATGTTCCTCTCTCATCGATGTTTCTAACTCTCTATCCTTCTCCCTTCCTCTCTGTAAAAAATCAATAAAATATATTTAAAAAAATGTAACTTCTTTTGTATTAATCCTCACCCTAGCATATTTTTCCGTTGATTTTTAGAGAGAGTGGAAGGGAGGGGGAGAGACACAGAGAGAGAAACATCGATGTGAGAGAGACACATCGATGGGTTGCCTCCTGCACATGCCCCAATCAGGGCCAGGGTTTAAGCCTGCAACTGAGGTACATGCCCTTGATTAGAGTTGAACCTGGGACCCTTTGGTCTGCAAGCCAATGCTCTAACCACTGAGCAAAACGGCTAGGGCTAAACTGTAACTTTTTAATATATTCTTAGCTCTTTAACACTGGAGACAGCAGGTGGGGGCAGTTTAGAGCTAGGGTTGACAGCCTCTGTAAAGGGCCAAAGAGAGATCCTTTTTGGCTTGGTGGGCCCTTTAATGCGAGAACAGCCATAGGCAATATGTCAATGATTGGGCATGGCTGTGTTCCAATAAAACTTTATTTATGAACACTGACATTTGAATTTTATATCATTTCCACATGTCACTATATAGTCTCCTTTTGATTAAAAATCGTTGCAAAATATAAAAAACATTCTAAACTTGTGGGCCTTACAAAAATAAATGATGGGTTCTCTGGCTTGCATGCCATACTGTGCAGACCACGCTATAGATGCTCGTTTAACAAGCTGGAGGAGACCAACAAGGTAATTCGGCCTCCAGGGTTGATGTGTTTTCTTGAACGACCTGGAGAATAAAACTTCTTCTGTCACTTCTGTGCATATTAAAATAACCAAACCAAACCAAACACCCAAGCCAACCATGTTGAAAAGGAATTAAAAAAAATGAAGGTGTGACAAAGTGAAAGGTCCCCTTTCTCATCGCGGAACCCAGGACCCTACCGGGAGGTAACAGCTGGGGTCCCTGGCCTCAGGGACGCACTCCCCCACCCTTGCCCTCCTCCCAAGAAGGCCCGGCACACATCGGTGCTGCTTCGAGAACCCAGCAGGAGACAAAGGCAGACTCCGTTCCTCCTCATAGAAAGAGCTACACACGTTACATGATGAGCAGCTGCCCACGCACTTGCAGAGCTCCTCTTAGTTGAGAAACCAGGGAGGAAGGGAATGGCTGTATGTCCGAACTGACGTGTGTCGGTGTTGCGCTGAAAACTGTGTGGTTCTCGATACTGGTGCGCAGGAGTCTAATGGGGACCCCTGGGCAGACCTTTCTTCTCGCCTCAGCTTCCTCGGTCTCTCTGGCCCCAAGGGGATCCCAGCTGTGAGGGGAGAAGTTATCTGGTCCATCTGAGTCTGATGTCGCTCATGTCATCCCCCCACCCCGCCCCCTTGGCTTTTACTTTGGATTTTCTGAGAGTGGACACTGAAGTGACTCTCCGCTTCCTTTCTGTTTTCCTCAGGGAATCAAACCTGGCTATTTTGTTCTTGGGGTGCTGAAACACATTGAGAGCAGCGAGGAAAAATAAAAAAGCACGAGAGAGAGAATGCGCCCGCTGCTGCCACTGGGATCCTCACCGGCGGTTCCTGAGTTTCCCATGGAAAGCACGTGGACACTCAGAAGAAAGGGTATGTGGGATATATGCTGCATGTTTCTTTTTGAGCCAGGAGGGAGGAGCCTCAGGAATTAGCTGGTCGAATGCACCCCTTTATAGATGGAGAAACCGAGGCTCAGAGAGGTGGGAGGCAGGAAAGAGGGGAGGGGTGCATGAATGAGAGAGAGAGAGAGAGAGAGAGAGAGAGAGAGAGAGAGAGAGAGACACACATCTTGGGGAGGGTGATCAGGCCTGGAGCCTGGGATGGGTGGGAGGAGGTTCTGTAGAGTGTGTGATGGATGAGAGATGAGGGGGCAGGTCAGATGGTCCTTGAATGCCCAGCTTAAGACTTGGTCTCTTCTTGGGGTTCACAAGCTACTGGAAGGTTTAGGAAGGGTGAATGTTGGGTCCCATTATGCTTCAGAAAGGGCCTTCTCTGGGGGAGAGGCGTGTGATGTCTTTCTGCCGGAGGCTGGGAGACGGAGGCGGCGAGGAAGGACAGACAGCAGATGTGGACGTTTGGTGGTGAGTGGAGGGAGTGAGAGGAGATAGTGGTTTAGGAGAGAGGCAGAGCCAAGGCAGGGCCTTTTGTCCAGATGGGGAGCTGAGGACATCTGGAAGGCAGCTCTGCCCGCCAACGCAACTGCTGAGTACATCTGAAGGGTGGCATGAAGGAATCTCTGTGTGTGAGAGTGTGTGTGTGTGTGTATGCACGCACGTGTGGAGTGAAGATAGGATAAGGTTGTCCCCAGGAGGGAGACCTTGGAGATGGTGACCCAGTGCCAGGCCAGGGGGAAGGGGAGGACTGGGGTGGCAGGTGCTGGCTTTGACAGCTAGGGACCCAGCCACAAAGGCCGACCTGTGACACATCCCTGCTCATGGGTGAGGTTCTGGTGTAGAGACCCCTGACCATAAAGCCACTGGCCAGATGGGGACAAGCCAGATGGGCCACCTCGGGACCCCAGGGTTTCCGGTGTGTCTCTCTCAATTCACCCTCCTCACTCCTGGAACACAGTTGAATCGAGGTGCTGGCTACTGCCGAGTGATGGTTGATGTGAGAAAGTGGAAAATGTAATGAGCAGAACGAAAAACCGTGCACGGGAGGTCTGGAAGCCTCTGCGCACCGTCCCTGCGTTTATTCCGACTGCTCTGGCCAGGCGGGTTTCAAGTGCCGCTCCAGCCATATTTATTTCTGATCCTTTCCAATTTCTGACTATTGGTTTCCTGGCCATTAAGCTGGCCCGAAGCAGGAATCCTTTAACGTGCTTATTTATATCTCATTGGCTACATAAGTTCCCTGGTAAGTAAGCTCTATGACTTCCAAATGTGTCAGTATGAAAGCTTAAATGGACTCATCAGTTTCTCAGCCCATCTCCCTGGAAGGTCAGTCTAGAAGCAAATTGCATCTTTGTCACCACCGATCTCACAGCCCTTCCACCACTTTCGCCTCATTTTTGAGCCCTTGGACCTTAGCCTCATTGAGTTCGGTATTTGAGTCCGTTTGGGAGAGCAGCGGCGAGAGGGCCTTTCTGGCTGGGAAAGCGCCTGGGGAGAACATGGAGAGCCACCAGGGCCTGACCCCACGGGAGCTGGAGCCCAGAGCCATGGGACTGAGACACGGATGGGGGCGGGGCGGGGGGTGGATGAGTGCTCGTCACAGGAGGATTTTACCCAGGGATGTGGCCGGGTGAGGTCAGGCTTGACCCAAGGGAGATCATTTTGGCTGCATGGCGGAGGTGTGTGGAGGGAGGAGAGGCAGGCAGCAGTCTGTGTGATCAGCTCCCACAGCCCGTCAGAGACCAGCCTCAGGGATTCAGAGCCCAGTGCAACGTGAAAACGAGGAGCATCTTATTTAACATTTCAGTACAATGGGATATTATTCAGCTGTGTTCATCCATGTTTAGCCTCAAAAACATGCTAAGTGAGAGAGGCCAGACACAAGAGGTCACATAGTGTGTGGTTCCATGTTATAAAATATCCAGGTAAATGCATAGAGACAGAAAGTAGGTTAGTGGTTGCCATGGGCTGGGGACGGGAGGAAGGGGGAATGGCTGCTTAATGGGCATGGGGCTTCCTTTTGGGAAGCTGAAATGGTTTTGGAACTGGATAGAGGTGGTAGTTACACAAGATCGTGAGCGCAGTAAATGCTACTAAATACACTTAAGTGTACACTTTAAGATGGTTAAATGTTATGTGAGTTTTACCTCAATAAAAAAATCATACACACAGGTCCTGGGGATGAGGGTGTGGACATCATTTGGGGGCAGGGGGAGCATTATTCTGTCTTCGGCACCCTTCTAGAATGATGTTGAATTCCCAGCTCAGTATATACAGAACCAAATTCTACTAAAAGACTTAATTTATTGACAGGGTCTAAACGTTCTTCAATACTTTTTAGGTAAGCTTTCCGCTAGTGTGTGTGTGTGTGTGTGTGTGTGTGGGTGTGTGTGTGTGTGGGTGTGTGTGTGTGTGGGTGTGTGTGTGTGTGGGTGTGTGTGTGTGTGTGTGTGTGTTTAGGAAGATCTGTTGATTTGTAGTAGTAGCTACTCTAAATACAGAGTAGCTTGGACTGTTGGGTGGATGTCATGAGTTCTGTGTAGAATTCCATGTCATTAGCTACTCTCCCTACAATTTATCTAGCCTGGAATGAGAGAGGTGGTAAGTGTATAGAGGACTAAGGGGCTACAAGGGCAGGCTTCAAGCTCAATTATTTAGTCCAACTCTTTCATTTGATACGTCACAGAATCTGAGAATTGCAGGCAAACTCCTCTGAGCACCCCTATGATCTTCCGTCCTGACAAATACTCCAGGTGAAGGGAGCTCACTGCTGTACTTGTCCTAACCCCAAGAGTGAAGATTTCAGTGCCTGGAATGCTTTCCTTTTCCTGCACTTGAGATGTGCCTGTCTTAGGTTTATACCCACAGGTCTCCGTTCTGTCCTCTAGGGTGCACTGGTTACCCTTCTGAAGGGAGGTGAAGACAGAGAGACCATCTTTTCTTCTTTAAACGAAATGTCCCCATTATCCTGTCAGCTTCTTCACAGCCCGTCCACCCTCCCAGGCACAATGAACTTATTCACACCCCTGTTCAATCTGGTGACCAGATCTCCTTCTCCAGTGCCCATCCTCTACCTGTCCCCCCATCTCCTTCTGGGTGCTGCCCCTCCTTCCTTTAGGCCGTCTCACATGGAGCCCTTTTTCTGACTCTTTACTCCTGTGGTGGGGCTGGTCACTTCCTAAGAAAAGAAAGCTCCGCCCCAGAGGCACAAGCTCTCTGACCCTCCCTGAAAGGCAGTGGGTGCGTTATCAGCTGAATATGGCTACCCACAAATGTATATGTTGAAGTCCTAACCCCAAGTACTCTCAGTATTGGAAGCTTGAAGTTCCCACTCTATAGAGTGGCCACAGGGCCTCACGTGCCTTCATGGGGGTCATGTCTGCAGGGTGTGGGGTTCTGAAGCTCGTTATTAGCTGGATGCCTGAGCTATCGTAAAAGCAGAACAGAGTTCATCCCTTTCCAGGGTTCAGCCTAGATGGTGTCTCAAGCCAGGAATTGATGATACAAGTTGAGAAAGGCCAGTGCAGAAAGCAGACATAGCCCGCTGATTGGCTGAGCTAGGTCACCAGGAGCAGCGAGACAGAGGACAGGAGGTGGGGGTCTGGAAGCGAGGGTCCCAGGGCGGACCCTGTCACTGACAGCGAGCTCTAGCTGCCTTCTGTTTTCAGTGCTGTGGGCTCAAACTAGTTGTCTTGGTTACAGAGCCGTTTTCTCCCAGGAGCAAAGGGCACATGTGTTAATGTCTGTTTGTGTCAAATGTAGGAGCTGCGAAGGAAAGCCAGGATTCACCCAGCGGGGGTGGGGATTTTTGACCTAGCTGAGGCAGGGTGTTTACAGGGAGGGTCAGGAAGGTGTGGGGAATGGAGTGTCTCTACCCCTTATCCCTCTTGGGCTGTAGCTCAGCTCTGCGTCCACTTGGGCAGCAGTGAGTACTAATGAGTCGGGTTCTGAGACTTTGGACTCTCTGGGCTGAGACTCCGCTGTTGCTGATGGGACCCTTGGGGAGCACCCTGCAGTGTTAGGCTTAACGTGAAGGTGCAGTTTGAGGCACTGCCTTGTTAGCAGTGAAACGGAGAGGCCTTGAATAGGCCCAACTTCGAGCTCCCCTTTCCACTCTGCTCCCGCAGCTGGGTCCCTCATCACACAACCTCCTTATCAAGGGAACCAGGTGCAACTCCTACTTATCACTGAGGAGCAGGTTTCAGATCCCTGACAGATTGTGGCATTATTCAAATGAGCCAATCACATCCTCTCGTGGGAACCAGGGGACACCCTGCCCTTTAGATACTGCAAGGCCTGTCTCCCACAGCCCCTGGTTTTTCACTCAGTTCTGGAGTATAATGCCCATGTGGCCTGGCATGACCTGCAGTACCCTTTGCACCTGGGCTGTGAGTGTATATGATCAACAACAAAGTGCTGCCAGTTGCATCTTTCCAGTGTTGGGAATTGTGTACTTGGCCATCTAAGGTACCAGGTCCAGCCCCTGTGAGCATTGGTGGCAACCCACAAGTCCTGCTCCTCTTTTCTCCTCGGAGGCACCACATGGCTGTCTTGGTGTGCCAACATTCCTAGAGTTCAGATGCCTTCTTTCTATATTAATGAATGAATTAATGAGCAAGAGGGAGAATTGACTCTGTATAATTATGGAATTTGGCTTGATGTTCCCTGGGATTGTATATTAGTGAAAATAAAAGGCACAGCTGCTCTAACAACAGACTCCAAATAACATGGCTTAAAGAACAAAGAAGTTGTTTGTCTCCCATACAATAGTCAGAGGTGACATTCTAGGTCAGTAGGTAGCTCTGCTCCACACAGCTAGTCAGGAACCCTGGCTGTTTATGCCTCTGCCATCTTCTTGTGACTCCAAGGTCACTTTGATGATTGCCATCTAGGCAGTAGGAGGGGAAAACATGTGCAAATCTGGGCCATCAGGGCCATACATTCTTTGTAAACAAGTGAGACAGAAATGGCACATGTCATGTTCACTTGTATCCCATCACTGGAATGGGCACATGGCCTCCAGCGAAGCTGGGAAATGCAGACCCTAGTCGGATGGCCATGTCCCAATCACAACTATGGAACAAAGGGAGAATGGACTTGGGTGGACAGCTAGCCAAGGAGCAACTTGATCTAGATCAGCAGTTCTCAACCTGTGGGTCACAACCAGAAAACACATATAACATATCAGATATTTACATTATGATTCATAACAGTAGCACAATTACAGTTATGAAGTAGCAACGAAAATAATTTTATGGTTTGGGGTCACCACGACATGAGGAACTGTATTAAAGGGTCGCGGCATTAGGAAGGTTGAGAACCACTGATCGAGATGAAGGACACAGGGCTGGGAGTCAGAAGATACTGGTTCAAGTCCTGGCTTCCCCCAACCCCCTCCACCTTGCTAGTTGTGTGCTCTTGGGCATGAATCTTTCCACTCTGAGCTTCACCTTTCCCGTCTGCAGCCTGTTTACCTCACTGAGTTGTCCTGAGGATTAAAATGAGAAGCCGTGAACTCTATATTGTTGGCATGCAGAAGATGCACTGATGTCCTTGGCCTTAACATTCTGTGCCCTGAGGGCAGGGGGCTCTTGTCTTGATACCTTTGTTGCCTGCAATGCCCCTCTTCACAAAATTGGCTGTTTACTAGGAACCAGAGAATCATTGGGGACTGAGGTAGGGGTGCTCAGGGCTCTGCAGGCAGCATGTCCTCTGGGAGTGCCTACCTCCACCCACAGCTTTAGGAATTCCCTTCCTCTTCAGGTGAAAAAATGGAAAGGACTTAGATTTGAATATATGCAATGGAGGAAAGGAGGAGTTGGACAGGCAAGCATCAGAGCTAGGATTTTCAACCTTGGGCCCATGAATATTTGGAGGATGTATGTCTGGACATCGGGGTTGTGAACTCCTTGGAAGTGCAGCGCAAAAGTTTGTGAGTGTGGTGCACGTCCTCCAGGGAAGACATTCTATCAGTTACCAGCATCTCAAAGGGGTTCTTGATGAAGGAAGGCTGAGAGGCTTCTGAAGATAGACAATCTCAATCGACACCCTATGACAAAGGACAGTGACCAACTGGTATATAGTTAGAGAAGGCAACTCTGAGGGGACAGGAAACACATTTTATGAGAAGGATATGTAGAGGGACATTGGGCTGTTTAGTTTGGAGGCAAGAGGTTGGAGTATCATGGTAGCACACAAATGTGGTCATTAGATTTCTGTAGGGCAGAGTAGCAGGTGCTATTGGTGCTCTGCCCACATGCCCTACATGTGAGGTTCTTGAGTGCACTGCTGGCTTCCAATGGCAAGTCCTGCAACTCTGCTCCAGGGTCTTCTCTGGCTGCAGGAGCTCAGTGGGGCATGGGAAGATTGGAATACTGGGGAATTTATACCCCAGTGAGCAACACTCAACCAATGCTCTATGGAAATGGGTGGGTGGAACCTCAGCCTCCTCACCTCTTGGGTGGGATAACTCAAGGAATGTTCTGGATCAGCACTGACCAATAGAAATATAATGTGGGCCATAACTATGAGTCACATATGTACTTTTAAATTAATGTTACAAAGAAACAGGCGAAATCAACTTTAATACTATATTTTAACTCAATATATAAAAAATATTGTCATTTTAATACATAATCAATATAAAAATCATTAATGAAAAAGTTTACTTTTTAAAAAAATATAGAATCTTCTAAATCTGGAATGTATTTTGCTTTACTCTACATCTCAATTTGAACTAGCCAAAGCTTCAAGTACTCAATAGCCCCTGGTGGCTAGTGGCAGCTGTATTGGTCAGCACAGTTCTACTAGTATATCATCTCCCAGATGTTCCCAGAGGGATTAAGCTACAATTGCTCACAGTGGTAGCATGCTTATTAATGCCTCTCCTCCCACACCCGTATTAGCGTCCTTCCTTTCCCTGTCTCAGTTTCTGATTCCCTAACTAGGGGTTCCTAAAAGCACCTCTCAGATTACGTTCCTAAGACAGGCAGTCAACACCAAGAGTGCTCCAGACATTAGGACCCATGGTGAAAGTATCAGGAGAATTCTTGGAGCAGCACCAGAGCCATTCATCCATTCATGCATGCATTCATTCAAAAATATGGGTCAAGCTCTTGCTATGTGCCATGCACTGCTGGCCACTCAAAATGGGAACAGGTATGAAGCTCCCATCACAAGAGGGGGCCAGCAAGAGGAAGACTGAATTCCTGGTGGGGCAGCTCCACAAGGACTTCATGAACCAGACTAGGATTTTGATCATGTGCTGTCTGGCCTCCTTTCCAGCCTGTAGATGCTGCCTTCCATGATTCATCTGTGTCTCCGTGAAGCTCCTCACATTGTTAATTGCCTGTCGCCATGGCACGTTTCTCCCTAAAGCTGCAAATCAAGGTTTTTGTGACATTTCTTCTCTCGCAGTGACTTGTGATTAGAATGTTGTTCCTAAAAAAGGTCCATCCCTCATCATCTTTGCAATTTCCCTTTGATTTTCTTGTTTGGCAAATTGCGGTTCTCCAGATAAAGGCTGGTTTGGCGTCTACTCCCTTTCCCCCTCATTACTCAGCTGGAAAACACACCTAAGACTCCTGTTGCTGAAAGGGACCCCAGAGACCATCCGGTTCAAGGCCTTCACTTCAGAGATGGGGAAACTGAGAGCTGAAAGGGGACATTGCTAGCCCAAAGTCACATGCTAGAACAGTGGCTCAGCTGAGATGGGAAGGGCATGCCTGGGGTCTCTAATCTCTTTCCTCAGCTCTTTGCTGCAGTCTGTGCTAGCTCTAACCCATGGGATTGGCCCAGCCCAGAGAAAGCCTACACTTTCTGCACACATCATGGGCTGGGAGGTGGAATGTGTCCCAGGAAGGAAATGGTTCTTCTCATGACAGGGGATAATTTTTTTTAGTCCTGAATTGCTCTGAGGCTTTTGAGGGTGACTACTTAGCGGTGAGGGCTTGAATCAGGATCCTAGCCCTGCTGTTTGTGGAACTCTAAATGGTCTCCTGGCCTCTCTGAGCATAAGTTTCTACTTCTGCAAAGTGGGAATGATGACCACAGTAACTGCTACATGGGTTTGCTCTGGTGATGAAGGACAAAACATCCTGTTGCAGCCAGATTTGTCCCCTGCCGAGCTCAACGACCCCTTTCATCCAAGCTGCCCTTTGGTCTCTTACTTGAGTCTCTCAGACTTTTTTTCTCAGCTCCTCAAATATGCAGGGGTTTTCCTGCCACTGGGCCTTTGTCTATACTGTTTCCTCTGCCAACAATGCTCTTTGCACCACCTTCTCTTTAATGCTCATTTCGTTGATGCCTGTTCGTCCTTCAGATTTTAGCTGAGGAATGACCTCCTCAGAGAAGTCTTAGTTATAGTTTAATGAGGTTTGAATGTTAGATCTTCTTGAAATATAATTGTTCACTTAATCCTTATAGTCCCCAATGCAGGAGGTGTTATGATCACATCTTGTGGCAGAGACAGTATTGCTCACCAAATATTCCATTTGTTTTCTTATATTTCTTGGCTCCTTTGGAGTTAGGCAGGGCCAGGTGACTGCTTCTGGCCAATAACGTATGAGTGGGAGTCCTGTGTGTCACTCTGATGTAGTTCTCCCCTTGCCGTGGGAACACGGAGGCCTTGTTCTCCAAGTGGTGCAGCTATGTGGTGGTGACTCTGCAGAGCAGGGCCCCTCACGGGCTCTTTGTGGATATTTACTGTGAGCAAGAAATATATTTTTGTGGTGTCAGGGCATTGGCTTGGAGCTTGGTATGTAGCACAGCTTAGTTTATCCTGACTAATATACTCCCGTTTTGCAGCTAAGAAAACTGAGCCCCAGAAAGGGAAAGTGACATGCTCAAAGTCACACGGAGTTGTGGTCAGAGCTGGGATGCTGCTCCCGTTGGTCTCATGGGGTCGTGAGGACATAGGTGAAAGTCCATTGAAAACTGTCAAGTGTTTTGTAAAATATAAAATGTCTAAGGTGTTTTCCCAAAGGTCTGGTCTAGGGGTTCTAGGCTCCACATTAGGGGGTGGGAGAAAGATGCAGAGATGCCGCGATGGACATGCTGGTCTGGAGGACCGTGTACTGCCTTCTAAGTCTGTGCTTTTTGCTTCATAGGGACCAGTGGGTGGCAGTTCCTGGCTATGGCTATTGAGGGTGAACATTGGTCTGTTCCCCCACCCCCATGGGGCTCTTCTGTTTTAAATGTCACAGGATCTGCTAATCCAACTGTTGACTAGCCATTACGGCCTCCAGACCACATGCTAGGCCACAGGTAATCCATTCTATGTGGGAACACATTCTACATTTCCAAACCAGAATGGAGGTGAGTCAGACTGCCTAAACTAGACCTCACATTTCTAGCCCTCTATGCTTCTCTCCCCTCCCAGCTTCACTCCCAACTCTTAGAACAGAGATGCCAGTCCAATCAAGAGCTGCTCAAAAGAAGTGAAGTGCATTCTAGGCAGAGGAAATAGCTTGAGCAAAGGCATGGAGATATCAGAGAACTTGGTATAGCAGGGACAGCAATTGTGAATGAGTATTTTTAACTTTTCCCCTGATTCTACAGGGAATACTTCTGACCTACTTGGTCACCTCCTAAGTTCACCTTTCTTACACAGAATCCAGGTAAAGATGAAATGGAGAGAAAGCACTAAAACCGTCAGAAGGTTAAGTTGATCTATGCAATGAAGACTAATGTTGAAATGTATATGGGGTGAAAAATAAAAAAGCCTCATGGTGCTGGAGGTTGAGAGTGAGGGAAGGAGAGAGAGAGTTTTGGGTAAACGCTATGTGTGGGATATTGGAAGCAGTAGTGATAGGGGAGATTTTAAAGATGTTTGTTGGGTGTTAAGAATGTACTTTTCTCTTTGAAATTCTTTCAGAGATCAAGTAAATATTTGAAGTCCTTTAAATTACTTTTTGGTTGCTGGGCTGTTTCTTTCAGTAAAACACTGTGTTGAGACTGGACCATGTGGTCCACCTCCATACCTGGGTTACATGATGTTTGGGATTCAATTTGTGAGCAGTCATTGCTAGCATCATTGGGAGTAATCAGGGGGAGGGAATATCAACATGGGAGGCTGTAGAGGATGGTGAGAGTCTTCAGAGCAGTGCTAAACCTATTCACACTCCCTAGGTCATCTGGGTCCTGGTACTGTGTTCTTCACCTAGTGAGTGTGTGTGGGAGTAATAGTAATAATATTTGCTCACATTTACCCTATACCTGGAAGATTTCTAAGAGTTTTTTTTTTACCAATACTACCTCAGTAATCCTCACAACTACCCAAATGAAGTAGGTATCATTAACACCCTTATTTTATTGAGAAGGAATTGAGGCATGGAGAGGTTAAATGATTTGCCCAGGGTTACTCCACTTGGAAGTGGTGGCGTCTGTATTTGAATCCAAGTAGTCTGGCTTTTAATAACTGTCATAAGGATCAAAGCAATTGCTTTTAAGTGGAGGAATGATTTTGGATGTCTCTGCAAGATTTTCCTTGTCCTTTTTTCTTTTTCTTCCTCGCCTCTCCCCTTTCTCTTTTTTGAGAGACTTGCCATCATATTATGTGAATTTATTGGATTTACAATATGGTTTACAGAGGCAATAGTTTTTAAAGAAAATTGGCTTCCTTTTCAAAATGTCATGTTTCTCATTTTCTCTCAGCATCTTGGGCTTTTTTCAAGATCCCATCAGCTCCCGAGCCATTCAGGACCATGCTTCACAATTAGAATGCTAGAAACTCTCAACCAGCCAATTTGAGTTTTGTGATTTGTTTAACAGAACACTTAAAATAACCCAGAAGTTGATTGTAAAGGAGAGGAATGAGTGGGCGCTAGAAGGTAGAGAAAAAGAAGTAAGTATGAGGCAGTTAGGCATCCCTAGGGATGAGGGGCTCCATTCATCTGTTTATAAATGACCCAACCATCTGCTTATCTATCCTCCCAAAGGTACAGACATCCTCATTCATCCCTTTATCCATACACCTAATCAGTCACACAAATTCTTATACCCATCCATCCATCCATCCATCCATCCACCTTAGCTTTTGCTTCTTTTTCTCACACCTCAATGGAGCAATGTCCATACTATTTCTCAGGTATCAGTCTGGAATGGCTGATTTACTGAACATCTTCCATAGGCCTAGAATTATCCTAGAGAGTTTATAACACCAATACTTATAAAAATCCAATATTCCCAACAACCCTAAAGAAGCAAGGCCAGAGAAGTTACATATTCCCTCACCCTCTAAGACTACAAGGCTAATGAGAAGCAAAATAGGAACCAAGAAGATGGAGGAGGGAGAGTTGGGAATTGGCACAAGGTTTGCCCCTGACATGGGCTAGGTTCTGGGGTAACTGGCTTAGAGAAGATGGGAAAGCAGGAAGTTCAGTCAAGTGGGGTGAGTACTGGTGTCCAGAGGTATATCAGTCAGCTACTGCTGTATAACACACCACCTCCAATGTCTCACTCCTGGCAGGAAATTTCAGGGTTTTGGAGGCTATCTTCCGGGATGAAGATGCTTCTTTGTTCACACTATCAACCTCTTGGAGGGTTTTATAAATACGGTGATTTCAAAACAGTGCTGACTATAAGTATTTCAAAATATGTGAAACACATAGTAACTGTTAGGTGATAAGAAAATATCCATGGATTTTATTGGCAAAAGCCAAGTCCCTGCCAATACTACTATAGTTTGCTGCCCGTATTCATAGTGGAAGCAGATGCTAAATATCAGTCAGAGTAAAAAAAGGATGTAACTTTTT